>NW_028270148.1:79224575-79532340 GCF_037043375.1 Chiloscyllium plagiosum
CTCACCCTCCATAACCTTTGCAGAGCTAATGCGTAATCTCATGAATATCTCTTCAGATAACTGAGCAGTTTCATTAGGAGGCATTGACTGAATCTGCCTATAACACAATTAGTTCATTCTCGATCCAATCATACATAAGAACTGTCTTTCCTTCAATCATCATTGTCTCTTCTGCCAATTACTGTATATCAGTGGTTTTTGGCTTGCAATCTTCCTGACCAGGTTTTTCATAATTTTGAGCAGTTCAATCAAATCTTGTAGCTTTTGCTTCTCCAATGAGCTTCAACTTCTCCAACTCATCAGGCGACTCTACTTCACGAATCTGTCCTGCATCTTTTAAAATATGTTAAATGACATTATTGCGATTACAGAGACTTTTTGACGAGGTGATGAAGATGATTGATGAGGAAAAAGCAGTTGATGTTGTCTGCACAGACTTCAGTAAAGCCTTTGACAAGGTCCCTCATGGCAGACTGGTACAAAAAGTGAAGTCACATGGTATCAGGATGAGCTGGCAAAATGGATACAAATAGCCATAGGAGACAGTGGGTAGCAATGGAAGGATGCTTTTCGGAATGGAGGACTATGACTAGTGGTGCTCCATAGGCCTCTGCTGTTCATGATCTACATAAATAATTTGAAGGAAAATGTAGCTGGCTTAATTAATATGTTTATGGATGATGCAAAGATTGGTAGAGTTGCAGATAGTGAGGAGGATTGTCAGAGGATACAGAACGATACAGATTAGTTGGAGGCATGGGCAGAAAAACGGGAAGATGGAGTTTAATCCAGACAAATGTGAGGTGATGCATTTTGGAAGTTCAAGTACAGGTGAAAATTATACAGTGAGTGGCAGAACACTTTGGAGTATTGATGCGCAACACTAGTCCAGGCAAAAGGTTGACTGAAACAGAGTTTGTTAATGAAGTTTCGACAGCATTCAACAAAAAGATCTCAGTTATAAATTTGATTGATTTAACGAAAAGAAACCAAAAGATTCAGACTTCAAGTTCTCATCTTAGCTTAAGGAAATCTGAGAAAAAGGGCAAGGAATCCAGGACAGCTCAGCATGGACCAAGACCTGATAATAGCCACATTTTCATGAATTCAGTCAGGCCAGACCTATTATTATATCAACCGAAAGGCAGAAATTATGCAATCAGAAATCATGAGTGCAGTACCTATGCATCAATGACATTTAAGCAGAGGAGGAAAACTTGAGATAAGGGTGAGGTACCCATGTATCAGTTGCCAGCTCAAAAGGTCGAAGAGTGAGGTGTTGGAAAAGCACAACCAGTCAGGCAGCATCTGAGGAGCAGGAGAATGGACGTTTCAAGCATAAACCTTTCATCAGGATTGAGGCATGTGGCCCAAGAGGCCTGAGAGATAATTGAGAGGGGAGGTGGGGTTGGGGAAAGGTAGCTGAGAATGCGATAGGTAGATGAAGGTGAGGGTGAAGTTGATAGGTCAGAGAGGAGGTTGGAGCGGATAGATGGGAACGAAGATGAACAGATAGGGTAGCCCAAGAGGGCAGTGCTGAGTTGGAAAGTTGAATTTGGGATGGGGGGGGGGGGGAAGAAGGGAAATGAGGAAACTGGTTAAATCCACATTGATCCCATGTAGTTGCAGGGTCCCAAAGTGGAAGACGAGGCCTTCTTTCTCCAGGCATGGGGTGGTTAGGGCACGGCAGTGGAGGAAGCCCAGGACTTGCATCTCCTTGGCGGAGGAAGAGTTCAAGATGTGGATTTAATGGAAGCTCCATGGATAGACAAGTATCAACAACTGTCCATATATGGGAGATGGGAAATATTGCATTAATACATGGCAGCAGGAGTTTCGATATGGGGACAGTCACTGGCAGGAACTTTAGGCATGATTAGAGGGTTTTAAGATTACATGTGTAGGGTAAGGGTACTTTGAGGAGTTTGGGCAGTGAAGCGCTGTGATAGGACATAAAACAGTGCAGCACAGTACAGGCCCTTCAGCCCACAATGTTGTGCCAAGCATTTATTTTAATCTAAAATCAATCTAACCTACACACCCCTCAATTTATTGCCATCCATGTGCTTGTACAGCAGTTGCTTAAATGTCCCTAAGGTTTCTGACTCTACTATCACCGCTGGAAGTGCATTCCACACGCCCACCATTCTCTGTGTTAAGAACCTACCTCTGACATCTCCCCTAAACCTTCTTCCAATCACCTTAATATTGTGACCCCTCGAAATAGACATTTCAGTGCTGAGAACGAGAGGCTATCTACGCCTCTGATTATCTTGTACACCACCATCAAGTCACCTCTCTTCTTTCTTCTCTCCAATGTGAAAAGCCCTAGCTCACTCAACTTCTGTTCATACGACATGCCCTTCAATCTTGGCAGCATCCGAGTAAATCTCATCTGCACTCCCTTTAAAGAATCCACATCCTTTTTATAATGAGGCAACCAGATATGGGCACAATATTCCAAGTGTGGTCTAACCAGGGTTTTACAGAGCTACAGCAAAACCTCGCAGCTCTTAAACTCAATCCCCAGTTACTGAAAGCCAAAATACTACATGTCTTCTAAACAACCCTATCAACTTAGGTGGCAACTTTGAGGGATCTATGTACCTGGACCCCAAGATCCTGCTGTTCCTCCACACTGCCAAGAATCCAATCTCACCCTATACCCTGTATTCAGCATTCAAATTTGACCTTCCAAAATGAATCGCTTCACATTTATCCAGGTTGAACCCCATCTATCTCTTCTCAGCCCAGAGCTTTTCAGCCCTACATCCTGTCAATGTCTTGTTGTAGCCTGCAACACCCCTTGACACTATCTACAACACCACTGACCTTTGTGTTATCAACAAACTTACTAACCCACCCTTCCACTTCTTCATCCAAGTTATTTATAAAACTACGAATAACAGAGGCCCAAGAACAGATTACTGCGGGGCACCACTGGCCACTGATCTCCAGGCGGAAAACTATACATCCACTACCACTTGCTGTCCCCTTTCAACCAGCCAATACTGTAGTCAGACGCCAAATTTCCATGTATCCCATGCCTCCTATCTTTCTGAATGAAAATGCTTCTTCATCCTTAAAATAATTCTCTATTTAAATTTGTCCACCACAGTTTCAATTTCACAATTGCATTGATTCTGCCTGATTGAATAGACTTTTCTCCCATTGTCAGTGCCCATTTTTTTTCCTCCTCAATATTTCCTGGTTCTTACACTTTGGGAGAGAGTTTATTCCTCGGCCATCCAGCCTCAGAGGCTGAGAGTTCCTGATGCAGGTAGATGGAAAGCTTGTCTTCGGGCTCTCATACTTTAGAGAGTTTAAAGATAAAGAAGAAATCATAAAATATCCCTCCCGCTCACTCCCCCTCATTCAAGCCATTCGATTTGTTTTTATCCATTCCCATGGCCCTTAATACTTTCCATGTGTCACTAAGACAATTTACTCAACAATCCTCCACCACAGTCCCTCAAACTCCCTCTGCTTATTTAGCCAGTGACATGGTCATTTATAGCCTTTGTGCTATCCTATGCTCACCTACTATCCTCCATAACTCCTCAGACCCGTCTCACCCTATACCCCAATTATCCCCATGAACATTTATAGTCCCATACAAGCTCATTTCCCCAAAACATCATCCTTTGTCCTTCTCTGTCCATGTAAATCCACATAGCATCCACAATGGCAGACCTCAGGACGTGTACTCGCAATTGATGATGTCACTTTAGAGAAAGAAAACACACATGCTGGTAACAAGTAAGTTCCTTCAAAAAATCTGCAAACGCCTATGGGCACAATATGCTCAAACTAGTTTGAAGATGGGAAACCAATGCCATCCGCGAACAAGTGTATTTCCGACATGAATGCCTCTGGAAACAGGTATTACCATGATGTGTCAAATGCAAACCACCTCTCAGCACCCAACAAGTCAGAAGAACAGTAGAACAAAATGCCGCAGAATGTTACAAGAAATGATACCCACAACCGACTCCACAAATACGAATGGGAAGCTTTGCGCCAAAAAGCTCTGTATACCAACATAACTGACCATGAGTTGACAAGTACATTAGACCGAGTCATCAACACTAAACAACAGTGGACCAAGACAAAGAAAAGACTAGCCCTTCAAGAAAAACCTGGACAAATTCACAAGCAACAGACAATTCAGAAGCTTGGATAAAAAAAAACCTGTGGGACCGACCATTCACATACACAGAAAAAGCAGTCTTAGTACGAGGGATGAGCTACAACTACAGTCACGTGGACAAAATGGACTTTCTAGCAGCACTGGAATCAACCCTGAAAGACAATGGACTTAAGTAAGAAATCCAGCAGGCCATCAGACAGACTGTAGCACCAACACTAAGCAGGAAGAAAGAAAGGTACACTCTCAACACACTGGAATGGAAAGCCCTGGAAGGACTCAGAAAAGACAGAAATGCTGTAATCATACCGGCAGACAGAGTGCATCACCGTCATCCTGAACAAAACATAGTACATTGAAAAAGCAAACACACTACTCGCAGATACCAACACCTACCAACAGGAGGCGATGGATCAGACTCCACAGCTAGAAAACCGAATGACAGCTGCACTGAAGAAACCCCACAAGGCAGGTGAAATTAACAAAGAATGAAACCTGGTAGATCCAACACACTCCATTTCTACAGGTTACCAAAGGTACACAAACCAGGGACCCCCAATCAGATCCGTAGTCTCATTTCCCAGCATTTCAACATCAACCGGAATACCTAATAGAAGACTCACGCCACTCCATCCACTCCACCCAGCAATTCCTGAACATCAAAGACACCAAAGTGGGTGATGACGTGGTCATGATTTCTTCAACATGATGGCCCTATTCACATCAATAAACATCACCCTGGCCAAAGAAACACTGGCCTCACTAACACAAACACCAGACAGCACCAACTCAATCAGCAAGGACAGCATCCTCAAGCTAGTGGACCTGTTCTTCACTACCCACATCACCTTCAACGACAAGACCTACAGACAAATCAACAAGACACCCACGTGAGAAAGTTTATCACCTATAGACTATAAATCTTCCCACATGGGATCACTAATATCAGGATTCTTAGCAAAACCAGTTATGCAGAGATTAGAACCCACAGCTCTCCCCACGATCCAGCCCAAGCTTTGGGTCCACCTTTGTCATCACGAAATGGAACAAATTAGAAGAAGCCCACAAACACATAAACAGCATCCTTACTGGCATAAAGTTCACCAAAGAGGAAGAGAACAACAACAGATTCCCCTTCCTAGATGTCACAGTAGAATGAACAGCCAATGGAGAACTGCAGACCTGTGTCTACAGGAAAGCCACACACACTGACCAGGTACTCAACTGTAGGAGCAATCATCCCAACACCCACAAATGGAGCTGCATCAGGACATTATTTAAATGAGCCACGATGCACCCAGGAACGAGAAGCCGAAGAAAAACAACTATACAATGTAATCAAGAACGAGTACCCGATAAGCAAATTCCGCCGATTCATAAACAACAAATCTAAACAAGAAGACACAACATGCCCAGAGACGCTAGCCACACTACCATACATTAAAGACATCACGAAGATGATGACCAGATTACTCCAGCCCCTTGGCATCATGGTAGCTCACAAATCTTTCAACACACCGAAACAGTTATTGATGAATCTAAAGGGTCCTGCACCAACAACCAGCAGAACAAACATCATATACAAAATACCCTGCAAAGACTGCAACAAACATTACATCAGACAGGTGGCCAGGAAACTAGCTACCAGGATGCATAAGCACCAACTAGCCACTAAAAGACATGAGGAGAAAGTGAGGTCTGCAGATGCTGGAGATCAGAGCTGAAAATGTGTTGCTGGAAAAGCGCAGCAGGTCAGGCAGCATCCAGGGAACAGGAGAATCGACGTTTCGGGCATAAGCCCTTCTTCAGGAATGAGGAAAGTTTGTCCAGCAGGCTAAGATAAAAGGTAGGGAGGAGGGACTTGAGGGAGGGGCGTCGGAAATGTGATAGGTGGAAAGAGGTGATAGGTCAGACTGGGGTGGGGGCGGAGAGGTCAGGAAGTAGATTGCAGGTTAGGAAGGCGGTGCTGAATTCGATGGATTTGACTGAGACAAGATGGGGGGAGGGGGAATGAGGAAACTGGTGAAATCCGAGTTCATCCCTTGTGGTTGGAGGGTTCCTAGGCGGAAGATGAGGCGCTCTTCCTCCAGCCGTCGTTTTGTTGTGGTCTGGCGATGGAGGAGTCCAAAGACCTGCATATCCTTGGTGGAGTGGGAGGGGGAGTTGAAGTGTTGAGCCACAGGGTGGTTGGGTTGGTTGGTCCGGGTGTCCCAGAGGTGTTCTCTGAAAAGCTCCGCAAGTAGCCGGCCTGTCTCCCCAATATAGAGGAGGCCACATCGGGTGCAGAGGATGCAATAGATGATGTGTGTGGAGGTGTAGGTGAATCTGTGGCAGATATGGAAGTTTCCTTTGGGGCCTTGGAGGGAGGTGAGGGGGGAGGTGTGGGCACAAGTCTTGCACCTCCTGTGGTTGCAGGGGAAGGTGCCGGGAGTGGAGGTTGGGTTGGTGGGGGGTGTGGAGCTGACGAGGGAGTCACGGAGGGAGTGGTCTTTACGGAATGCTGATAGGGGAGGGGAGGGAAATATATCCTTGGTGGTGGGGTCCGTTTGGAGGTGGCGGAAATGACGGCGGATGATGCGCTGTACATGGAGATTGGTGGGGTGGTAGGTGAGGACCAGTGGGGTTCTGTCCTGGTAGCGGTTGGAGGGGCGGGGCTCAAGGGCGGAGGAGTGGGAAGTGGAAGAGATGCGGTGGAGGGCATCGTCGACCACATCAGGGGGGAAATTGCGGTCCTTGAAGAAGGAGGCCATCTGGGTTGTACGTTTTTGGAACTGGTCCTCCTGGGAGCAGATGCGGCGGAGTCGAAGGAATTGGGAGAATGGCATTTTAACAGGGGGCAGGGTGGGAGGAGGTGTAGTCCAGGTAGCTGTGGGAGTCGGTCGGTTTGTAGTAGATGTCCGTGTTGATTCGGTCGCCTGAGATAGAAATAGAAAGGTCGAGGAAGGGGAGGGAGGAATCGGAGACTGTCCAGGTGAATTTGAGGTCGGGGTGGAAGGTGTTGGTGAAGTGGATGAACTGTTCAACCTCCTCAACTAAAAGACATGACCAGCTATCACTAGTATCCTTACACACAGATGAAGAGGGACACCGACTGGGACAATACATCCATCCTGGGACAAGCTAAACAAAGAGAGAGATGGGAATTCCTCGAGTCGTGGCATTCAAACCGGAACTTCATCAACAAACATATCGATTTGGATCCCATTTACCAACCTCTCAGAAAAAGAACCAGAAGTGATATCACCCATCACAACAGACCAAGACACACAAATCGAAAGTGGGACAGGACACCAGTGCTTCAAGAGAGATTCACTGATGAAGTTACTTGGCATGGTGACAAAACATCTGAAAACAAATCTACTAGTTCAATGAGCAAACTTACAACCTGAACCACAAATTAAGCTACAAAATCTTTTCGAAAGTTGCAGGGACAATTTCGAACTAGACACCTTGCTATTTTGTCCTTGACAACAGACTCAAGCATTTTCCTCACTACAGAGGTTAAGCTAACTGGTCTATAATCAATGTTTACCTTAGCCACTCTTTCTCTCAGTAGCGGACAGATACAGAGAAACAACTTTGCAAGGAAATCATAGAAAAGTGCAACAAGTATAGTGTAGTTGTAATAGGGATTTGAATTATCCTAATATAAACTGGGATAGTAATAGAACATATAGAACATAGAACATTACAGCACAGTACTGGCCCTTCAGCCCTCGATGTTGCGCCGACCTGTCATACCAATCTGAAGCCCATCTAACCTACACTATTCCATGTATGTCCATATGCTTGTCCAAGCAAGGACAAAGAGAAGAGACCGGAGACAATAAATTTGTTTTAGATCCGTACTGTTTCTGGTACAATGAGTAAAAAGGCACTGCTCGGATTTGATTCTGGAGAATGAAGTGAGGTAGTTGAAGCAAACATTGATTGGTGAACGTTTATGGGATAATGATCATAGTACAATATTACAAAATAATTAACTGAAGAAGGGACATCTTTAGCTGTAAAGTCCAAGATATATTTTCAGAAGGCAAAGAGGAGAGCACACCCTCATCTACATCAATGGAGAATCAAATTCCTAAGAGAGACAATAACTTGACAACCTGTCCTGGTGAGAACGTGTATAGCCTCAAAACTTGTATTTAAATATTTAGACTAAAATGCAATGCTAAATTATAGAACACATTTGCTACACTAGAAAATAGACAGGGAGGAAGGCTCAGAAAAAGGGGGGAACTCAAGGAATGCAGAAGACAGGGACATCTACATAGAACATAGAACAATACAGCGCAGTACAGGCCCTTTGGCCCTCGATGTTGCGCCGATCCAAGCCCACCTAACCTATACTAACCCACTATCCTCCATATACCTATCCAATGCCCGCTTAAATGCCCATAAAGAGGGAGAGTCCACCACTGCTACTGGCAGGGCATTCCATGAACTTACAACTCGCTGAATGAAGAACCTACCCCTAACTTCAGTCCTATATCTACCCCCCCTTAATTTAAAGCTATGCCCCCTTGTAATACCCGACTCCATACGCGGGAAAAGGTTCACACTGTCAACCCTATCTAACCCCCTAATCATCTGTGCTCACCAACTGATAACAGGATGCTCTAAGGCAATTAAAAATATTTGCCTTAGCTTCAGTGAATCTGTGTAAACAGGACACCAAGTGATAACATACATGGCTGTTCCCCTGTGAAATTAATGAGTTTGATTTTGACCCTTAAACAAAACTCTGTACCATCAAAAGCCTTGTAATTAATGGCCTGATCCTGGCGATTATGAAGGATCCTTATTACACCTTGCAAGTGGGGCAGATACAGAGAAAAATATCTTTGCTGTTACAAGACCCTGCCTGGACAGTTCAAAAGGTCACTAGAGAGAGAGACCATTTTAGTGCTGAGGCTGCTGAAGCCAGTAAAAAATGAACTCTTAGTGCTTACCTGCTATGGATTGAATTTAATTGCATTTTGGGACTTAATGATAATATTGAATAGCCATTACCAGTTATTAAATACAAACTCTGTAAAAGGTAATGATGAAGCTTTAACTTGCTGTTCTTGCAGACCACTCTACAGACCTTACAGACTCTATTCCTGAAGTGCTTTTGCCCGAAACATCGATTTTCCTGCTCCTTGGATACTGCCTGACCCCTGCTGTGCTTTTCCAGCACCACTCTAATCTAGACCATTACAGACTGTCCCATTGTCAATTCTAACTAATTAGATCTTATGTGTTATCTGAATTTGAATCATAACCCTGAAAAGAAAGCACGCTTAATTCAAAGACTAATGAGTCAGTTTAAATGCAACCTTATGGTAACATCTCAGCCTCAGGTACAGAATGATTCAGTGCTTAAAAAGCATGAGTCTGCTCTTAGCTTAGAAATTATTCTAGGCCTAACATTGAAGAGATTCTGGCACAATGTGTCAGGAAGCCAATTTATGGTCAAACATTTGCCCTCCTTGCTAAGAAACCACGTATCTGACATGTGAGCTGTTCAAGGTTACCTTATGAACTCTCCAATTAGCTCAGACTGGTACCTCTTTATGATAGGAGTTTATCTCGCTGGCAGGCACCTAACTCAGCTGGGTATGTCTTTCCCATCTGATGAATGGCTTATGGCCTGTGGGAGTGATTAGTCAAGTGCACACAGACCTGTCAATTAACTTTTCTTCCTTAGGAATTATTGTCTTTCACTGTTATTTGTGTAATTAAGAACATGTTTTTGTAAACTTTTGTATAAAGGAAGTAACTTTGTATCAGTACATTGCAGTAGCCTGCTGGGGCACTTGAAGAGTTGGTACCCTACTCTCCTAGGTTATTAGAACCTAGTTAGTTTAGCTTATAGGTATCAGTGTTATGTTGTAATAGTGATGCTATTGTTAAATAAAGGGGATGACTAAAATTAGAGGAGAAAGTGAGGTCTGCAGATGCTGGAGATCAAAGTTGAAACTTTATTGCTGGAACAGCACAGCAGGTCAGGCAGCATCCAGGGAACAGGAGATTCGACGTTTCGGGCACAGGCCCTTCTTCAGGATGACTAAAATTAAACTAATCTGTCTGGAAGAGGTTTTTCTAATCCAAACTTCCAAAGAGTACGATCTCCGGGACGAATCAAAAGAGAGGCTTACAGATCGGATTCCATAAAGGATTCCCTGGGCCATCTCAAATCTGTACTTTAACACTGGACTTCCCATGTAGATGCAACAGTCAACAAGGCACAACACCTCTTCTTGCTCAGGCAGCTTAGGAAATTTGGCATGTCCAGAAGGGCCCCCTTCAATTTTTACAGATTCGCCACTGAAAGTATACTTTTCAAATGCATATGACCTGGTAAGACAATTGCTCTGCCCTGGCCCATAAGAAATAGCAGATGGTTGTGTACACAGCCTAGACCATTACAGAAGCCAACTTTCCATCCATGAATTCCACTTAGATGGCTTGTTGCCACAGAATGGCTGCCAACATCAAAGAGCCATCCCATCCCAATAATGCTTTCCTACAACTTCTTCCATCAGGCAGAGGACACAGAAGGTTGAACATGTGCACCAACAGATTCAAAAAACAGCTTCTTCTCTGCTCTTATTAGACTGATGAATGGATTCTCTAACTTGAAATAACATTGATATTGTTAAAATTAATCTTGCTTCACACATGTCCTGTACGGTATAACCCATATGTCCCACTCTGTCCAAGTTTTTTTCACTCTATGATCTGCATTTTCTTCCTTACTACGATCTGCCTGTATTGCTCATAAATAAAGCTTTTTACTGTACTTAGGCACAAATGAGAATAAATTAAATCAAAACAAAACAAATCCCTGGATGATCACAAGGAGATAACAAAAGTCTTACAATCTAATATCAACATTGTAAGAAGTAGACTAAATAAGAGGGCTCAGAAGGGAAATGAAAGATACAAAAAGAGATAAGAAGAGATTTCAGCTAACATAAAAGGGAATCCAAAAGTTTTCTAGCTATATAAATAGTAAAACTGTAGAAAAAAAAAGGAGGTGCATCAACCACTAGAGTCCTGAAAGGGGATTTATGGAGGCATTGAGCATGACTGAAATTCTAAATGAGCACTTCATATCTATATTTACCATGAAAGAAGATGCTGCACAAGTCATAGTCAAACAGTTGATAACCTAAAATTGGATAAGCTAGCTGAGAAGTCACAAATGGTTTCAGAAGACTGGAGAACTGAAAATGTTATATATTTGTTTAAAAAAAGGTGCAGGTATAGACTCAGCAACTATAGGCTCAGCACTGAACTACAGAATTGTTACGCTGAAGGAGGCCATTTGGAGTGTAGCACAAATTTTCAGGAAGCAAAAAGGTTAGCACTGCTGCATCACAATGCCATGTTTGATTCCACCCTTGGGTGACTATCAATGCAGAGTTTGCACATTCTCCTCACATCAGAGTGGGACTCTGATCAGCAGTGCTCACTTTCTCTCAGTCGTTTCTGCCAGGTGCTCCAGTTTCCTCCCACAGTCCAAAGATGTGCAGGCTAGGTGGATTGGCCATGGTAAAAGTGGGTAGAATTGATGCAAACTCCATGGGCCGCAAGGCCTCTGTCCATACAATGAGTCTGTGAAATTATAAATAGCCAAGTCTTGACCGGATAATGCTTATGACACATTGATAGTTAAAGGATAAATCATGGCCATGGGGGATTACTCCACTGCTTTGTGCTAGAATGGACTCATGGGGTCCGTTCCCATTTACATGTGCAGACAGGCCTTTGATAAGGTGCCACACGGGAGGCTGCTGAGCAAGGTGAGGGCCCATGGTGTTCGAGGTGAGCTGCAGGGCTGGATTGAGGATTGGCTGTCTAACAGAAGGCAGAGAGTTGGGATAAAAGGTTCTTTTTCAGAATGGCAGCCGGTGACGAGCGGTGTCCTGCAGGGTTCGGTGCTGGGGCCACAGCTGTTCGCATTATATATTAATGATTTGGATGAGGGAACTGGGGGCATTCTAGCGAAGTTTGCCGATGATACGAAGTTAGGTGGACAGGCAGGTAGTACTGAGGAAGTGGGGAGGCTACAGAAGGATCTAGACAGGTTGGGAGAGTGGTCCAGGAAATGGCTGATGGAATTTAACGTGAGCAAGTGCGAGGTCTTGCACTTTGGCAAAAAGAATAAAAGCATAGACTACTTTCTAAATGGTGAGAAAATTAATAAAGCCAAAGCACAAAGGGATCTGGGAGTGCTAGTCGAGGATTCTCTAAAAGGTAAACATGCAGGTTGAGTCCGTGATTAAGAAAGCGAATGCAATGTTGTCTCTTATCTCAAGAGGGTTGGAATATAAAAGCAGAGATGTACTACTAAGACTTTATAAAGCTCTGGTTAGGCCCCATTTGGAGTACTGTGTCCAGTTTTGGTCCCCACACCTCAGGAAGGACATACTGGCACTGGAACGTGTCCAGCGGAGATTCACACGGATGATCCCTGGAATGGTAGGTCTAACATATGAGGAACGGCTGAGGATACTGGGATTGTATTCGTTGGAGTTTAGAAGATTAAGGGGAGACTTAATAGAGACGTACAAAATAATACATGGCTTGGAAAAGGTGGATGCTGGAAATTGTTTCCGTTAGACGAGGAGACTAGGACCCGTGGACACAACCTTAGAATTAGAGGGGGTCATTTCAGAACAGAAATGCGGAGACATTTCTTCAGCCAGAGAGTGGTGGGCCTGTAGAATTCATTGCCACGGAGTGCAGTGGAAGCCGGGATGCTAAATGTCTTCAAGGCCGAGATTGATAGATTCTTGTTGTCTAGAGGAATTAAGGGCTATGGGGAGAATGCTGGTAAGTGGAGCTGAAATGCGCATCAGCCATGATTGAATGGAGGAGTGGACTCGATGGGCCGAATGGCCTTACTTCCACTCCTATGTCTTATGGTCTTATGGACAGTTAAAGACTCAGTTCAGTTCGTCGCATTTGAAGGACAGCACCTCTAAACAGTACAATTCTCCAGCAGTATTGAAAACAAAAGATGCTGAAGATCACAGCAGGTCAGGCAGCACCCATGAAGAGAAAGCAAACTAGCATATTGAGTCTCGACGACTCTTCATCAGAGCTGAACTGAAGTGTGGAGGGACCAGCATTTATCCAATTGGGGAGGGGGTCTTCCCCCTGTTTTGTAACCATTCACGGTTCTGTGAAGCATCACAGAGCATTTTTATTCAAACTAAGGTCTACATAATGCAGAATACTGGAAAAATAGTTAAAAGCCTTCTTTTAAGTAACACATTTACTTCCCGCCTCCCAAATACATATCAGGAGCAGTTTTTTGTTCGTTGTCATTTAGTATTAAAATCCCGAGTAGGCACATTAAAATAACACATAGAAAACATAAGTCTCTTACTGATGCGCCTCCAGCCTTTCGCCGTAGAGCCTACCGAACTCACAGCCCTGGTACAGAAGATCCAACAACCGGTCAACATGTTCGTCGTTTGTTCACAAACACAGGCCACAATAACGTCACAAGACATTCCACCAATGGCGGCCGCGTGTAACCGTCATCATACTCCGAGCCTGAGGCGAGAACTTTAAATTGTGGAACGGAAACTGAAATCGGTGACACTGCATCGAGGGAGAGAGAAAAAATACACAAGCCCGGAGGTTTAAGTTCCTAGCTGAAATACCTAAAAAAAACAGAAGCCCGTCCAAGGAGAGATTGTGTCCTCCCGAACAATCTGGTTTCGAAGAGATTTAGTCATTTTAAACTTTTATTCATTTGACTTAGATTTAGTCATTTTAAACTTTTATTCATTTGACTTCCTGAAAATAACAATTTTGTATTTTTAACGTGACAAGTCTTGCATTATATTAATATTCGTCAGCTGATCCTTCAAGAAAAGATGCATCACTACAAACAATTGTTTTTCAATTATAGGATGTTTCAGTAATATTATACCATTGTCCATCATAGAATCAGAGTTATAGAGATGTACAGCACTGAAACAGACCCTTCAGTCCAACTTGTTCATGCCAACCAGTTATTCTAGTCTAGTCTAGTCCAAAGCCCTCTAAACCCTTCCAGTGCACCCATCCAGATGCCTTTTACATTTTGTAATTGTACCAGCTTCCACCACTTCCTCTGGCAGCACATTCCATACGTGCACATGAAAAAAGTTGCTGCTTAGGTCCCTTTAAAATTTTTCCCTATCACCATAAACCCATGCCCTCTAATGTTGGACTCCCCCACCCCAGGGAAATGAACTTACCTATTTACCCTATCCATGTGCCTCATGATTTTATAAACCTCAGCCTCTGATGCTCCAGGGAAAACAGCCCTCGACTATTCAGCCTCTCCCTATAGTTCAAATCCTCCAACCCTTGTAACATCCTTGTTAATCTTTTATGAGCCCTTTCAAGTTTTACAACATCCTTCAGATAGGAGGGAGACCAGAATTGCACACAATATTCCAAAAGTGGACTAACCAATGTCCTATACAGCTGCAACATGACCTCCCAACTTCTATACTTGATGCTCTGACCAAAAAAGGAAAGCATACCAAACATCTTCTTCACTATCCTATCTACTCGAGACTCCATTTCCAAGAAACTATGAACCTGCACTCCAAGATCTTTGTTCAGCAACACTCCCCAGGACATTATAGCGGTCCAACTCATCTGTGCCAACCAGATATCCTAATTAATCTAGTCTCATTTGCCAGCATTTGGCCCATACCCCTCTAAACCCTTCATATTCATGTAACCATCCAGAGGCCTTTTAAATGTTGTAATTGTTCCAGCCTCCACAACTCCCTCTGACAGCTCATTCCATACAGCACCACCCACTGTGAAAAAGTTGACATTTAGGTTCCTTTTAAATGTTTCCCCTCTCACCTTAAACCTGTGCCCTTTAGTTTTTTGAGTTGTTTTTATTTGTTATCAACATATTGTCTCTTTGGCACCACTATCCAATGTCAATGGCGTTAAGTTGAAATTTGCAGGGAACCAGGAATTATATATAAAGGAAGGATAGATAGAACTCTGAACAGGAATACTTTATTTTAAGTGCTCACACCTCCACAGCCAGCTCCAGACTGATCTCCCTCCATCTGGACCTTAAGAGTCACCTGATCAGCTCTTTTAAAGTGGTAGCACTCCAATTACATATATAACACCCCATTCTTTATTTTAAATGAACGCCATTAATCAACATATGTATAATTATTAAAAAGATTACACAGCCATTGTAGCCATAGTCAGGAATATTTGCAAAAACATGGAAAATGACTACTTCCCCAATACAAGATGTTCCATCCGCAGACTACATTGTCATGATCAGTCTCTTAGGAGGATAGTGATTCCGAGACAACCATCTCCTTGACTCAGGAATCTTTCTTGCACTGTCTCCTGACTCTCCAGAGACTCCTGTTGTTCCGCCATTATGTCCCATCCTACTTGCTTGTTGTTGACGTGTGACGCTGCTGTTGTCTCCTCCTGCAGCATGGGCAACCATGGCTTAGAGTCACAAGGCTCGGTCAACACACATGGTTCCACCTGGACTGGCTTGGTATTCTGAGGGTTTCCCACCGCCCCCACATTGGCAAGGTGCAGTGACCAACTGATCTGTGTGTATCTTTCAAGCCAGTTAATTCCTAGTCAGGAGAATGATCCTGTTTGATCGACTACCACCGTTGAGATCAATTTTTCCCCAGGCGTGTGATTCCAGGCCAACATCTTGTTCAGAGTACCCCTAGCCTTGAGGTTCCAGCCCTCCTGGTCATCTGTCCTTGATTTTGCCTGACCACCTCTCTGGCCTCTTCCAGCTGCTGATAGTAAGGTAATGGAAAATCAGAAAAGATTCTACAAGTACATGAAGGGCAAAAGAGTAACTACGCATTAAATAGGGCCTCCAAAATATCAACAGGGTTGTCTGTGTGGAGCCACAAGAAATGGGTGAGATCTTAAGTGAATATTTCTCGTCAGTATTCACAGTGGAGAAAGACATGGTGCTAGGAAACTTGGGGAAATAAATAGTGATTTCTTGAAGAGAGGCCATTTTGGATTTGTTGCTCGGCAATGAGCCAGGACAGGTGTCAGAACACTTTGGAGCAGTTACTGAGGGAAGATATTTAATTGGGGGAACAAAGGAAATTATGACACTATCAGACAGGAAGTACAGACTAGGAGTAATTGTTCCACAGAAAGGGCACAGCAGACATGTGGAGACTGCATAAGGAGCAGTTGTTGCAAGTGATGCACGCATTTATTCCTCTGAGACAGGTAAGAAGGGGTAAGATTAAGAAACCTTGGATGATGAGAACAGAGGAGCTTCTCGTCAAAAGGAAGGAGACAACCTACATAAGGTGGAGGAAGCAAGGATCTAGCACAGCTAGAAAGGAGCTCAGAAATGGACTGAGGCTTGGCAAATAGGATTAGGGAGAACCCAAAGGCATTTTACTGATACGTGAGGAATAAGAGAATGATCAGGGAGAAGGTAGGGCCAATCAGGGATAGCATAGGGAACTTGTGCATTGAGTCTGAGCAGCCAGTGGAAGCCCTGATTGAGTATTTTGCTTCAGTTTTCTCTAAGGAAAGGGACCTTGTTGTGCATGAGGACTTTGAAGAGCTGGGATATAGGCTTGACCAGGTCAAGATTGATGAAGTTGATGTGCTCAAAATTTTGGAAAACATTAAGATTGATAAGTCCCCAGGGCCAGACGAGATTTATCCTAGGCTGTTCTGGGAAGCGAGAAAGGAGGTCGCTAAGCCGCTGGCAAAAATCTTTGCCTCCTCACTCTCCACGGGAGTCGTACCGGAGGATTGGAAGGAGGCGAATGTTGTTCCTCTTTTCAAGAAGGATAATACGAAAATCTCTGGCAATGACAGACCAGTCAATCTTACATCTGTGGTCAGCAAACATTTGGAAAGAATTCTGAGGAATAGCATACCGTGATTAAAGGCAGTCAGCATGGCTTTGTGAGGGGCAGGTCATGCCTCACAAATCTTATTGAGTTCTTTGAGGAGGTGACAAGTCAGGTCAATGAACGTCGAGCAGGAGATGTGGTGTATATGGACTTCAGCAAGGCATTTGATAAGGTTCCCCATGGTAGGCTCATTCATAAAGTCAGGAAGTATGGGATACAGGGAGATTTGGCTATCTGGATTCAGAATTGGTTGGCTGACAGAAGGCAGAGAGTGATTGTAAATGGAAAGTATTCTGTCTGGAGGTCAGTGTTGAGTGGGATCCCGCAGGGGTTTTTGGGCCTCTGCTCTTCGTAGTTTTTATAAATGACTTGGATGAGGAGTTTGAGGGGTGGGTTAGTAAATTTGCAGATGACACAAAGGTTGGAGGCATCGTTGATAGTATCGAGGCTGTAGCGCAACCTAGACAGGATGCAGAGCTGGGCTGAGAAATGACAGATGGAATTCAACCTGGATAAATATGAAGTGATGCATTTTGGAAGGTCGAACCTGAATGCTGAATATAGGATTAAAGACAGGATTCTTGGTAGTGTGGAGGAACAGAGGGATCTGGGTGTTCAAGTACATAGATCCCTCAAAGTTGCCACCCAAGTGATAGGGTTGTTAATAAACCATAGAGGTGTTTTGGCTTTCATTAGCAGGGGATCGAGTTTAAGATTCGCGAGGTTTTGCTACAGCTCTACAAGCCCCTGGTGAGACCACACTTGGAATATTGTGTCCAGTTCTGGTCGCCCTGCTATAGGAAAGATATAGAAGCTTTGGAGATGGTGCAAAGAAGGTTTACCAGGATGCTGCCTGGACTGGAGGGCTTGCCTTATGAAGAAAGATTGAAAAAGCTTGGACTTTTCTCTCTCTGAAGAGAAGGAGGAAGAGAGGAGACCTGATTGAGGTTGCAAGCGGGCATCAGAGCCGCCCTGCTTTTGCCACGGGACTATGCCTACATCAGGAAACAATAGGAATTCATTTTGTGTTTTAAACAGCAGTTGCAGCTTTAAACCCACAGAACTCAGCAGCTGCCGGTCTGCCCACGTGACCGGGAGATAGGAGACAGAGGACAGATAAAATCCACACTATACCAACACTACCCATAACTCATAGACCAAAACTCCGGAATTAATTAATATGGAAACCCATCTCCTAATCACATCAAGAGACTGACTGAAACACATCCATACCCATCGATACGGAGCCACCCTGACACAAAGGACAGACATCCACCAGACAGGAACGGACAGACCAATACACACCAACACCCCAAGGGAACAAAGGGGGGTGCTAGCCCCTGCCCTCACAGATAGAGACAAGCAGATAATACCCGGACCCGTTTTACATAAACCAATTAGCACCCTAAAGTGCGTGCCCTGCAACTCTCCTGGGACGGCAGGAAACATTCTATTTGCACCTACTCCAGTGATGATGGGGAACTATCATCCCATTCATCCTCAAATTCCACACATCCTGACAACTAAAAGTATATAATATGTAGCAGCGCGCGGGAACAGGAGAGCAGCCGAGATTCGGACCTCGGTTGGTCTCCGCCGGCATTACTGTAGCAATAAACGTTACCGATTGTTGAACCGCACTCTGGGCTCGGACTGATATCATTTCATCCGCGCTAACAATTGGGGGCTTCTTCCTGGTTAACGATGGCTGCTGGATCCCTGCGACGGCACTGGGTGAGTATCTTTACTCTTTTACTTCTCGCATAAAAGTCTCCCAGTGCCCCGCAAGGGTCTTCACTGCCGGCAGTTATCTGAACCTGTGAACAGAGTGAGTCCGGCAGTCGTTTAACGGTAGAGTACTCTTTAAAAGTGTGTGTGTGTGTGTGTGAGAATGATCCTTCGCGGGTGGGCGATTGGGGTCGCGGAACACTAGTAAAAGTGTGCGTGATTATTATTATTGTCGTTTATTGTCAATGTGCTACTGTGACTGACGGACTATCCTTGGACCGACAACTTTAGGTACGAGACCCCGACAGATTGACCCCCCCGTTTAAAAACCGACCAAACAAGCCTTCCTGGTTGAACTCTGCAGTGGGAGTTAGGGGACCCCATTGTACGTTGAGCCCGGTTTTAGCGCCTTCCTTGCGTACGCGGTAGAGGCTGGGAGGTCTACGCGCGCTACAAGAAGGGAAGTCCTCCAAACCAGCCCGAGACGCGGGGCCTTTGGGCCAACCGGCGGTTATACGCTCTGCCCATTGACCTCGCGGTCCCGAGGTATTGGCCTCTGTAGGATTAGGCGCGGTTAGGTCTGACTTCACGCCCCCCCCACTTGCACTCGGGCCCCTGGTTCACGCCCAGTGTTTGTGGGGTACACACGGCCGCTAAACGTCAGGCGGTGAGAGAGAGACTCACGGAAACCCGGGGTTGCGCGCTCAGGAATCGATCCCTCCTGCCCAGGTTGACCCGCGGGGCTAGGGTTCGACTTACAGGGAGTGGGCTCCCCGACTGGGAGATTAATAAACCAGTGCCAGCAACATCTCTTAGCACGCCTGCTAGCTTTACTTTAAATTAGCTTCTGTTAAGTTACACCCGCTGCGCCCCTACCATGGGTGGGAGCGCGGCGGAAGACCTAGATTGGGGGCCAGAGGATTTCCTTACCCGTTTTATAGCCGACAAGAATAAGAAACTTATTAAGGCTATGCTTCATTTCAATCCTGATGAGTGCAAGCCAAAAAGCTTCAACCTCATGTCTCTTTTTAGACATGTTTTAAGTTCAGTACTACCAAACAATTATTTTTACAAGATGGTTACATTTTGGGGCTGTCAGTAAATTAGGGTAACATAAAGGCAGATTTGAATTTCACCAACAGCAAACTGGATTGTTAAGATTAAAGGTATCCCTTAGTTGTTTTCGTGGGAAGGTATTCACACTTGTAGACAATGGTAGATTGTGTTCAAAGTGAATAGACTGTTAGTCTCCAAGTCTCAGGTATTGAGAATGCCAGACTATGATTTTTTTTTGCTTTAAATTAGTTACTTGAGTCCAATAGTTGGAAACTAAAGGTTAGCTAATGAACATTTCTATCTGGCTGGATACAAGAAGACTCATATGATTTATGCTGCCATGGAGATTGACCTTGACAGAGGAGGGGTCTACAAAAAGCCATTTGTAGGACTGGGTTATTGGCTTTCCAAAAGACATCCCAGAAAGTTTGCAAGTTAATCTGCCAGAATCGAAGAGGAAGCCAAATAGCAAAGTTAACAAGAACAAATTTCTATGTTTACCTTGCGGGAATGCAGATGGAACCTCATGCTCAAATTGGAAAGGCCAAATTTTTAAGGATTTAAAATGAGGCTGCAAGATTTGCTTAACTTGAGCTGGGGAGATAATATCCAGGAAGCTGCTGGAAAGGAAGACTATTGGCAAAAATATGACAGAACAATTAGAATTTGAGCATGAATTCTACATTGATTAGACCCAAATACTCCATACAATGAAGGTGATGAAGGGTGATTTAATTGGATTGTTTAAGATAACTAAAAGAGTTGAAAGGGCAGACAGAGAGAAACGACTTCCTCTGGCAGGAGAATCAAGAGCAAGACTGTGTAAAATTAAAGTCAGACAATGAAAGGATAATGTCGGGAATCATTTCTTCACACAAAGAGTAGAAGAAACCCTAACCTTCCACTTTGTAAAAAGCCTTGGACCCTGCAGGTCAATTCAAAATGTTTAGACTCAGACCAGGGCACGCACTTCATCGGACGCGCAATGAAACTGGCCTGCCGCCTCCTAGGCATCAGACAGCGCTTCCACGTCCCGTTCCATCCCCAGAGCTCCACGATGGTCGAGTGCATGAACCGGACCCTCAAAGCGGCGATCACGAAGGCGATCGCCGAAACAGGGCAGGGCTGGGTGGACATTCTGCCCTGCATATTGATGCGCTTAAGGGCCACCCCAGGCCGCTCCACTGGCCTCACTCCCTTTGAGCTCATGACGGGGAGGGCCATACAACTACCTGAGAACGTCATGGTCAGGGGGGAAGACATGGCCCCCCTGAGGGACACGGTGACGCGCTGCGGGCCCTTAGACAAACCGTGCGCGACCAGCAGGATATTAGGGACCAGGCAAAACTGCAGCTGCATCTGCCCTCCCAACCCCTTCCTGGTGTTGAGGACAAAGTCCTGGTCAGTGCCGCCCCCGACTGGCCCGACTTCGCCCCCCAGTGGCTGGGACCGCACAAAATCATCATCACCAGCGACACGTGAGCCTCTGTCGACATGAAGGGAAAGGGCAGGTGGAAACACTGGTCCCAGCTTAAACCCTACCCTTAAGCCCCGACCGGACAGACTCTTCCCCCCCCTTTTTGACTTGACTCTAACCGCCCCTCTTTCTCCTTACAGTGCAATGGGTGGACCAGTTCCAGGGAGACCTGCTCCTACACACACTAACCCTACACCCTTGGTAAGGGTGCCTCTCTCCCTCTCTTCCCACAGATCATGCTTCACCGGTGCACCGCTCTCCTCCCTGCTCTCCTCTTCGCCCTACGACTAGTGCCTTCCTTCCCCGAAATATATGACAACTTCTACCGCCACAGTGTTGCCTTCAACGCGTCCGACGCCATCTGTATTCCTGCAAGGGACAAGCCCAACGAGATCGACGCGTTCTACAATGCCTGGCTGGAAGTTCTCCCGGGCGTACAGACACTCTGTTTATTCTGCATGTCGGAGCGCAACCCGCGGCCGACCTGCCTCCGGCGTGCTGAAGCGATGGACTTGGGGGGTTGCATGTTCGGGACAATGTGTGCCATGCCAGAGGACCTCTCCTCTGCCCCGGCCTTTGATGCCTTTACTGTACGGGATTTGTCTGTTTGCGGATATTACGAGCCTACTAATGCCGCGGTAGTCTCTTTGTATTTGTGCTTTCCACCCGCCCCGACCACACCGCCCCCGACCACGGCTCCCGAGATATTGCCATGCCCCTCTCTGGGACCGGGGCCCGCGGGGGGACTGGTATTGTGGGATGAGGGAGAGACACTTTATGACAACGTCCGACACGAGGTCGTGCCTGTGCTGGTCAATATATCGGGCATCCGGGTACCGTCCTATTGCACAGCAAAGGTACGCAACCTATACGTCATGATGGGGAAGGAGATTATAGAGAGGGCCATAGACGCCATGGGGGCAACCCACTATCGAAATGATATACATAACACGCACACACAACGACACAGACGGGACATAGTCAATGATGCTCTCACAGGACTCAACACGGGGACATCCGTAGTAAACTCCCTAGACATCCAGGGTCTTAACGAAAAGGTCGAGCAATTAAAAGGGATAATGAGGGACCTGCTACAGAGGTCTCTCACAAATCAGGCAGACCAGGCACGCCTGGGGGAAGAGGGAGCATACACCCAGCTCGACGGCATTGCAGTCCTGGAGACATACGCCCACACCATTAACCGCCTTATAGACCGGGAAAGGGAAAACATGGCCCTTATCCACGAAGGACAGCTGTGCCATGCGTATGGCCTGTGGATGGTAGCCCAGATCCGGCATAATCTTGACCAGGTCCAAAGGGGGGAGATGCCCGACTGGATCGACAGTGCCAAACTGGCCTCACTCGCGGGGCGCTCCGGGCTGCTCGACAGCCGGACTCTGAAGGGTATGACCAGAGTATACCCAGTGATGCCCAACTTTGAGGTCAGTGAGGCGACAGGAGTCGGGATTGTCCTCCTGATCCCCGTGGTCACGCCAGAGTCGGGGCCATTTCCCCTGTTTCACATTGAGAACATCGGAGTCATACGGGAACACGCATCCCTCAAATATCGATTAGCTCACCACACATATCTCGAAACGGCGCTGTGTACGGGGTGCCGCTTACAGGCTGCAAGCAGCGGGGGGCAATTACCATCTGCCCTCACCCCTTACGAAGGAGTGAAACAGCGGTCTGCGGGTTCAACCGGACACAGGGCTGCACCCTTGAAATCGAACCCATGGGCCCCCACTTCACTAGGGCGGGATATGGTGGGGGGGCACGATATTGTGTCTCCACTCTTGAAACCTCATTTTGGTATAATGGACTGCAGGGCCCGATTCCCCAGCACGAGTTCTGCTTCACCCCCAGGCGCCCAGTCACGGTTGGGCAAGCTCACATCTCAGAGGTCCGACGACGGAACCCCGAGTCCATACAAACTACTGATAAATTCAGGGTCACCCTCAGGGAATAACAGGAGCCTGAACAAGCCCCCATCCCACATTTGGCTGAGGTCTTACGGGAGCTTAGGACCTGGGTAGGACACTCAGTGAAACTGTATCACCAGTTGCAGTCACATGTAAAGGACCTAGAGGAGAACACAGACACAGCTCTGCAGTCCCAGGGGTGGGCACAGAGGGTGTGGGATTGGGGCCTGAACGTAAACATCCATCCATGGATCCGAATCATCTCGCACACCATTGTAGGTATACAGTTACTACTGGCTCCGGCCTGGCTCCTGCTGGCGTGTCATTCATGCCGCCAGCACAAAAAACGAAAGGCCAGGAAGACCGTGCTCCACGCCATCGACTCCTGGCGGGCGATCAGGTACCGTGAGCTCACAGGGCTCGAGTTAATGTGACTTTCTCCCGGGACTATCCAAAGGCCCCATGACTGCAGCATGACGGCCGACGGAATGTACCGGGCGAGGAGCCGACTTTTAAAATATCGGCATCGGGGGTGTGGACGTGTCCAACCCCTTGCCGAAAGGGGGGACTGCAAGCGGGCATCAGAGCCGCCCTGCTTTTGCCACGGGACTGCCTACATCAGGAAACTATAGGAATTCATTTTGTGTTTTAAACAGCAGTCGCAGCTTTAAACCCACAGAACTCAGCAGCTGCCGGTCCGCCCACGTGACCGGGAGATAGGAGACAGAGGACAGATAAAATCCACACTATACCAACACTACCCATAACTCTTGGACCAAAACTCCGGAATTAATTAATATGGAAACCCATCTCCTAATCACATCAAGAGACTGACTGAAACACACCCATACCCATCGATACGGAGCCACCCTGACACAAAGGACAGGTATCCACCAGACAGGAACAGACAGACCAATACACACCAACACCCCAAGGGAACAAAGGGGGGTGCTAGCCCCTGCCCTCACAAAGAGAGACAAGCAGATAATACCCGGACCCGTTTTACATAAACCAATTAGCACCCTAAAGTGCGTGCCCTGCAACTCTCCTGGGACGGCAGGAAACATTCTATTTACACCTACTCCAGTGATGATGGGGAACTATCATCCCATTCATCCTCAAATTCCACACATCCTGACAACTAAAAGTATATAATATGTAGCAGCGCGCGGGAACAGGAGAGCAGCCGAGATTCAGACCTCGGTTGGTCTCCGCCGGCGTTACTGTAGCAATAAACGTTACCGATTGTTGAACCGCACTCTGGGCTCGGACTGATATCATTTCATCCGCGCTAACAAGGTATACAAGTTAATGAATGGAATAGATCGAGTCAATAGCCAGAGACTTTTCCCCAGGGCAGAATTGACTGGTAGAAGGAGTCATAGTTTTAAGATATTAGGAGAAAGGTATAGAGGAGATGTCAGAGGTATGTTCTTTATGCAGAGAGTGGAATGCGTAGCCAGCTGTGGTGGTCGAAGCAGAGACATTGGGGACATTTAAGCGACTGCTAGATAGGCACATGGAGACCAGTGAGTTGAGGGATGCGTAGATTAAGTAATTATATTTTATATTAGGATTAAACCTCGGCACAACATCGTGACCAAAGGGCCTGTTCTGTGCTGTACTTTTCTATGTTCTAGTCCACACTACAGAAGGAGGTGCTGTAAGTCTTAAAATGCATTAAGTTAAATAAAGATCTAATTCTAGGGACACTTATTTAAGGTGAGGGGGGGAAGTTCAAAGGAGATGCGAAGAGCAAATTTTTATATAGAGAGTGGTAGGAGTCTGGAACGTGCTGCCAGCACTGGTGGTTGTGGCAGAAGCGATAAGGGCATTTAAAGGACTTTTAAATAAGCGTATGAATATGCAAGGAATGGAGGGATATGGACTAAGGTCAGGCGGAAGGGATCAGTTTCATTAGCGTCATATTTGGTACAACATTGTGGGCCATAGGGCCCATTCCTGTGCTGTACTGTTTTATGTTCTAAATCCCCAGGAAATTTGGAAATGTATCCCAGGACTTTGTGGGGTCGAGAAAGGAAATTGCAGGGACTCCTAGTGGAGATATTTGTATCATCAACAGCCACGGGTGAAGTGTCTGAAGATTGGAAAAATGGTTAACATTGTGCCAATATTTAAGAAAGATTGCAGGGAATTGCCTGGAAACTATAGACCAGTGAGCCTAACTTCTGTGGTGCGTAAGTTGTGAGAGAGAATTCTGAAAGATAGGACCTACAGGCATTTGGAGAGGCAAGGACTCATTTGGGATAGTCAGGATGGCTTTGTATTTGGAAATCGTGTCTCATGAATTTGATTGAGTTTTCTGAAGGGATTATCATGAAAGTAGATGAGGGTAGTGTGTTAGAAGTTGTCTAGATGGACTTTAGCAAGATCTTTGACAAAGTACCGCATGGTAGATTGATGAGTAAGGTTAAATTTTGCAGGATCCCGAGAGAGTTGGCCAATTTGATACAAAATTGGCTTAAAGGTAAAAGGCAGAGGTTAGTGGTACAGGCTTGTTTTTTTCGACTGGAGGTCTGTGACCAACAGTGTGCCACAGGAATCGGTGCTGGGTCCACTGTTATTCATTATTTATATGAATGATTTAGATAAGAATTTAGGACGTATGTTTAGTACGTTTGTGGATAACACCAAGATTGATGGTGTAATGGACAATGATGAAAGTTATGTGGGAATTTATCAAATGGACCAGTGGTCTGAGGAATGGCAGATCGAGTTTAATTTAGATAAATGTCAGGTGTTGAATTTTAGTTGGTCAAACCAAGGCAGGACCTACACAGGGCCCCAATGAGTGTTGTAGAACAAAGTGATCTCACAGTACAAGTTCATAGCTTTGAAAGTGAAGTGAAGAAGGCTTTCCCTGTGCTTGTTTTCATTGATCAGAGGATTGAGTATAGGAATTGGGACGTCTTGTTGCAGCTGTACAAGTTGTTATATCTGGAGTACTGCATGCAGTTTCTGATTGCCCTACTATAGAAAGAATATTATAAAACTAGAAAGATTGCAGAAAAGATTTATTAAGATACAATCTGTACTAGAAGATATAACTTATAAGGAGAGGTTAGATAGGCTGGGACCTTTTCCCTGCAGTATAAGTGGTGACCTTATAGAGGTATACAAAATGATGAGAGGCACAGATAAGATAGACATCTTTATCCCGTGGTGAGGGAGTCTAAAACTAGAGGGCATACGTTTCAGGGAGGGGGAGAGATGCTAAAGGGTCTGGAGAGGCAATTTTATCACACAGATGGTGGGTGTCTGGAATGGGCAGCCAGAAGTAGTGGTGGAAGCGAGCACAATTTCATAATTTAAGAAACATTTACACAGGTACACAGATGGGATTAGGTACACAGGGATATGGACCAAACATGGGCAACAGGGCTGGTTTAATTGTGAAAATTGGGTGGCTTGGTCAAGTTGGGCCTTTTTCCATGCTGTAGACCTTGTGACTCTATAGTTTCAGCTGGCAGCTGAACATTAAGGACACTGGTGAGCACTGGGTCATTGCATGTGATGTGTACCTGTACATGCTGATAATTCACCATCCTAGTTACACCTTCCCTTTTGAGTGTTAAAGCCCTGCTTCAGAGTTTGGATAAATCTCTCCACCTGGCTGTTTTTTTGCCAGTTGATATGGAGCCGATCTCACAATTATGATACTGTAATTTTCCAGGTAATCCTCAAACTCTTACACCACAAACTGTGGATAATTGTTACTCACGACTTGTTTGGGATTCTGTAGGGATTCTGTTAAAAATGACACAACACCAGGTTATAGTCCAACAGGTTTAATTGGAAGCACACTAGCTTTCAGAGCAATGCTCCTTCATCAGGTGATAGTGGAGGGCTCAATCGTAACACAGAATTTATAGCAAAAATTTACAGTGTGATGTAACTGAAATTATACATTGAAAAATTGATTGTCTGTTAAGCCTTTCATCTGTTAAGCCTTTCATCTGTTAGAGTACAGTGATAGTTTCACTTCTTTCATGTGTAAACTGTTAACAATGGTGATAGCTAGACAATATATTGAAGGTGTTGGCCCCCTGTGTTCTCTGTCTATGCCATGATGCTTAGATTGATTCTAACCTAAAAAGTGAGATAACGGACTTTTACATAAATTCATGCAGTTTTTGAGCTCAGAGTTCTACATGAATGCATGCAGTTTTTGAGCAAAGTACAATGTAACCCTGCAAGTACAAATTCACCCCACAAAACATATGTGTGCATGTGGGTCTTTGTCTGTCTGTGTGTGTGTCTGTCTGGGTTGGGGGTTGTGAGTATGAGAAAGTGTATGTGTGTGTATAGTTTTTTGCAGAGTGTCTTAAGTCTGTGAGGGGGTGCATGTGTGAGTGTGGGAATGTGTGTGTCTGTAAGGGTGTGTGTGGGTGTCTGTGTGCGCGTCTGTGTGGATGTGTGTCCATGTGTATGTGAGGAGAAAGTGAAGAAGGGCTTATGCCCGAAACGTCGATTCTCCTGTTTCCTGGATGCTGCCTGACCTGCTGCGCTTTTCCAGTAACACATTTTCGGCTCATGTGTATGTGAGAGTGTGTGTTTGTAGGAGTATCTGTGTGTGTGTTTAGTGGTCAGCTGTAATGTTACATGAACCCAAGGTCCCTCCCTATGGGTACCGAACTTAGCTATCAGCCTCTGCTCAGCCACTTTTCTCTGCTGCCTGTCCCGAAGTCCACCTTGGAGGATGGTCACCCGAAGGTCCGAGGCTGAATGTCCTGGACCACTGAAGTGTTCCCCAACTGGGAGGGAACCCTCCTGTCTGTTGATTGTTGTGTGGTGCCCATTCATCCGTTGTTGTGTAGCCTTTGCTCGGTTTCCCCAATGTACCATGCCTCCAGGCATTCTTGCCTGCAACGTATAAGATAGAATTTGGCTGAGTCACATGAGTATCTACCATGTACAAGGTGGGAGGTGTCCCCATGTGTAATGGTGGTATCTATGTCCACACTCTGACACGTCTTGCAGCATCTACCGTGACAGGGTTGTATGGAGTTGTCCTGAGAGCCGGGCAGCTTGCTACGAACAATGATCTGTTTGAGGTTTGGCGGTTGTTTAAAGGCAAGTAGTGGAGGTGTGGGGAAGGTCTTGGTGAGGTGCTCATCCTCATTGATAATGTGTTGCAGGTCATGAAGAACATGGCGTAATTTTTCAGCTCCTGGGAAGTACTGAACAACGAAGGGTACCCTGTCAGTTGCAGCATGTGTCTGTCTCCTGAGGAGGTCATTATGGTTCCTTGCTGTGGCACGTCGGAACTGGCGGTCGATGAGTTGAGCATCGTACCCCGTTCTTGTGAGGACATCCTTGAGTACTTCCAGGTGTCCATCACGTTCCTCCTCATCTGAGCAGATCCGGCGATCAATAATTTGCTGATTTTTAGGCAGTTCAAATCACCCCCACATCCCTGGTTCTGACACTGGATTTATTACAGGAAATGTGAAATGAAGAAGGCAGTAGACAGGTGTTTCAGGGCAAAAGGATCTCTGCGTTAATCAAATACAAATGTATAACACAAGAAATAAAAGGCAAGTGCAATAAAACAGTGAAATCAACACAGTTATACAGAGGACAGTGATTAGATACACTATTAAATTGAATACAAGTTAAACACTATTGGAACTAAATATTAGGTCTTTATCATAGAAACTATTCCTTCGGCTTCCTACCCTTAGGGTTCCCTGCTCTGTAACCACCCAACTCCCACTCCCGGTTAGCAAGGTTCGAAACTTTGGGATTTCGGAAATTAAGCTCACCACTTGGGTGAATTCGCGATCCTGAAACACAAGTGGCTGTTCCCGCTTGCCGTAGTGGGTGCTTTACTGAGGATTATAGACGGTGTAGGCCTTCAGGCTGCGTTGAGTCCGCTGATGCAGTAGGATTCGTATTGGAATTACCTGGTGAGTATTTGATTCTTCTTATAATCTGGTGATTATTGTGAGCTGGTTTTCACCTCAGGATGTGCTTGAGGCCTTGTGGTGCCGGTCAGGTCGGTAGTTTTCGGGGGTTGCACCGCTGGTTTCCCTGGCAAGGAACAGGCCTGTGTCGGTATGTCTCGTTTCTCAGAGCGTTAACTATCTGTGATCCTTCTCCTGGTGGTAGCTGTGGGGAATAACTCAAATGAGGAGGGCCTACATTATACAAAATTGCATGCCATTTACCTCCCCATCACATCTGGTTTCCTACAATAATCGCTTTGTTGTTTCTTCTGTAATGATTTGGAGGTGCCGATGTTGGACTGGGGTGGACAAAGTTAAAAATCACACAATTCCTGAGGAAGGGCTTATGCCCGAAACGTCGATTCTCCTGCTTCTTTGATGCTGCCTGACGTGTTGCGCTTTTCCAGCAACACATTTTTCAGCTCTGATCTCCAGCATCTGCACCCCTCACTTTCTCCTAAAAATCACACAATACCCGGTTATAGTCCAACAGATTTATTTGGAAGTAATAGCTTTCGGAGCCCTGTTCCTTCATCAGGTGGTTGTGAAATATAAAATCCGAAGACACAGAATTTAGAGCAAAAGTTTACAATCCAGCTCTTTTCAATATATCATCTCAGTTGCACCACACTGTAAACGTTTACTCTAAATTCTGTCTTCCGATTTTATACTTCACAGCTACCAGATGAAAGAGCAGTGCTCCGAGAGCTAGTGCCTCCAAATAAATCTGTTGGACTATAATCTGGAGTTGTGTGATTTTTAACTTATGTGATGAATTGGTCTTCCTGATTATTAGAGTAGGTGTTTGTGATTAAATATCCATTGAAGTTGGAGGTCTTGAATTTGTCAGGGGCGAAAGTGAGGACTGCAGATGCTGGAGATCAGAGTCAAGATTAAAGTGGTGCTGGAAAAGCCCAGCAGGTCAGGCAGCATCCGATGAGCAGGAAAATCAACATTTCGGGCAAAAGCATCGATTTTCCTGTGTCTTGGAATTTGTAGAGACTCCATGTTGTCTGAATTCAGTTTGTCATAAAGGTTTGATCATTGTTCTTGTAGAGTAGACCTGACAAAGGAGCAGCACTTCAAAAGTTTGTACTTCTAAATAAACCTGTTGGACTATAACCTGGTGTTGTGTGATTTTTTTTTAACCTTGTGGAGCTGAGATGTGAACAGGTGTCCCCAGTTTCTAGACTAGCAGCATAGCTCAGCTGCTAGTTTTATTTTTGTTAAGTTTAATTTTGAAAAACAATCTCCAAGATTCTGGTAGAAGCCCAGAATGGTGAGGAATCTTCTCAAAGCAATTGAGATTTTTGCTTAACCCTACAATTCTGAAACTTGGCAAATATTTCATCCAGGATAAAGTGAGGACTGTAGATACTGGAGATCAGAGTTGAGAATGTGGTGCTGGAAAAGCACAGCAGGTCAGGCAGCATCTGAGGAGCAGGAGAATTGACGTTTTGGCACAAGCCCTTCATTCATCCAGTAGGGCTATCGTTGCTCCTGCTGATACTGACTTCATTACCACCACCATGGGCCATTTAGAATGGGCATCCAGATTAATAGCATCTGTTCCTCTATCAGTCAATGTAAATCCACTGCCATAGTGTTTGAGGCCATTGCTATGGTTAAAGGGCTGGCAACGGTGCCACCTTTCTTACTAAAGCACAGAATTTGCATGATCCCACTTCCTCCTCAATCTGGAAGTGCACGTTCTGCCACCAAAAATAGCTCCTGGCTATCTCTTTCATTTGCACTCCACCAGAGTGCCTTTGGTGCATTTATTCTAGCACCATTCCTCTTAATGGGAGAGGAATAACAATTCTCTTTCTCCACATTAAACATCTGATAGCGATAATTCCCACCTCTGGACAGGTAAGAGCATAATTCTGGACAGTTTCCATGACTGGTCCTCTCTCTCAGGACCAAGTCCATTTCTCAGCTCAAAAGCGGGACATTCCAAGTAGTGTTCAGCACCCTGACCTGCTGACACCAGAACTTTGTGGTCCCAGGAAAGGTGCATAATTTTCAGGCTCTAATCAGCAATATCTTTATTTCCTGGTAGTGGTAGACTTGACAGAGCATCTGGATTGTCCTGCTTTTCCACCTGTCTATATTTGATTTCATATGAGTGCCCATCTGTTTAGGTGTGCTGCTGTCATTAATGGAATCCCTGTATACGGTCAAATTTGGAGATTAGAGGCCTGTGGTCGGTCAAATGCATGAAGTGCCTGCCATAACAGAAATGCATAAACATCTTTACACCAAACACAATGTTTAATCCTTCTTTTTGATCTTGGGCATAATTCTGCTCCGTCTTTGTTTTAAAGGCTTGCCTCACATTCCTGTGCATATTTCCGTGGCCAACCTTTTCCTAGCAACCAATGCAGGAGCTTTAACACATTTGCCAGATTTTTAAAAATAGAATCCCTACAGTGTGAAAACAGGCCCTTTAGCTCAACAAGTCCACACTGACCCTCCGAAGAGTAACCCACCCGGACCTATTCCCCTACGTTTATTTCTTTATGAATCAAGTGAGCTGTCTGAATCTGGAGAATTGTGAATGGTGACATTGAGACTGTACACCTTTAAAACTGAATAACCCGTTGGGAACATGAGAATATTTTCAATGCAGCATGCTGTTTATTTCATCTTTATTTATTAGTGTTGGAAATCATAGTTGATGTTTGAGGGAATATGCACCTGCAATATTAGAACTCTCAGACGATCTCGGTCAACATGGGTGCTGCCTCAGCTGTTTGACTAGAAGGGCATTACAGCTACACCCAATCTAAGATGAACTTGCCTTTATAATTGACAAGTCCCAAGAAAATTCTCTGGTCATGGGGCCTCCATTTTTTTGGACGCCTTGTTTAGTCCTTTGCTATTGATTACATGGCCCATGTGTTCTGCAGAGTCTTTAAACAAATCTCACAATCTATTTAGGGATCCCTATTGATTTTTCAATCACTCCTTGTTGGAGGATCCAGTAATCAAAATATTACCTAGGTAACATTGGACCCCTGGAAACCCATTTAATATTTGATATGTGGCCCTCTGCCGGCACTGATGTGATGCCAAAAGGACATTGCTTGTAGCAAAAAAGTCCCTTGTTTCTCACCATTGTCCACAGTGACAGTCACTCCTTTGTGACCTCATCTGTAAGTAGCCCTGCAACTGATCAACTTTTAAAAATCTTTTCCCTCTTCCACTGGATAGATCTTCTATGAGTGGAAGGGGGCTTTAATTTGCACCACCAATCCTCATTGTTTTTAAGACCAGAATGATTGGAGTGGCCCATTCACTGGTGGTTAGTAGTCCTGGTTTTTCTTCCTCAACATTCACTAGTTTCAGTGCTGCCTCCACATTAGGCTGGATAGCATAAGGTACCAGATATGCCTTCAAACTGTTAGGATCAAGCCTCTAGCTTCACCTATAATTTAATTTTGATGCCTTTCATTTTCCCCAGGGTTCCTTTGAAGACATATGAAGGCATGTCCAGGATCTCATCTTGGCATCTGCCAAGCTATTAACCACACCTCAGTTCAACTTTAATTTTTGCAACCAGCTATGTCCAAATAATGCCTTTGAAAATGTAATGTGGAAATTCTGTACATTGGTTCCTTCATTGTACTTTTGCCAATGTGTAGCCCTCCAGTGCCATCATTTTCTCCAGGTAAGTTTGTAGTGAAATCTTTTATGGTTTCAATGGTAATGCCCTTAACTTCTCCCTGTATACCAATTGGGAATAAAAGACACTTCTGCACCCATATCTATTTCCATTTTTAGGTCTTCCCTCTATTTTTGGAAGAACCCAGAAGCGATCAGCTTCACCCGATACTAACAGTATGTTTAACCGTAACTCCACTAACTCTGGGCCTACAACTTCTACTGCACACTCAGCTGATTCCTTGTCTACAACCTGGCTGGCAACATGTACATTATACTTGCCGTCTGACTCATCTCCTGAACATAATTCTCAGATTATGCTCCCTAGTTCCAGAATACCCAATTAATGGAAGTAGTTTATCTATCCTGTCTTTTCCTGTTATTATCTTTGAAGACTTCCATCAGACCACTCCTTAACCTTCTGAATTCTGGAGAAAATAGACCTAATTTGTATAATCTCTCCTCATAGATTAACCCCTGAAGTCCAGGTATCATTCTTGGAAATCTATTTAGGAGAAAGTGAGGACTGCAGATGCTGGAGATCAGAGCTGAAAATGTGTTGCTGGAAAATCTAATTATTTTCCGTCCAAGACCACTATCTCCTTCCTAAGATGTGGTGCCCAGATCTGCTCACAGTACTCGAAGTGGGGTGTTACCAGGGTTTTGCATAACTGAAGCATGGTTCTGCATTTTAAAAACTTCAATTACAGAATGAGGGTATCACTGGTTAGGTCAGTGTTTATTGCCCACACCAGAAGCTAGTTAAGAGTCAACCACATTGCTGTGGCTCTGGAGTCACTTTTTTAAATTAATTCATGAGATGAGGGCATCGTTGGCTAGGCTAGCATTTTTATTGCCCATCCCTAATTGCTCAGAGGGCAGTTAAGAGTCAACCTCATTGCTGTGGGTCTGGAGTTGCAATGTAGGTCAGACCATGTAAGGATGACAGTTTCCTTCCCTAAAGGACATTAATGAACCTTTGGGATTTTCTGACAATTGACAATGGATTCATGGCAACCACTAGATTCTTAATTCCAGATGCCATGGTGGGATTTGAACCCGGGCCCTCAGAATATTCCCTGGATTTTTGGATTAACAGTCCAGTGATAATAGGACATTGCCTCCCCGTATTGTTGGCCAGACCAGGTAAGAATGGCAGTTTTCTTTCCCAAAGGACATTAATGGACCAGATAGCTTTTTCTTGATAATCGACAATGGTTTTATGTTCCTTATTAGATTTTTAATTTCAGATTTGTGTTGAATTCAATTTCCACCATCTGCCTTTTCAGGATTTGAGCTGGGTTCCCCAGAATATTACCTGGGACTCTGGTTCAACACTCCAGTGATAATGATACTAAGCTATTGCCATCCTTGTGGTCAAGTCCTCTTGACAAAACGGCTAGCATTCCATTAGGTTTCTTGATTATTTTCTTCCCCTGTTCAAGACATTTTAACGATCTATGCACCTGCACCCCCAAATCTCTTTAGAAGTCAGTTGTCTAAGGCAAAGTAATTATTCATAATGTCTGCCATTTCACCATAGTTATTGTCGATATCCCCACTTTCAGTCTTTATACCATCTAGAAAGTACCTTTTTTGGTCATACTTGCTTCCACTGAATTCCATCTGCCACAGTTTTGCCCCTTCATTTCATCTATCCCTTTGTAATTTTATACTGTCATCTGCACTGTCTGCAATGTCACTTAACTTCACATCATTAGGAAATTTGGATATATGTCTTTCTATGCTATTATTCAAGTTGTTATTAATTGAGGTTTCCCATTGATCTTAATGAGATACCACTGGTCACATCTTGCTATTTTGAGTACCTTCCCATTATCCCTACTTTGTATTACCTGCCACTCAACCAATTTCCCAGCCTTACCAGTAATTTACCCTCGATTCCAAGGACTTCTACCCTAGTTACAGACTTTTACATGGAATGTTAGCAAAAGCCTTCTGGAAGTCCGCATAAGCAACATCTGTAGGCAGTTCCCTATCCACTATCTTAGTCAGCTGTTCAAAAAACTCAAATGTTTGACAAGCATGATTTACCTGTCATTGATCCATGCTGGCTGTCCCTAATTAATTGAAACTTTTCAAGATGTTCAGTTACCCCATCCTTGATTATAGATTCCAGCAATTTCTCACCAAAGATGTTAAGCTACTGGTCTGTAATTCCCTGGTTTTCTTATGTTTCCCTTTTGTCAAATCATGTTTTTCCCTCAATCCCTCATGTTTAACTTTTCGTAGTTTTTGTTGTTCAGATTTAAGACCCTAGTTTCAAAGCAAATAACGTTGCATCTAACCATCAAGTAAAACTTGACCATATTACAGTCAGTTTGGTGAGTAAATGTGCCTGGCTTGCATTTCTGCATTGGACACACCCAAATCTAGAACCCACAGCTCTTTGAACAGTTAGAATTTTGTTAGGTACTCTGTGTCCTAATTTAAAATAGTAAATTTTGTGGACATTGTCTGCTTACCAGCGCACATTGTCTTCACCACTGTCTGACACTATAATCAAGCAAGACATTGGCCTCCAGCCCTCTCCACTTCGGATCTCAGCCGCACAACTCCATGCCTCCGGCCCACTTCCCTCCGGCTCTCAGCTGCTCCACATTGCAACAAGTTTCTGGCCCTTTCTGGTTGTCGGTCGCTGTGCACCTATCACCCTTTTCACTTTAAAAGTGTGTCCCCTTCTTCTTGACGTTTTGACTAATGGGACACAGATTCAGAGTTGGGGGGGTGGGGGGTGGGGGGGGGGGGGGGGAGGGGAGGGAGTTGGTGTTTAAAAGAGATGTGCAAGGCAAGCTTTTCACATAAAGTGTGGTGAGTGCCTGGAGCAGGCTGCCAGAGGAGGTGGTGGAAGCAGACACAATAGCAGTATTCAAGAAGCACCTGAATGAATATTTGAATACGAAGGGAATGGAGGGAGCCAAATCCTTTAAGTGAAAACAGTTTTAATACGGAAGGGCCAAATGTGTCGGTGCACACTTGGAGGGCTGAACAGCCTGTTCCTGAGCCAGATTGATCTTGACTTATCTGTTCTAAGAGAGTAGCTGCTTTCTATTCTCCATGTCTCTCATAATCTTATACACTTCTATAGGGACCCCCCCCAACATACTCTATTCCAAAGAAAACAACCTAAGTTTATCCAATCTCTCTTCATAGCTGAAATGTTCCATCCCAAACAACATCCTGTTGAATCTCCTCTGTAACTCCTCCAGTGCAATCACATTGTTCCTATTGTGTGAAGAGAACTGCACATAGTATTCCAGCTGTGGTTTAACCAAAGCTCTATAGAGCTCCATTATAACCTCCCTGCTCTGCTAATCTATGCCTCAGTTGATAAAGGCAAGCATCCCGTAAGCTTAACTTCCCTATTTACCTGTCCTACCATCTTCAAGGATCAGTGCACAAGCATCCTAATAACCCTCTGAGCTTTCTGGTGTCTTGCCCTTTATTGAATACTCTGTTGTCTTATTGCTTCTTCCAGAATGCATCATGTCACATTTATCAGCATTAAATACCATCTGCCCATCTGACCAATCCATCTATATCTTCTTGTAACTGAAGATTTGCCTCCACACTATTAGCCAACAGCCAACCTTTGTGTCATCGACAAACTTATCAGCCCCCACATTCTCATCTGCATCATTTATGAATTTCACAAACAGGGTCCCAGCACTGATCCCTGCGGAACAATGGTGTCCAGTTACACAAATAACCTTCTGCTACCATCCTTTGTCTTGTGCCACTAAGTCAATTTTGGATCCAAATTGCCAAGCAACTGTGGATTCCATGAGTTTTAATTTCTTTACCAGGATGTGGTTGAAAGAATGTGAAAGGTTGAAAGTGTTCCATGCCCATCTGCTTTTGAAAGAAAAACGATACAGATATTACAACGGGGAGAGGTATTCAATAATATTGACATAATCAAAGGCTACGTATTAAGGGATTTAATATCTTTCAATGTACATAAATCTGAGACATGGTTGAAATGGCTGTGATGGGTACCAAGAGTTATTTTCTTTGAAACAAAGGAGGAGTGTGGGTCTGGATGGAATGCTGTTCTGAGGGTTGATGTGGACTTGATGGGCCAAATGGCATGCTTCCACACTGTAGGGATTGTGTGATTCTATGAAAAGTAAGAATACAGTTTAACTTAAAAATGGACTTCAAAAGCTTCAATAAATATGTACGAAGGAAACGTTGGCTAAGACACGTGGATCGATTAAAGATAGAGTGAGGAATAGAGAAGTGTTTGAGAAACTAAATGATTACCTTGTGTTATGACATGGGGTAAACTCTTCTGCTAATTTAAACCAGACACACAGAAAAACTCACTTCGTGCCGTAATCTGTTAAATTTCGAGTGGTGAAGAACTATCCCAAATATCACTATTTAAAGAAAAACTGTAACAATTTTAATCTTTAAGTCCAAATGAGAACATTAAATAACAATTATTTATAACTCCTTTCTCTTAAACCTATTTTTACCTCCCACTCTATAATACGGGTCCGATAAATTCCCTCTTACATTTACAGCAAATCGATTCGGATGTTGAACTTCCTCTGTAGATTCCTCTAGGCTGTCTTCAGTCTTCTGCTGCACAACGTTCTGATTGGCGGTACCTTTCAGAGAGCTATTCTGCTGGCAGTCTGTTGGTGCTTGGCTGCTCTTTGCTTTTCTCTCCAACTGTTCAAAATGCCTGATTTTATATACCCCAAAACATTGGACCTGCTCATCCAAAACAGTAAAATTCAAATTCAATTGGATTTTGGTATCTGGGGCATAATTTAAACTGATTGGCCAAATTTGAATTTGTTGTGTCCATGACAATGCAGCTCCAGCGATATGTTTCACAGCCAAATGTTACATTTTTAAATTTTTCAGTACACTCTGTGCCAGCCAGAAGTTTCAGCTCCTTTAAAATTACAGTGCAAATCTACAACTTCATAACACTTGTGCCCATTATTACTCTGGAATACATAAGAAATCTTGCTAAATTGGAAGTCCAAGTGGCTAGAAAGAGGTGTTGAATGAAATTATTATAAGCAAAAGAAATTAACTGGAAAAATTAATGAGATGGGAAGTTGATAAATCTCCAGGATCTAATAGTCTGCATCCCAAACTATTGAAGGAGTTGGTAATAGGAGGAATCAAAGCCTTGGTAATCATCTTCCAAAACTGTATAGATTCTGGAATGATTCCTGCAGATGGTAAGCTTACAGTTGTCATCCCACTATTTGAAAAAGAAAGAAGAGAAAAACAGGGAACTGTAGACCCTTTAACCTTGTCATTTGTAGAGAAAATGCTACGATCCATCATAAAGGACATGATAAAAGGACTTTTGCATGAAAAAGATTTGATTGGGTACCGTTAGCATAGGTTTATGAATGGAAAATCCTGTTTGACAAATTTAAGATCTTTTGAAGACATTGCGAACCATCTTAGTAAAGAGAGTCAATGTGGTATACTTGGATTATCAGAAGGCTCTTCATAAGATTCCCTAGAGGAGGGAAATTAAAGCACATGGCAAAGGTGGAAATGTGCTGCGTGAATTAGGAATTGTCTAACAGACAGAAAACTGAGAATAAGAATACATGTCTTATCTCATATTGGCAGACTGTGATTAGTGGGATATTAGGAGAAAGTGAGGACTGCAAATCTGGAGATCAGAGCTGAAAATGTGTTGCTGGAAAAGCGCAGCAGGTCAGGCAGCATCCAAGGAGCAGGAGAATCGACGTTTCGGGCATGAGCCCTTCTTCAGGGTAGTGGGATATTGCAAGGATCAGTAATTTGGGCCCCAGTGATTCATGATACGTTTCAATAGTTTTGATAAAAAGTGTTTCCAAATTTGCACATAACACAAGCCTGAGCAGGAATGTGTATTGAGTAAGATGTAAACCATTTTTGAGAGAATTTCAACAGGGCTTAGTAAATGGGTAAGAGCTTGGCATATGCAATACAGTGTTGAAAAAATGTGAGGTTATCTTCTTTGGTAGGAAGAACAGATATGCAGAGTATTTCTTAAGTGGTCAGAGGTCAGAAGTTGTAGATGCGAAAAGGGACCTGGGTGTCCCTGTCATTAAGCCACCGAAGGCTGATATGTTATTAGGACGTTATTAGGAAGGTTATTAGGAAGGTTAAAGAAATCTATATGTAATCTGTTGTTTTTTGCATTTCTCAGATTTGCCTACGTGTTTGCTCTTTCATTTCTCTGTTGTGGTTGGGAATCTATGTAAATTTCTAGGAGTATAATTTGTCCTTTTTTGGTCTTCAGTTAATCCATACATGATAAAATGCTTCTTCTTTAGAGCTATAATTGCTGTTTTGATCAGTATTGCAACCATTCTTTTTATTTGCCTATCTTTGTCTGAAAACCTTACGAGCAGAAATGTTGAGCTACCATTTGTCTTTTATTTTCAGCCTTGTCTCAGTAATAACCATAATATCATGTATTCCAAGATAATCTGAGCTCTATTTATATGACTTATTTCCTAGACTAATTATATTGGAAGTATATACCGAACAGTACCTAATAAACTTCATTGTCTACTCTTTTCTTCCTTTGCCTTCTGCATGCTTGTATATAATTATGTTGAACATGCATGTCTTCCAATTCTAGCATTTAGAACATAAGAACTAGGAGCAGGAATAGGCCATCCGGCCCTTCGAGCCTGCTCAGTCATTCAATAAGATCATGGCTGATATTTTCATGGATTCAGATCCACTTACCCGCACTCTGACCGTATCCCTTAATTCCTTTATTGTTAGAAAAATAAAATCCACCTTAGCTTTAAAAACATTTACTGAAGTAGCATCAACTACTTCACTGGGCAAGGAAATCCATAAATTAACAGCTCTCTGGGTGAAGACGTTCCTCTCAATTCATCCTAAATCTGCTCCCTCGTTTTGTCTTAGTTTCACTTGCCAATGGAAATATCCTTTCTACTTCTACCTCATCTATTCCTTTCATAGTTTTATATGTTTCTATAAGATCCCACCCCCCATTATTCTGAATTCCAATGAATATAATCCCAATCTATTCAGTCTCTCCTCATAAGCCAACCCCGTCAACTCTGAAATCAACCTAGTGAACCTCCTCTGCATCCCCTCCAGTGCCAGTACATTCTTTCTCAAGTAAGGAAAACAAAACTGCACACAGTATTCCAGGTGTGGCCTCACCAGCACCCTATACAGCTGCAGCGTAACCTTACTGCTTGATAAACTCAATCCCTTTATCAATGGTGGACAAAATTCCATTTGCTGGCAGACCAATCTCTGTGATTGATGCAGAAGGACACCCAGGTCCTTCTGCATAGCAGCATGCTGCAACTTTTTACCATTCAAGTAATCATCCTGTTTGCTGTTACTCCTACCAAAATGTATGACTTCACATTTATTAACATTGTGTTCCATCTTTTGCCAGACCTTTGCCTGCTCACTCAAAGTATCTATGTTCCTCTGCAGATTTTCACAGTGCCGCTCATCTTAGTGTCATCTGCAAACGTAGACACCTTACACGTGGTCCCAACTTCCAACTCATGTATATGAATTGTAAATAATTGCAGTCCCAACACCGATCCCTGAGGCACACCACTAGTCACTAATTGCCAGCCAGAATACCACTCATTTATCCCCGCTCTTTGCTTCCTATTAGTCAACCAATTCTCTCTCCATGCTAATATTTTACCCCTGACGCCATGCACCCTTGAAGGATTTTTGGAAATCCGGGTACACCACATTGTCTGGCTCCCCATTGTCCACCTTGCTCGTAATGTCTTCATAGAATTCCAAAAGATTTGTCAAGCATGAAATGCCCTTCATGAACTCATGCTGCATCTGCCCAATGGGACACTTTCTACTGGCATGCCTTGCTATCTCTTCCTTGATAATACACTCAAGCATCCTCTCCACTGCAGAGGTAAAGCTAACCGATCTATAATTCCCCATCTTATGTCTACCTCCCTTTTTAAACAGTGGCGTCATATTTCCTATTTTCCAATCTTCTGGGACTGCCCCAGAGTTCAGCGAATTTTGGAAAATTACCGCCAGTGCACCTGCTATTTCTCCCGCCATCTCTTTGAATACCCTGTGATGCATTCCATCAGGGCCAGGAGACTACCTTCACCTATTTGTCAATTACTGGCATTTTATTAGTGCCTTCCACTGTGAAGACTGATACAAAATACATTTTCAATGCCTTGGCCATTTCATCATAAATTCCCCTTCACATCCTGTAAAGGGCTAATATTTACTTTAGCCACTCTTTTTCATTTTATATATTTGTAGAAACTTTTGCTATCAGTTTTTATATTCTGTGCTAGTTTTTTCTCATGTTCTATCATACTTTTCTTTATAGCTCTTTTTTTGTGGCTTTTTGATCTTTAAAGTTTTCCCAATCTTCTAGTTTTATGCTGTTTTGAACACTTTGTATGCCTTCTCTTTCAATTTGGTAGCCTCCTTTAGTTCCTTGGATACCAATGGAAGATTACCCCTTTTCTTACAGTCTTTCCTTTTCACTGGAATATACTTTTGCTGAGCACTTTGAAAAATTGCTTTGAAAATCCTCCACTGCTTGTCAACTGTCCCACCGTAAAATCTTTGTTTCCAGTCTACTTTAGCCAAGTCCTCCCTTTCTATTGTAGACCTCTTTGTTCAAGCACATTGGATTTTATCTTCACATTCCCCACTAATATTCTCAATTCAACCATACGGTGATAACTCCTGCTAAGAGGATCCCTAACTATGAGGTTATTAGTTATTTCTGTCTCATTACCCAGGACCAGATCTAGGATAGCTGCTCTCTCATTGGTTCCATTACATACTGTTCAAGAAAACTATCACTCAACAAACTCCTTCTCGAGGCTACCCTGACTGAGCTGGTTTGACCAACCTACATTTAGATTAAAATCCCCCATGATAATTGCTGAACTATTTTTACAGGCATTAATAATTTCTTTATTTATTGTCAGCCCCAATGTGATGTTATTATTTGGTGGCCTATACACTATACCTATCAGTGACTTTTTTCTCTTAGAGTTGCTAATTTCCACCCAAATGGATTTAACCTCATTCTCCATAGAACCAATATCATCTCACAGCACTGTCCTGCTGTTGCCCTTGAGTATCAGAGCTACACCACCTCCCTTACATTCCTTTCTGTCCTTCCAAATAGTCTGGTACCACTGGATATTTAACTCCCAGACGTGGCCATCCTGTAACCAACTCTCCGTAATGGCTATCAAATCGTATTCATTCGTGATGATTTGTGCTGTTAACTCATCAACCTTATTACGAATGCTAAGAAGAATTCAGGTAAAATGTCTTTGTCCTAGCTTTCTTACGCTCATGATTTCCCAACATCTCAAATAATATCTCCTGAGTTATCCTTCATAGAAGAAGTTAGTTTATAGAATCCATACCGTGTGGAAACAGGCTGTTTGGCCCAACAAGTCCACACTGATCCTCCGAAGAGAAACCCACCCAGTCCCATTCCCCGACCCTAATATCCTACATTTACCCCTGACTAATGCACCTAACCTACACATTCCTGAGCACTATGGGACAATTTAGCACAGCCAATCCACCCTTACGTGCACGTCTTTGGACTGTGGAAGGAAACTGGAACACCCGGATTAAACCCAAGTAGACACAGGGAGAATGTGCAGACTCTACAGAGACAGTCACCTGAGGCTGAGTTACCGTGCCACCCGAAAGCCACCGCGTGCCACCTTCCTTTTTGCTTCTTTCATAGCCTGCCTTGAACTTTAACCTTCCTGCACACATGCTAACCTGCTGCTTACCTTTTTATTTACTATCATACTCCCTGTCGCTTTCCCCTTCCCTTCGCCCCCATATTCTCTTATTTGACCTTTCTGAATTTATTCTCATGTTCCCATCCCTCAGTCAAGCTAGTTTAAATCATTACTATATTGTCTGGTTCCTTTCCAGCTTGTATAGCTCACATCTCCCCAAACACACAATCATTTGTTCTATGTTCATATTTCTGTAGCATGTGTCGGAGCGTAATTGGGAGGTTTTGCTTTTCAATCTCTCTTCAATCCCTGAACCCTGCCTTCAGAGTCTCGCCCTCCTCTCTGCTCAAATCATTGATACTAAGGGGCAGCATGATGTCTCAGTGGTTAGCACTGCTGCCTCACAGCACCAGGGACCTGGGTTTGATTCCAGCCTCGGGCGACTGTCTGTGTAGAGTCTGCACATTCTCCCCGTGTCTGCGTGAGTTGACTCTGGGTGCTCCAGTTTCCTCCCACAATCCAAAGGTTAGGTGAATTGGCCAAGCTAAATTACCCATATTATTCAGGGATGTTGGGTAAATATAAGATAATAGGGTAGGGGCATGGGTTTGGGTGGGTTAATCTTCGGAGGATTGGTGTGGACTTGTTGGGCTGAAGGGCCTATTTCCACACTGTAGGAATTCTATGATTCTATGAAGGTGTATCACCACTTCCACCCTCAATGTCCTGTGACATCTTCAAACTGAGCACCAGGGAGGAACATTCCTCTTGAATTTCAAACTCTGAGGACAGAAGACATCTCTGATGTCTACTCCCTTCCCGAATGGAGAGCGAGACAACCCTGCTGACCCCAGATACCTGCCTAGCTGTCTTTGAGTGCTTGGTAGTCATCTATTTCGTTTCTGATTGCACTCTCTTGAGCTGCTGAGTAATCAAGTCAGGAAATGTATAATTTATAAATCTGTCAACCCTGCAGATACACAAATGTGACTTTAGCTGTCAGTCGAATTCCAAAATCTGTGATTAGAGCTGCTTTTGCTGGTGATACTTTATGCATAGTCATCCAGACTGCAAGAATGTCTAAGAGTCCCACAGGGCATGGATTTGCATTTCATGGGGCTGAGTTGCATTGCCATGCCTTTTGTGGGAGGCAATGGCAATATCACTGAGCTATTATTCAAGAAGAGGCCCAAGCTAATGCTCTGTAGACATAGGTTCATATTCCACTACAGCAGCTGCTGGAATTTTAAATGCACTCAGTTAATCTGGAATTGAAAACATGAGTCAGTAATGGTAACATAAACTATCATCAGTTGTTGTTAAATAATAATCTGATTTCCTTATGTTCTTTTAGGGAAAGGGATCTGCTATCTTTCCTGACCTGGTCTACTCGTGCTCCACACCCAAAGCAATTTATTTGACTCTTAACTGCCTTCTGAAACACTGAGCAAGTCAGTCTTTTCAAGGGCGGTCAGGGAAGTGCAACAAATGTTTGCCAGCAATGCCCATATCCTATAAAACCCTATGAAGTCAGCCATTCAACCAAGAGAGTCTGTTCTGTCATTTGACCACACGATGACTCATCTGGTAATCCTCAACTCTACTTCAAAGCCTTATCCCCATAACTTTTGATTCTCTTACTGATTGATTAAAATCTGTCAATCACAAACCTTAAGTATATTGATCTTCTATAAATTCAGTAAGTCTCTCAGATGGTGACCCCTGACTTGGACATTATGATGCCTGATCTTAGATTCCCCTACAATGTGGAACATGGCATAAAGAACACAAAATGTGCAACAGTATTGTTAACTAAACCAAATACCCAGAAAAGATCGCCTTGCCTCGTAATCTGTTAAAATATGGGTAACAGAGAATTCCCAAATTCTACTATTTGAAGAAAAATAACAATTTATTTTCATAACTCTAATAGTGAAAACTAAACAACAACTATTCACAAATCTAAGCCCCCATTTTTTTAGAGACTACTTTCTATCTGACCCCAACTCTATAAAAAATACGCTGTTCCAATAACACACTTATTAAATATTAAAGTAACTTAATCTCAAGACCACACAGTCTCTGTCTTCCCTACTGCTGCTGATATCTCTGGGTTATCTTCTTTCTATTTTACTGCAAATAGGTTTCACATGAAAAGATATCTTTGGAGAGTGTTTTCAGATTTCTTTGAGAGCAAGATTTTAGATGGGCTGTTAACTCTCTGGCTCTTTAGCAGTTGCTTCCTGTTCGATGGCAGTTGCTCTCCCTCTAATTTTCAAAATACTGGGTTTATGTATCCCCCAAGACACATTATATGCTTATACCATTGGTTTCCTGGTATCAAAACAATAAAATTCAAAATCCATTGGCTTCTGGTATGCTGGACATAATTTAAACTAAGCAAATCAGAGCAGGACTTATACACTTAATGGTAAGATCCTGAAGAGTGTTACTGAGCAAAGAGACCTTGGAGTACAGGTTCATAGTTCCTTGAAAGCAGAGTCACAGGTAGATAGGATAGTGAAGAAGGGGTTTGGTATGCTTTCCTTTATTGGTCAGAGAGAGAAAGTGAGGGTTGCAGATGCTGGAGATCAGAGCTGAAAATGTGTTGCTGGAAAAGCACAGCAGGTCAGGCAACATTCAAGGAACAGGAGAATCGACGTTTTGGGCATAAGCCCTTCTTCAGGAATTGGACAGAGAGGTCATGTTGAATCTGTATAGGACATTGGTTAGGCCACTTTTGGAATACCATGTGCATATCTGGTCTCCTTATTGGAAGGATGTTGTGAAACCTGAAAGGATTCAGAAAAGATTTACAAGGATATTGGCAGGGTTGGAGGCTTTGAGCTATAGGGACAGGCTGAATAGGCTGGGGCTGTTTTCCCTGGAGCGTCAGAGGCTGAGGGGTGACCTTTTGGAGGTTTATGAAACTGTGAGGGGCATGGATAGGATAAACAGACAAGGTCTTTTCCCTTCGGTGGGGTAACTCAGAACTAGAGGGCATAGGTTTAGGATGACAGGGGAAAGATATAAAAGGGACCTAAGGGGCAATATTTTCATGTAGACGTTGGTGTGTGTGTGGAATGAGTTGCCAGAGGAAATGGAGGATGCTGGTACAATTACAGCATTTAAAAGGCATCTGAATGGGTATATGAATAGGAAGGGTTTAGAGGGATACAGGTCAAGTGCTGGCAAATGGGACTAGATTAGGTTAGGATATTTCGTCGGCATGGACGAGTTGGACTGAAGGGTCAGTTTCCGTGCTGTACGCTCTATGACTCTATGCCTTATAACTTGGTTAAATTAGAATTGTTGTCAAAACAACAAACAAAACTCAAGTATCCATTTAATAGTTAATTCATTTGGAACAGCCCGACCTTTAGCTGGCAGTTATGGCTGTACTTTAAATTCAGGAAAGGACTTTCTATCTTAAAGTAAATATACATGCTTTTGACTTCATAACAGTACACCGTAGGAAGAGGCCCTTCGGCCCACCATTATAATCTAATTCTGTCTGTGCATGTGGTCCCTCTATTCCCTTCCTATTCAAATGTCTGTCTAAATTGCTCTTAATCATATCTGCTTCTACCACCTCGTTTGACAGTGTTTCAGGCTGAGAGATATAAAAACTTGCCTGGCATATCTCCTATTTAAACTTTTCTCCTCGCACCTTAAACCTCTGCCCCCTAGAATCGACTCATAATGTTAACTTTGATTTCTGTCCATAGATGCTGGCAGACCTGCTGAGCTTTTCCAGCAATTTCTGTTTATGTTTCTGATTTACAACATCTGCACTTCTTTCAGTTTTTATTTGTTACTTCCACCCTGGAAGAAAGAGTATGACTATCGACCCTATCCGTGCCCCTCATAATTTAATGTACCTTTATCTGGTTGCACCACAGCCTCCAACATTCCAGCGAAATGATCCAAGTTTGTCTAACACTTCTCCTCATATCTAATATATTCCAATCCAGACAACATCCTGGTAAACCTCCTCTACACCATCTCCAAAACCTACATATTCTTTCTATAGTGTGGCAACCAGAACTGCTCACATTGGAGTAGATTAGGATACTGCTTAAGTGAATCGTATGCTGCCTGACATTGATAACACGAATTGCTAATTGTTATACTTAGTGCCATGGCTGATGAGAGCAAGCAAGATGTATGTCTTCCTTGTCACTTTTATCCATTGTGTTGCCATTTTCAGGAAGCTATGGATTTGGATCCCAAGATCCCTCTGTATATTAATCCTTTTAAGGGTCCTGCCATTTACAGTATATTTCTTACGTTTAATCTCCCAACATGCATCACCTCACACCTGTCTGATGATACTCAATCTGCCTTTTCTCCACCTAACTTTCCACTGGCTCTACATCTTGCTGTATTCGTTGACAAGCTTCCTCACTATCCACAATATCACCAATTTTTGCATCAGTTTAGTTTCCTAAATCTTACATATGCTTCCTTTTTCTTTTGAACTAAACTTTCAAAATCTCTTGTCATCCAAAGTTTCCAAATATTGACATCCTGATATTTCATCCTCACAGGAGCGTGCTGGTCCTGAACTCTGATCAACTGGCCTTTTAAATAAAAATCATGTAGTCGGATGGAGATTTACCCTCAGTCACCCCAAACTAATTTCTCCAGTTTCTGCCTACTACTGTTGTAATTAGCTTCCTCTAATTTAGCGCTTCCACCTAAGAATTCGTCTTGTCCTTATCTATATATATCTTAAAACTTACGCAGTTATGATCACTGTTCCTATGATGTTCCCCCACCTTTGAAAATTCGATCATATGGCCAGGCTCATTCCCAGTCCAAGGGAATAGCCTCCTGGATTCACCTAACAAATTCTGCCTTATCAAAACCTCTGCAGTAAGGGGGTCCAGGGATGATGTGCTGGCTCACTGGCTAGCGTCTGCCTCACAGTGCCAGGGACCCAGGTTTGATTCCTCCCTCGGATGTAGAGTTTATACATTCTCCCTGAGTCTGTTTGGTTTCCTGTAGGTGTTCCAGCTTCCTTCCATAGTCCAAAGATGTGCAGGTTGGGTGGATTGGTTGTGGCTAGGGTGGATTGGTTGTGGCTAGGATGGATTAGCTGTTGGAAATGTAGGGCTAAGATGGGTCAGAGTGGGATGCTCTTTGGAGGGTTGGTGTGGACCCGATAAGTCGAATGGCCTGCTTCCACACTGTAGAGATTTTATGAATATTAGGGAATTTAAAATCACCCATAATAGCGATGTTGTCGTATTTACATCTTTCCATGATTTTCCTACATATCTGTTCCTTTATCTTCCGCTGGTTATTGGGAGCCTGCACTATAACCCCATCATAGTGATTGCACCTTTCTTATTCTTAAGTTCTAACTATGTACCATGGACTTGTACATTAAAGGGAAAGGCTTAGAGGGATATGAGCCAAATTCAGGCAAGTGGGACTTGTTCAGTTTAGGATACTTGGTTGGCATGGACATGTTGGACTGACGGTCTGTTTTCTTTATGTACAACTATGACATTCTCCTGAATCGGTATTGCAACTCTCCTGTCCCTTTCTATCATGCCTGAAGCATCTAAACCTTGACACTTTTAACTGAATCCTGCTTTTCACTCAGGAGAAAGTGAGGACTGCAGATACTGGAGATCAGAGTCAAGTGTGTGGTGCTGGAAATCCTGATGAGGGGTTATGCCTGAAAAATCGATTCTCCTGCTCCTCAGATGTTGCCTGACCTGCTTTGCTTTGCCAGCACCACACTGCTCTTCTCTCAGCCAAGGTTTTGTAATGGCTATCACATTGTTGTCCCACGTACTAAGCTTATCTGGCAATTTTTGAGATGATTTGTAGTTCAGGTTGATGATAAGTATATAAGTTAGTTCGCTGAACTGAAAGGTAACATCATCAGTGAGAGTCTCCGGTGAAGCGCTGGTGGTATGTCCTGCCTCTCTATTTGTCAGTCTTGCTTTCTTAAGGTGGGTGATGTCATTTCCATTTTTTTTTCTCAAGGGAAGGTAGATAGGGTCTAAATTGATGTGTTTATTGATGTAGTTCTCATTAGAATGCTATGCCTCTAAGAATTCTCATGCGTGGATGTGTGGTATCCTTCTTTGTCTGTTACGTATGGAAGCTATTGATAGTGGATCGTGTCTTTTGGTGGCTAGTTGGTGTTCGTGTCTCCTGATGGCAAGTTTCCTGCTTGTTTGTCGGATGTAATTTTTTTAAATAGTTCTTGCATGGTATCTTGCAAATGGCGTTAGATTTGCTGATAGTATCTAATGGATCCTTTAGTTTCATTAGTCGCTGTCTAAATGTGTTGGTAGGTTTGTGGGTTGCCATAATGCCAAGGGGTCTGAGTAGTTTGGAAGTCATTTTTGATATGTCTTTGCTGTAAGGCAATGTGGCTTTAGTTTTTGGTTGCGTTGTGTCTGCTTGTTTGGGTTTGTGTCTGAGGAATTGACAGATTGTGTTTATTGGATATCTATTTTTCTTGAAAACGCTATAGTTATTTTTCGTAGTTTGTGGGTGCTGCAGTATGATGTAGCTCGTTGAAATAATGTCTTGATGCAGCTCCATTTGTGGGTGTTGGAATGATTGCTTCTGAAGTTAAGGGTTTGGTCTGTTTTTGTTGTTTTTCTGTAGATGCTGGTTTGAAGCTCTCCATTAACTGTCCGTTCAACTGTCACATCTAGGAATGGGAGTCTGTTGTCGTTCTCCTCCTCTTTTGTGAATTTTATGCCTGTCAGGATATTAGTGTTGTACGTTTCCTCTAATTTGTTCTGTTTTGTGATGACAAAGGTGTCATCCATGTAGCGGACCCAAAGTTTCAGTTGGATAGATGGGAAGGCAGCTTGTTCAAGTCTCTGCATTACTGCATCCGCTATGAGACCTGATATTGATGATCCCATGGGTGTTCTGCCTTATCTTTTATATTCCCTACTTCCAGCGTGGCACTAGCAAATCTCCCTGCAAGGATATTGGCGCACTTCCAGTTTTTGTGCAACCTGTCCTTGTACAGATCCCTCTTGCCCTGGAAGAGTTACCAACGATCCAGATATCCTCCATCAATTCATCAGCCATGCATTCAACTATATTTTGGATGTATGTTTGCTCGCTGAGTTTGGAGGTTCATTTCCAGACATTTCGTTACCTTACTAGGTAACATCTTCAGTGGGCCTCATGCGAAGCAATGCTGAAAATTCCTGTATACAGACAATGAGCAAAACTAACGTCATTTACAAAATACCGTGCAAGAACTGAAACAAAAACTACATTGGATAGTTAGGCAGAAAACTAGCCACCAGGACTAGCCACAAAAAGACATGACCCTCTCTCACTAGTATCCTCACATATGGATGAGGAAGGACACCACTTCGACTGGGACAACACATCCATCCTAGGACAAGCCAAACAAAGACATGCATGAGAATTCCTAGAAGCATGGTATTCCAACTCTATCAACAAACACATCGAGTTAGACCCCATCTACCATCCCCTGAGAAAAGGAACAGGAAGTGACTTCACCACAGGAAATAACATCACCACAGGAAATGACATCACCAACCCAAAGAAACCCAAACATATAAATAGAAAGCAGGAATTTTCAGCATTGCTTCGCCTGAGGCCCACTAAAGATGTTATCTAGTAAGGTAACGAAACGTCTGGTAATGAACCTCCAAGCTCAGCAAGCAAACCTACATCCAAAACCTCAACCTGAACTACAAATCTTCTCAAAGCTCGCTTCAACTTATTATATTCCAATTCCGGTCCACTGGCAAGTGGCACGGGAGTAATCCTGAGATTAGCCTTCGAGGTCCTGCTTTTCAGTTTTCTACCTAATTCCTTAAACTCCCATTGCGGGACTCCACTCTCTATGTCATTAATACCTATACAGACCATGACCCCTGGCTGTTGACTCTCTTTTAGAATATCCTATGCCCGCTTGATGACATCCTTGACCATGGCATTAGGAAGGGAACACACTATGCTCGATCTCAGTCGTGGCCACAGAAACATCTATCTGCTCCTGACTATGGAGTCCTCTACTTCCATACAACTACTTTGACCCACTGAGCTGTGCACCAGAGCCAATTGTGGCATCACTGACCTGGTGCTGCTTTCCCCTGACAGGCCATTTCCCCCCACCCACCCACCTGCCCCCAAACAATGTCCAAAATGATATACTTGCTTGAGAGGGAATGGACTGTCTGCTCACACTTACTCGTCTTCCTGGTGGTTATCCAATGCTTTTCTGTCTGTGTAGCCCTTACGTATAGTGTGACTGACTTGCTCAACATGCTTTTCACAGCATGCATGCTCCATCATAAATTCATCTGTAGCTGCAGCCTTTCCATGTGGCAAATCAGGAGCTGCAGGTGAATTTGTTCCTGCATACATGGTCATCATCGACACTGCATGAGGAGCATTCCACAGGGCCGAGATCTCCTACCGTTGTGAACGCTGACAACTGCAAGCAATAAACTAGAAATCCAACCTTCCCCACTATTCGCCAAAATCAGATTTTTCATTCTTGCTCTCTATTCTGAACAAACTACAAACCACAAAAATAAGTACTTTATGCTCTATCTTCCTCTAGATAATTCACTCAATCTCTAAACCTGATTTCTAAGTAGCTAATTGAATGTCACAGTGACATCACCTCTGGAGCTCTGCTTTTGTATTCATTTCTGCTGCTGCTCTGACTGAACTCGATCTAGGCCCTGGCCTCAGGCTTTTATCTATAAGCTCCTGCTGCTGTTTATTCCCAGGTTTGCTCTGTTCTCCTCCTGCTGCCACTCTGACTGACCTTCATCCAGGTCCAGCTCTTCAGACATTTATCAGGAAGCTCCTGCCTCTGTTTGCCCTCAAGTTCACTCTGCTCTGCTCTCATTGACATCTCTATCCTGTCAAATTCTGAAGAATCTTGTATGTTTCAGTAATGTCTGCTCTCATTCTTCTAACTCCGAGCAGTACAAACCCAACCCACTCAAGCTCTCCTCATAAGAAAATCCCTCCATAAACAGAACCAACCTAAAGAACCTTCTCTGGATTGCCTCAAATGCTAGTATATCGTTCCTTAGATATACAATAAAAGAATAAAGACATGGAAGGAAACTTGAAACACAGTTGCTCACCAATTAATTCTATCTCTGGTTGTGAAATTGCTCTATATGTTAGTTATTTCACTGGGTACTCTTGCCATGAGTTGATCTTGGTTATTGCGTTCAGACTCAATCCAGGTTTGCGGTTGCCACAAGTGAGTCTTTGAGGTACCTCTGACCTCTGCTTTAACTCCTGTGTTATGCTCAGTGCACCCAGCTCTGCTTCTGCCACTTGTGATTCTGATTAATATGAACAGTATTGACAAACTTAATCTAGTCATGTCATTCTTTAATAACATGAATAGAGTTCTGATAAAGTTATTGCACATTCCTGGAATGGGCTTTGGAGATGATCAGATTGTGCAACCTCACAATCTTTCCTTATTACTAAAACGTGATTTTCTTTTTAATAGATATGGCTTGTTTTCATAACGTTTCTGGACAACATCCTAAACCTGTTGGACTGGTCCTTCATTATGGAACAGCAGGATTTCGTGCAAGGGCTGAACAGCTGGATCATGTGATGTATCGCATGGGTTTGCTGGCAGTGTTGAGGTCCAAGAAAACCAAATCAACTATTGGTGTGATGGTCACAGCATCCCATAATCCAGAAGTAAGATTCAAAAGGAAATTAATTTATGAATGGACTGAGATGAAGGACAGAAAAATACTGATGTTACACTATGCCTTTTCTAATGTTTCTGACGTTCTAACATGTTTGATGGTTCCACAACAAATACTTGAACACAACTTTGAAGCAAGAATTGACCAGTTGGCCCTTTTGAACCTGTGCTTCCATTTAATAAGATCATGATTGTGGTTTCAACTCCACTCTCCTGTCTTTTGTCTCGCCCCTATTATCCTTGTTACCCTTGTTGATCAAATTTCTATTTAACTCATCTTGAATAAATTTAATGACTTGGCCTTGTCTGCTCTCTAGGGAACATAATTGTAAATACTAACAACACTGGGAAAAAAAAGTCTTCTTACTATTAAATTCCGCTTCTTGTTCTAGACTACGTCCAGAAGAAGATGTAGCCAAGGTTGGATGGTTTGAGCTATTGGGGGAGTTTAAATAGGCTGGAGCTATTTTCCTTCGCATGTCGAAGGCTGAGGGGTGACCTTTCAGAAGTTTATAAAATCATGAGGGGCATGGGTAGGATAAATAGCCAATATCTTTCCCCCAGGAAGGGTGAATTATCTGGAGGGAGATAGAGCATAAAGTACTTATTTTTGTGGTTTGTAGTTTGTTCAGAATAGAGAGCAAAACTTGAGGACATACGTTTAAAGTGAGAGAAGAAAGATTTAGAAGGAACTTAAGGGGTAGCTTTTTCACACAGAGAGTGGTGCAAGTATGGAATGAGATGCTATGGGAAGTGGTGGAGGCTTGTACAGTTGAGGATATTTAAAAGACATCTGGATGGGTATATGAATAGGAAGAGTTTAGAGGGATATGGGCCAATTGCCAGCAAATGGGATTAGATTAATTTAAGATATCTGATTGGCATGGATAGGTTCGACCGACCGTTCTGTTTCCATGCTGTATGATTATCTTTCCTATACCCAGGAGACCAGAATTGGCTTTTTCCAACATCATCTGTTCCATTTCAGAAATTCACAATATACCTCTTCCTGGCCCAGGGTAACCATGTATGCTGTCTACTGTACATGGCCTCTGGTCATGATCAGCAGTCTCTTTAAGATTATTTATTTCTCACTGAGACAAATCTTCCTGAAAATGATTAAATAACTCCTTAAAAGTTTGCCATTGTACATTTGCTGTCTGACCTATCAAACCTGTTCACTTCAACAATCTCTCTTCATACTTTGGTAGTTATGTTTATTTAGATTTAAAATTAAAAGGTCAGTATTAGACCCTTATAACTCAGTGTGAAATTCGACCAGGAATGATCGCTGTAGCCTAGAAGCACCTTTATTTTGAGGTTAATGATTAATGTACTTTCGTTATACATTACACACCTCATTTTGTTTTCCTCTATTGTTTGCCCTACAGTGTAGCTCCTGTTAGGCAGAGTATAGAGTAGTCCCACAAATGATGCCTTATCTTCCTTTTCTTATCTCTACTCAAACTGATTTTACATTTTATTTTGAGCTAAGTTCATCTTTCACTATTGTATGGAAGGATATTCTTAACTTGCAGAGCAATGTCACCATTGTTTTCCTAGTTTCATGTCTTTCCATGATATCAAAATGTCTTCAATATTGAAGTTCTAGCTTTGGTCATCTTGCTGCAGCCAGGTGTCTGTATGCATTTCTATTTGAGCTGTCAGTCCATCCATTTTGTTATGAATGCTGCACACATTCAGATATAGAGCCTTTAATTCTGACTTTTTAACATTCGTGTAATCTCTGGCTATTTCTACTCGTGGATTCTTAAATCAGCAAGCATGCTTTGTCCCTTCCAACTGTTATTCAAATTGCTACTGCGCTGTATTACCTTCTTGTTTCCCTTCGATTTAACAGATTTTCTGTCACATGATTATTTCCCCCAACTGTTTAGTTTAAAGCCCTCTCTGCTCTGCTCGTTATATGAAAATTCCTGGTGAAGGGTTTATGCCCGAAGAACTGACTCTCCTGTTCTTTGGATACTTCCTGACTTGCTGTGCTTTTTTAGTGCCATGCTTTTCGACTCTGACTCTTCAATATCTGCAGTCCACACTTTTTCCTTATTATATGACTTGCCAGAATTCTAGTCTGAGTACAATTCAGGTGAAATCTGTCCCAACAGTACTGTTCTCAGCTACTTTCACTGGTCCCCATGAGTCAACGCATTCAACCTTCTCAGTCTTTGAGCCAAGCGTTCATCTCGCTAATCTTATTTTATCTAAATTAGTTTGCTACTGACTCAGGTAATAATCTAAAAAATATTGCCTTAAAGTTCTGTGCTTTAATGTAGTCTCTTGCAGCTGATATTTCCTTGACAGAATCCCTTTCCTAGTCCAATCTATGTTGGCTGCAACAGCTAGATTCTCTGTCCTTGTACTTCAAATTCTTCTCCAGCCTTGAGCAGATATTGTGAATCTTCGAACCCAGCAGGCAGCACAGCCTTCTGAACTCTTGTTCATAACTGCAGAGAACTGTGTCTAACTCTCAACCATAATCTAGTCTCATACTTGAATTTTTTTTTATCAGGGTGCCATGATTAGATCATTCATCCAACTTCCAGCCTTCACGCTCATCCATACAGGCTGCAAGAACTTATAGTTTTTGGACAATTCTAAGGACTTTAGCTTCTCCACTCTATCTTCTCGATCTACTTAATGCCTTAGTTGTGGTCATATCCGCCTGTACCTACCATTTCCCTAGTCCGATAAATTTATCCTGAGCAATATGATAGCCTTCTAGAGGAATTTATTTAATGCCTCCATGATGTTGTGCCTCTAAGCTGTGTCTGTAGCTTGGCCTCTAGCTTATTGACATTGAGCCATAGCCCCTCAAACCACGGATATATATTGCGGAAATGGTTGTGTTGGATCATGATAGCATTCATCAATTCTTATGTGACATGTGACCTGCTCTGCATTTTTATTATGTGTTAATGAATTTATTTTTCTTAATCTATAATTAATACGTTTTAGTAATTTAAATAAATTTTACTACAGTTATTAAATCTTGCTGTTAATAAAGCCTAACATTTACTCATAAATTAACTATGTTTCAAAAGATAAAGGAGAAAATACCCACTAACCAGTTGCCTGATTCCATGTGACATCACAGTTTGATGATCCCCAAGTCCGCTGTGAATCTAGCTGCTTTATGATCGCCTCTTGCTCTCTGTCCTTGCGTTGCTTTATGGTCTCTTGTAGCCCTATCACATATTATGTTTTGTTATGGTCTTTTCCTGCTCTCACCCTCTTTCCTCATGTTGCCATGTAATCTCTCAATGCTCTCTGTTTACTGTTGCTGTTTTATGATTTTTCATGGCTCGTTTCTCCTCTTTCTGCTTTATGGATTCTTGCTGCTGTCTTTGTAGATGCAGTCTGACCTGAGGACTTCCAGCATTTTCTGTATTGGTATCTATAAATCCTCTCTTGTATTGTCGTGCTTTAACTTCGACACATGGGCACGATGGTTAGCACTGCTGCCTCACAGGGCCAGAGACCTGGGTTCAATTCCCACCTCAGGCAACTGTCTGTGTGGAGTTTGCACATTCTCCCCATGTCTGCGTGGGTTTCCTCCGGGTGCTCCAGTTTCCTCCCACGATCCAAAGATGTGCAGGTTGGGTGAATTGGCCATGTTGAATTGTTTTGAATTGTAGGGGAATGGGTCTGGGTGGTTTGCTGTTTGGAGGGTTGGTGTGGGCTCACCAGAACGAAGGACCCGATACCCAGCATGACCAAAACCAATGTAGTGTACAAAATCCCATGCAAGGACTGCACAAAACACGACATAGGACAAACAGGAAGACAGCTAACGATCCACATCCATGAGCACCAACTAGCCACGAAATGACTCGACCAGCTATCCTTCGTAGCCACGCACGCAGATGACAAACAACATGAGTTCGACTGGGACAACACTACTATTATAGGACAAGCCAAACAGAGAACATCCAGGGAATGCCTAGAGGCATGGCACTCATCCACAGATTCAATCAATAAGCACATCGACCTGGACCCAATATACCGACACTGCAACGGACAGCTGGAACTAACAACCGGAAGTGGCAGAGACAAACCACTATAAATGCCGGAGGAAACATCACAGAAGTGCTTCACAGGAGGTTCCCAAGCACTGAAGATGTCACCTAGACAGGGGACGAAATGTCTGCAACACAAATTCCCAGCTCGGTGAACAGAACCACAACAGGTAGAATGGAGTCTTGATTTAATGCCTGTGCTGATGGACAACATCTGTGCAATGCTGTACCGTATCAGTACTCCTGTGGTGTGTCAGCCACAATTTTTGTGCTCACATCCTGGAGTTCCTCAATTAGAGGCACAAGATCAGATGTAGGATCCCCACAAACAGGGCATTTGGCCCAGCAAGTCCACACCAACCTACTGAAGAGCAACCCACCCACGCCCATCCCCCTGACAGACCTAACCTACACATCCCCGGGCATTATGGGGCAACTTAGCATGGCCAGTCCACCTAATTTGCACATCTTTGGACTGTGGGAGGAAATTGGAAACCCACACAGACCCAGGGAGAACTTGCAAACTCCACACAAACAGTTGTGGAATTGAACCCGGGGTCCTTGGCTCTGAGAGGCAGCAGTGCTAATCACTGAGCCACCATGCCACCTTGAGAGTAATCCAGAGATTACTACATTTAATTTTCTTTTGAAGGAAGTAATACCAGAACATTCGGGAAACCGTAATTTAATCAAGCAGAGTCAGAGTGGCTTCAAGAAAGGGAAATCATGTCTAATTTTTCTATTAGAGATTTCCAGGAAGTCTCAACCATTTTGACTTCCAGAAATAGTTTAACAAGGCACCTCACTAAAGTTATAAGAGACCACAGTGTTGGATGTAGTATATTGGTATGGATGGAGAACTGGCCAATGGGCAGGAAACAGGGTGTGGAAAAAGGACTTATTTTTCAGGTTGGCAATTCGTAACCTCTAGAGTTCCGCAGGATCATTGATGGGAGTGCAACTATTTACAATATGCTTACAATACTTGGAGGAAGGACATATACGTACTGGAGCCAAAATTTACAAGTGACAAAAATAGGCTTGTTACAGAAAATCAGTTCCTGACAAGTAAGGTAAAGTTTCTCTTGCTATGCACAAAGTGGAACTGAAATGACTACAAGATCTTTAAGGTACATTTTTATTCATAAGGAAGTGATTTTATACTAAAAGTAGGTACTTGTGTAGCAATAAAGCAATTTTAAAATCAGTTTTATTGAATCGTTGAAGTAGAGAAGGAGGCTACTATAAATTCTTTTCAAGAACAAGTAATTTCATCCAACTTCCCTGTCTCGTTCCCTAACCCCGTAAATCTTTTCTGCACAAATAATTATCCAGTTGTTAATTGAACAGCAGGAATGAATCTACCACTGTTCCTTTATTCCCCGAGATTCAATTTTGCTGGCAAATCTTACGTGTGCAGCTTTAGCAAATGCCTTTTGAAAATTCATGTATATCTGACAACCTGCATTATCTCATCAACTTGCATTACCTCATCAAAAAAACTCAAGTAAGTTGACCATAATTTTCTCTGAAAAAGTATGTGCTGGCTTCCATTAGTTAATGCATGTTTGTTCAAGGAATTGTTAATTTTGTCCTCCACTATCATATTTCCATGGCTTTGAGCATAAACTCCTATTGTTGCTGGGTTAATCCTTGCATCTGATTTTGTTTTTGAACAAATAAGTTTCCATGTCTCTAATCCTTTGGTACCACTCCTGTATCTAAGATTAGACAATTCCTGCCAGTGCCTCAGCAAAGTTCAGTCTTAATTCCCTCTGTATCCTTGGATGCAGCTGATTCAATACTATTGTTTTATGAACTTTGAAGTGTAGCCAGCTTTTCTAATACCTACTTTTGAACTTTTTAAAATTTTAGCCAACGCATTATCTCAATTCTCTCTATGATCTTGGCAGCAGCATCTTTTTTGGTAAAAGGTGAATGCAAAGTACTAATTTAGCACCTCAGCTATTCCTTTGCCTCCATATGTAAATGCATTTTTTTGTCCCTCTTTTTACATGTTTTTACTATGTGTATATCAATTGAAGACTTGAATGAATTTTATCCACATATGGAATGTTGACTGCCACAATTTGGGTCTCGGTGCATGTTGTCAGTGAATGACCATTGAATCAGCAAAACAGTCTATAAAGGCAACTTTATCTTGGTATAACATTATGTTGTCTTAAATTATTACTACCTATTACAGGAAGACAATGGAGTGAAATTGGTTGATCCTTTAGGTGAAATGCTTGCTCATGAATGGGAAGCGTATGCCACACAACTAGCAAACGCAGAAGACCAAGATCTGAAATCTGTCTTAACCAGTGTTCTCGACAAAGAGTCTGTGAATCTGCAGGAAGTGGCTCGGGTTGTTCTTGGCAGAGACACTCGGTATGTGTTGTGATTTTGTTGTTATGGGTATAGCTGGATTAATTTATTTCTCAGTTCTTGGAACTGGGAAAAAAATTTCTTGTTAAGTAAACTGGTATTCTGTTGTTTGCTGTTTTATTTGTTGTGTGACCTAGTATTTTTCTTTTAATATCTAGGCATATTTGAAGCAAAGAAGTGGAGTTCAGTATTGTAGGGTTTGCGATCAGTTATTTGTTGATTTTTTAGGTAGTTCGAATCATTCCCAGCTCCATGGTTATGACAGTGGACTTATTTAGCAATGTGAAATGAAGAAGGCAGTGGACAGGTATTTCAGGGCAAAAGAATCCCTGTGTTTACTTAAAACATAAAGATGTAAATATACTGCTAGAAATAAAAGGCAAATGCAATAAGACAGTGAAATTTCGTCACTGTTATTTCGTTGAAATCTTTGAATTCCCTCCCTAAGGGAATTGTGGATCAACCTACAGTATATGGACTGTAGCATTTCAAGAAGGCAGCTCACCACCATCTTCTCGAGCAGCTGTGGACAGGCAATATACGTTGGTTAGCCAGTGGCACCCATGTTCTATGAGTGAATAAAAATAAGTTTTTATGCAGAGTCAAACAGGATCAATAGATTTTGAAATACAAATGGAAATAGTCTAAATATTTAATCTTTGTGGAAAGTAACTTGCAATGTTGATGCTTTGGCCTGAGTGCCTCAAAAATTCAACAATATTTTAAAGTCTTGTTTGGAAGGGGGATGAAATAATCTTGAAGCAAGATTTGTGTCAGTAACTTGGGGTCACAATTTCAGGATTGTCAGCAAGAGAGCTAGAAACGAGATGAAGAGAAACTTATTTACTCTGAGTTGTTAGAATTTGGAATACTTTGCCAGGGAGAGTGATGGAGGCAGATTCCATCGGACAGTGTTGATATATATTTGAAAGTGATGAAGTTAGAGCGCCACGGGGATAGGACAGCAGAGTGGTACTAGCTGGGTAGTTCTTTCGGGACCTGGTATAGACATGATGAGTCGAATACCTTGCTGTAGTCTAAAATTCTATGATATGTAACCTCTTGGAAGTTACTTCTGTCAGTTCTTTTGATTCAGAAGAAATAACTGAACGTGAACAGTTTTCGTTGGAAATATACTGCTGTAGGCCTGCTTATTTCTATTTTTTTCTGGTCCATTGGTACACTAAACAGTTGTATTGCTATTACCATTTATTATAATTACCGAAAAAGAATTTATTCATCTCTGTCTTGGCAGTGTTTGGAAACGATTCAGGGTCATTTCTTTTGCCAGGGGTTCCTTTTGAAATTATTTTGCAGATAATTTTGACTTATGGGGACTCCTTTTGATTTTCATGGGGTGCCTTTCCCATTCTCATTAACTTTCTTAGTATACAATATAATCATGTAACAATGTTACCTTGTGTATTTGTGTTGCATCTTATTTGGGTTTTCTTCTTTGCGTAGATTAGATATACATTAAATCTTTTAACTTGTGATCTAGGAATATTATTTTGTTAAGTTAATATAAAAAGATCTCCCAAACCACAGACATGTGAACATGTCCCTCTTTTCATCCCCCCCACTCCCCCACCCTCTCTCACCCCACCCACCAGACAGAACAGCTGTGGTATCCACACAGACTGAAACTCAGGCCCCGCAAGGAATGTTACATAGAAACAGAGAAAATAGTAGCAGGAGTAGGCCATTTGGCCAAGTAACTTAATAGCCTCTTCCTGCTTTTCCCATGCATCCTTGATCCCTTTAGCTTCAAGTGCTATACCCAACTCCTTGAAGTCATGAAATGCTTTGGTCTCAGCTGCTTTCTGTGTTAGCGAATTTTGCAAGTACACCACGAGATGAAATTTCTCCTCATCTCGTCTTGAGTGGTTCACCCCATATTGTTAGACTGTGTGGTTTTGGACTCTCCTGTCACTGGGAGTATCCTTCCTGCAGCTACCCTTAAAATTTTATAGTTTTCAATGAGGTAGCCCTTCAGTTCTTCAGAACACTAGCGAATGTGATCCTAAATGTTTTGACTTTGCCTCATACGTCAGTCCAGCTATCCCAAGAATCAGTCTGGTAAAGCTTTGCTTTCCTCCCTGTATAGCAAGAACATCCCTCCTTACATAAAGAGACTAAAACTGTGTACAGTTTTTCATGTATGGTTCCAATAAGGCCCTATGTAATTGCAACAATACATTCCTGCTTCTGTACTCTCATACAGTTTGCCTTCTTAACTGCTTGCTTACCTTCAGCGACATTCCCCTCTCTCAATTTATAGCTATTCAGGTAATAATCTGCCTTCCTATTTTGCTACCAAAGTAGCTAAGATCACATTTATCCAGATTAAACTGCATCCTCCATGCATTTGCCCACTGATTCCACTTGGCCAAATCACACTGGCCAAAATGCCAAAATCTTTGCATTTTCTTCACAGCTTTGTCCTCCCACCAACCTTTGTGTCATCTGCAAATTTGGAAATACACACAGTTCATGCATCCAAATCATTAATATATGTTGTGAATAGCTGGGGTGCTGAAACTGATCCCTGTGGTACCCTACTAGTCACTGGGAGAAAGTGAGGACTGCAGATGCTGGAGTACCAGAGTTGAAAAATGTGGTGCTGGAAAAACACAGCAGGCCAGGCAGCATCCGAGCAGCAGGAGAATCGACGTTTCGAGCATAAGCCCTTCTTCAGGAATGAGGCTGGTGTGCCAAGCGGGCTGAGATAAAAGGTAGGGGGAAGGAATTTGGGGGAGGGGCACTGGGAATACAATAGGTGGAAGGAGGTGAGGGTGAGGGTGATAGGCCGGAGAGGGGGTAGGGGCAGAGAGGTCGGGAAGAAGATTGCAGGTCAAGAGGGCTTGGTTTGGTGGGGGGTGTGGGGGTCTCGACCACTCCCTCCGTGACTCCCTCGTCAGGTCCACACCCCCCAACAACCCAACCTCCACTCCCAGCACCTTCCCCTGCAACCGCAAGAAGTGCAAAACTTGTGCCCACACCTCCCCCCTCACCTCCCTCCAAGGCCCCAATGGATCCTTCTATATCCGTCGCAAATTCACCTGCACCTCCACACACATCATTTACTATATCTGCTGCACCCGGTGTGGTCTCCTCTACATTGGGGAGATAGGCCGCCTACTTGCGGAACGTTTCAGGGAATACCTCTGGGACACCCGCACCAACCAACCCAACCGCCCCGTGGCTGAACACTTTAGCTCCCCCTCCCACTCCACCAATGACATGCAGGTCCTTGGCCTCCTCCATCGCCAGACCCTGGCCACACGATGCCTGGAGGAAGAGCACCTCATCTTCCACCTAGGAACCCTCCAACCACTCGGGATGAATGTAGATTTCTCCAGCTTCCTCATTTCCCTTCCCCCCACCTTATCTCAGTCCCAACCCTCAGATTCAGCACCGCCCTCTTGACCTGCAATCTTCTTCCCGACCTCTCTGCGCCCACCCCCTCTCCCGGCCTATCACCCTCACCCTCACCTCCTAATGTATTCCCAGTGCCCCTCCCCCAAATTCCCTCCTCCCTACCTTTTATCTCAGCCCGCTTGGCACACCAGCCTCATTCCTGAAGAAGGGCTTATGCTCGAAACGTCGATTCTCCTGCTGCTCGGATGCTGCCTGGCCTGCTGTGTTTTTCCAGCACCACATTGTCCTACTAGTCACTGCCCCACATTTGTAAAAGAGCCTGTACATTCCTATCCTTAGTTTCCTGACTGCCGACAGTTTTTTTTATCCATCTTAATACACTTCTCCCAAACATGTGTGCTTTAATTTTACAAACTAATGTCTTCGGTTGAACTTTATTGAAAGCCTTCAGAAAGCCCAAGTAAGCCACACTACTGGTTTCTCCTTGCCAACTTCTTGCATCTTCGAAGAATTCTTGTACATTTGTAAAATGTGATTTTCCTTTGCAAATCAATGCTGACTCCATCCGATCTTACCACTGTTTTCCAAAAATGTAGCTATTAATTTATTTTTTATAATGAACTGCAGCATTTTCCCACTACCATATCAAGCTGATTGATCTGTACTTCCTCGTGTTCTCCGTCCCTTCCTTCTTAAATTGAAGGGTTATATTAGCCAGCTCTCCAACCTGGAGGAACTGTTCCAGAATCTGCAGAATCTTGGAAGATGACCATTAATGTATCCGCTACTTCTAGGACAACTTTAAGTACTTTGGGACATAGATTATCAAGCTCTAGAGATTCAACAGCCTTCAATCCTATCCATTTTCACAACACTGTTTCCCTGCTAATGCTAATTTCCTTCCATTCTTCTTTCTCACTAAACCCAATGTTTCCCAATATTTTGGAATATTATTTCTCACCTCCTTTGTGAAAACAGGACCAAAATATGTATTTAGTAGGTTAGCTATTTCTTTGTTGACCATTATAAACTCTCCTGTTTCTGACTTCAATCTTTTTTTTCTCCTCACAAACCTATAGAACTTGGAGTCAGTTTTTATATTCACTGCCATTCTTACTCTCTCACTCTATTTTCCCTTTCTTAATCAATCCCTTTGTCTTTTGCTGAATTCTAGACTGTTTCCACTCCTTTTGGTGTGCTATTTTTGCATGCCAATTTTAGAATTGTGGAGACAGATCATTTGGCCCAACAAGTCCAAACCAACCCTCCGAAGAATATCCCACCCAGACCCATTCCCCAACACCTATAGCTCTACATTTCCCCTGACGAATGCACCTAGCCTACACATCCCTGAACACAATGGGCAATTTAGCATGGCCAGTTTACCTAACTTGCATTTTGTTGGATTGTGGGACGAAACTGGAGCACCCGGAGGAAACCCACACAGACACTGGGAGAACATGCAAAATCCACACAGACAATCACCTAAGGCTGGGATCAAACCCGGGTCCCTGGCAGTGTGAGGCAGCAGTGCTAACCACTGAGTCAGCGTGCTGCCCAAATTTGTACCTCTTTGCTGGATCTATTACTATACGTCATGGTTTGGCTGCCTTTCCTGTTTTCATTTTGTACCAGATGGGGTTAAATAATTATTCCAGTTCACCCATGCACTCTTTGAATGTTTGCTATTGCCGATCCACCTCCATCCCTTCAAGTAGTGCTCCCCAATTGATCATCACTAACTCACACCTCATACCATCACAGTTTCCCCTAGGTCTTATCTTACAAACTTGGTTAATTTGTTTGAGGAAGTGATGAAGATGATTGAAGGTAGGACTGTGGATGTAGTCTATATGGACTTTACTAAAACATTTGATAAGGACCCTCATGTTAGACCTCTCAAGAAAATTAAGTCTATTGAGTTAGTAAGTTTGAAACAAAATTAGCTTGCCTGTAGGAGACAGAGTAATTGTGGAGGGGTGTTTTTCAGGCTGGAGGTCAGTGACCAGTGGTATTCTGCAATAATCAGTGCTGGGACCTCTTGGTAGTAATATATATCAATGACTTAAATGATAATGTAGGTGGTCTGAATAGAAAATTTGCAGATGATACGAAAATTGGTGGACTTGTGGATACTGTGCAAGGTTGTCAAAGGATACAGCAGGACATAGATCAGTTGGAAAGTTTGGCAAAGAAATGGCAGATAGAGCTTAATCCAGACAAGTGTGAAGCGATATGTTTTGGGAGGTTAAATGCAAAAAGAAATGGCAGGACCCTTTGGAAGATTGGTGGACAGAAGAATCTTGGGGTCCATGTGTACCTGAAAGTGGCAACACACATTGAAAGGTAGTAAAGAAGGTTTACGGCATGCTTGCCTTCATCCATTGGGACATAGAGTATAAATGCTGGCAAGTCACATTGCAGATTTATAAAAATATATAAACACATTTGGAGTATTGTGTGCAGTTCTGATCACCGCACTATAGAAGGGATGTGGAGGCTTTAGAGAGGGTGCAAAAGAGGTTTATCAGAATGCTACCAGGATTGGAGTGTAATAGCTTATAAGAGGGGGTTGGACAAACTTGGATTGTTGTAACTAGCGTGTCAGAGGCTGAGGGGCCACGTGGTGGAAGCATATAAAATTATGAGAATTGTGAATAGAGTTGGTAGTCTTTTTCCCGGGATGGAAAAGTTTAAAGGAGATATGCAAGGCATACAGAATGTGATAAGTGCATGGAAAACATTCCAAGGGTTAATGGTAGAAGCAGATACTTTGAAGAGGCATTCAGACTGATATGTGGACAGGCAGGGGATAGAAGAGTACAGACCACATGCAGACATGGGATTTGTTTAAAATAGCATAATGATTGACACAGACACTGTGAAGGCCTGTTCCTTAGCTGTACTGTTAGATGTTCTCTACGTGCATCTTAGAACTTATGATGCCTCAGTATTTTGAAACGGTGACTAAATATATATAGGTGAGGGCAGTGAAGTTGATGTGTTTTACTTCAATTTCAGAAAGGCCTTTGGCAGGGTGCCACTTGAAAGGCTGGTTCAAAAGGAAAGAGCCCCTGGGATACAAGGAAAGTTGCCAAACTGGATCCAAAATTAAATAGGAGGCAAAGAGTGATGGTACAGAGTTGATTTGTCATTCAAAGTCTGTGACAAGTGGTGTACCATAAGGTTCACTGTGACCCTCGTTTATTATATGTGTAGAAGGTACAATTTGTCAGCTTGCAGATGACATTAAAATCGGTGTTTGGGATTGTTTGGGAGGTCTAATATAGGAATGATATCACTGGTGTTCAATCACTGGTCAATCACATAATCATTGGTGTACAAATCCAAAGATCCTTGAAGGTGTCAGCACAGTTAGGGTGCTAAAGAAGGCATATGGGATTTTTTGCCTTCATCAACCTGGTGCAAAATACAGGAAAAGGAAATCTTGTTACAATTTCATAAAATATTGATTAGGCTACGGATGAAATACTCTGTGCAGGTCTGCCACACTCTCAGAAGGACATGATTGCACTGGAGAAGGTGCAGATGAGATTCAACATGATGTTGCCTTGGTTGGAAAGTCTCCATTATGAGGAGAGATTGGATGGACTGTGTTTTTCTTTGACAGAGGAGGTGGAGAGGGAATCTGATTGAAGTATACAAAATTGAGAGAATCTTTTCCCCATGGCAGAAGTGTCTTAAGACTAGAAAGCATAAGTTTAAGTTAAAGAGCAAATGGTTTAGAAGAGGTCTGAGAGAAAATCTTTCCACTCAAAGAGTGTTAGAAATATGGAATGTATTGTCTGACAGGATGCAAGTAGATACTCATGAGACATTTAAGAAGCATCTAGACAAATACTTAAAATGCCAGGGCAGAGTAGACTATGGACCAAATGCAGGTAAATGGGATGAGTGTACTTTTGTGTTTGTTGGTTGACATAGATGTGGTGGGCTGAAGGGCCTGCTGCTGTGCTGTAAGATTCAATGACTCTATGAAACTATCACTATCCATCTCAATGAGGAAATCCATCACATTATAGTCACTCATCCCAATGGGCCTCGCACAACTAGTTATTCCTTTCTCATTAAACAATATCCAGTCTAGGGCAGCCTGTTCTCTAGTTGGTCCGGAAAACCATCTGGTATGCACTATAGGAATTCCTCCTGTTTGATTTGTTACTCATTTGATTTGCCAAATCTGTATGTGACTGAAGTCAGTTAGTTAAGTAATATGTTAAAAGTGATCAGTTTTCCTTTTTACTTTGACATATTTTACACAAAAAGCCATCACTAAAAACAATTTCTGAAATGTTAAGGTTAGTCAGGGTGCTAAAGAAGGCATATGGGATTTTGTGTTAGATATTTGTCTCTCACACAATCATTGACAATATGAAATAAATGCAAATCCTAATTTCCATACATCTACTAGCTGTGTATATTTTGAGTGCTAGACCTCAAAATCTGAATATCCATTTCTGGAGTGTCCAAAGACTTATAATTTTTTGAAGAAATTTGTTTACTATCATAGGAGTTCTGAGATCATGATGTTGTGTTTTAGATTCCCTAGCCATGGACATGTTTTCTCAGCACCTACCAGACAAATGCTTAAGAATTACATGTATCAGTTAGATTGAACTTCTCTTGTGTGCCACCATTTTGCCAAAAGACTCTGGTCTCTCCATGATATAAACAAACCCCCTTTTTATATTTATAGTCATCTTCATATTATATTAACCAAGAATATTAAACATTAAAGTAATAATATTGCTGAAAATAAATTTTATTGCTAAATTGTAAAAAGCAAAATTGGGTAATTATTTAGTCTTTTGTGAGGAGCCTGATCTTACTGTTTAGAAACACGGCATTAGATTACCCCTCATTCCTCTAAATTTCAGGGGAGCGAGGTCTTGTTTACTTAACCTCTCCTCATAGGTCAGCTCCCTCACCTTAGGAATCAATTGAGCTTTCGTTGCTCAGACTATTGTCCAGTCTTCAGCTCTGGACCCACATACAGCACTTTAAGGACTATCTGCAACGCAACATCTTGATTGAACCCATTTTGATGGTGATTTCATGGCTTTTCTTTGTGTTCTTAAACTTTCATTAATCTTGTATCACTTTATCTCATTTTTGCAAAAAAAAAGTTCAAAATAATATTAAATTGTCTTGTTTTATATTATCATTGGAATTTAAGCAACAGAGTTGCTCCTCTAAAGGTATTGTGTTGTTGACAATATTTTAAGCCTAGCTTTTTGTTTTAGTAATGTTGAATCCCTGTTATAGAGTAATTAGATTCTTCCTTCACTAAGGAGTCCAAAACTGCACACTGACTGGTAAAAACCTTTTTTAAAACTCATTCTGCCATTTTTATTCTGGACAGCCAATTTTAAGGTGATCAGACTTGCTTGATTTTGCAACATGTTAAAGGCAGAATATTTGCAATTTTGTGGTGCTCTGTAATCACCCTATTTGAAGAAGGAATGGAAGTTTAGTTAGTATCTCTGTAATTTCCACCTTGTTTCCTTAGGAAATCTAGGACACATCCCATCTTGTTCTGTTAACTTATAGCCAGCCTTTCTAATGCATCCACTTTTTCAATCTTTAGCCCAATAATTATCTTTGCTACATCCCTGCAGAATTATTTTGGCAGCATCTTTGGTGAAAATGTATGCAAAGCAACAATTTGATATGTCAGCCATGCTCTCTGTTCTGTACATTTTTCATATCTAATAGGCCCTGCTTCTCCTTTTGCAATTTATGTACCTTTGAAGACTTTTGGATTTCAATAGACAATAGGTGCAGGAGTAGGCCATTCTGCCCTTCGAGCCAGCACCTCCATTCATTATGATCATGGTTGATCATCCTCAATCAGTATCCTGTTCCTGCCTTATCCCCATAACCCTTGATTCCACTATCCTTACTCTATCCAACTCTTTCTTGAAAGTATCCAGAGACTTGGCCTCCACAGCCTTCTGGGGCAGAGCATTCCATACACCCACCACTCTCTGGGTGAAGAAGTTTCTCCTCAACTCTGTTCTAAGTGGCCTACCCCTTATTTTTAAACTGTGTCCTCTGGTTCGGGACTCACCCATCAGCAGAAACATGCTTCCTGCCTCCAGAGTGTCCAATCCTTTAATAACCTTATATGTCTCAATCAGATCCCCCTCAGCCTTTTAAACTCAGGCGTATACAAGCCCAGTCGCTCCAATCTTTCAACGTAAGATAGTTCCGCCATTCCGGGATTTGACCTCATGAACCTACGCTGCACTCCCTCAATAGCCAGAATGTCTTTCCATATTTGGAGACCAAAACTGCGCACAGTATTCCACGTGCGGTCTCACCAGGGCCCTGTACAACTGCAGAGTGACCTCTTTGCTTATGTACTCAATTCCTCTTGTTGTGAAGGCCAGCATGCTATTAGCTTTCTTCACTGCCTGCTGTACCTGCATGCTTGCTTTTATTGACTGATGTACAAGAACACCTAGATCTCGTTGTACTGCCCCTTTACCTAACTTGACTCCATTTAGGGTAGTAATCTGCCTTCCTGTTCTTGCCACCAAAGTGGATAACCACACATTTATCCACATTAAACTGCATCTGCCATGCATCTGTCCACTCATTTAGCCTGTCCAGGTCACCCTGTATTCTCCTAACATCCTCCTCATATTTCCTTTAATATTAGCTGTCAGTCTAGTCTCATCCACTTTTATTCCTCATTTCTGTTTTCCCTTCTGTTTTAATTGGTTTATTCTGTTGGTTTTCCATTTGGATGTCAACATAACATCTGTAATAAAAAAGCAAAATACTGCAGATGCTAGAAATCTGAAATTAAAACCAAGTGCTGGAGAAACTCAGCAGGTCCAATAGCATCTGTGGAGCAAAAAAGAGTTAATGTTTGGAATTCCTTCACATTTTGTTTTTATTCACATTTGTCTTATGTTACCTTTACCTGCTCTAATTTGCTATCTCTTTCATCATTATCTGATTATAATTGCCCGACCTTTCTTCCTCATAGGAAGATACCAAGACTGTATACAAACCAACAACTCATTAAAGGCATTGTTAGTTACTTTTCCCTGCCAATCTTTGATTCCAGTTTACCCTTGACAGATGATCTCCAAATAAGTATTTCACTCTAGATTATTCCATGTTCTTCTTCATAACAAAAGCTCTCAATCTTATAAACATTGCACTTTAAAGGTCCTCCACCTAACATTGAATCCACATTACTCATTTCTGAAACCAGATCCATATCCCCTTTCCCCCTTAGACTAGAAACATAATAATCAAGAAACTTAAACTGAACATTGTGGAGACATTTTCCCCTCTCTGCTCTTAATAGTATCATCATCCTTGTCTATGCTAAGGACAAGTGAGGCCCTTCATTAACACAATTCCTGTACCCCTCTGTAAATTTCACCTCCTATTCTTTCCCACTGATGAACAGCACTTATAATACAGCCATTAATGCAATGGCACTGAGCCTGTCGATCACCCCTGCCCTGAGTGAGCCCAGTCTCCTCAGGTGCGTGTCTTCTCTCCATCCCTCCCGCGTGCACGCGCACGCAGCAATTGCATTGGGAATACCCCTGTCAGGACCTTCAGCTGTTAATGTCTAACCCTAGTGGTTGTGACCAAATGCATATGTATCTGCAACTGAGCATGGAAATGCACATATGCCCCACGATAGCCGAGCCTTGAAGTACCTGTGCATCCACTCAAACCAGATAATAAAATGACACCTCTGATGATCTCTTACCTGAATATCATATGATGTACCATGCATAAAGTTACATGCATGAGATTAGATTAGATTAGATTACTTACAGTGTAGAAACAGGCCCTTCGGCCCAACAAGTCCACACCGACCCGCCGAAGCACAACCCACCCAGACCCCTACATTTACCCCTTACCTGACACAAGAATCTGAACCTTGTTTGAACCTGTGATAAATTTACCTTTGTTGCACTTTAATCTATAAGCAATTAATAAATATGCCTCATTGTCTGACTAATAATGGTGTGAGTTGTCAAAAGCCTTAAATGATTTAAACATAGCATATCTTCCTGCTGGGTGTTACACATAAAATTGACCATACAGCACACATTTGTGCGTGGATGTTCAGAAGCTATAATTTTGTTCTCTGTCTTTTATTTCAGGCCTAGTAGTCTAAATCTTGTTCAAGCTGTTATTGATGGAGTGAGCATCTTAGATGGAACTTACCAAGGTATGTGCCAAACCTAGTTTTGCAACTTTATCTTTTGAATGTGATCTTGTGATCTTGTAATCTGTATTTACTTATTTCAAAACTTGAATATTTTATACTTTACATTTTGCATCCTATTGAGAATGTCTCCCCACTGGATAGTAATTTGACTATCAGCTGCATATAACATTAACACATTAAAAGGTGGGTTCAATTCCCGCCTCAGGCGACTGACTGTGTGGAGTTTGCACGTTCTCCCCGTGTCTGCGTGGGTTTCCTCCGGGTGCTCCGGTTTCCTTCCACAGTCACAAAGATGTGCGGGTCAGGTGAATTGGCCATGCTAAATTGCCCGTAATGTTAGGTTAAAGGGGTAAATGTAGGGGTATGGGTGGGTTGCGCTTCGGCGGGTCGGTGTGAACTTGTTGGGCTGAAGGGCCTGTTTCCACACTGTAAGTAATCTAATCTAATCTACCCCTGCACCTAACACTACAGGCAATTTAGCATGGCCAATTCACCTAACCTGCACATTTTTGGACTGTGGGAGGAAACCGGAGCAACCGGAAACCCACGCAGACACGGGGAGAATGTGCAAACTCCATATGGACAGTTGCCTGAGGCAAGAATTGAACCCAGGTCTCTGGCGCTGAGAGGCAACAGTGCTAACCACTGTGCCACCGTGCCGCCCCATGTCTTATGCATGGGCTCAGTAGGTGTTTCTTTCTCTGTTGATGGTGGACTGTTGTCAGTGATATGAAAACCAGATTGTGTCCTTGAATCTATTCTAACTAATTTTGATGGAGGGTGCAGGTCCATATTCTGAAGTTGAACAAGCTTTATCCTCAAAAGTGGTAAGGTGGTTCACACAATGACTCATTGGTTATCACTATTACTTCTGTGCCAGGGACCCAGGTTCAGTTCCAGTATTGGATGATTATATGTATGGAGTTTGCAAGTTCTTCCTACATCTGTGAGGGTTTCCATATGTGCTCTGGTTTCTTCCCACAGTGAAAAGGTGTACAGATTGGATTGGCTGTGTTAAATTGACCTGTACTGTCCAGAGACGTGCGACCAGGTGGGTTAGTATACAGGGTTGCAAAACTAAGGTAAGGGTTGATCTTCAGAGGGTTGACATAGACCCAATTGGCTAAATGGCTTCTTTCCATTCTGTAGGGATTTTATAATCCTGGATGGAGGGCTCAGGCTGTGATTTCTTGTATTGGGCCCATCGCTGGATGGCACTAGAATCTGCAGAAGAGAAAAATTAATTGATGAAGATACAGAATAGCTTGTGCAGACCAATATCATTCAATATGTTCTGGCTTATTCATGCCTTCCTGTCATCTAATGGATGATCCTGGTCTTTTCCATTCAGCTTGATGACCCTTTTTTCTGCCCAACCAGGCTTGGCCTTGTAATGGTTGTATGCCAGCTTTGTAAAAAGTAAAATATTGGTCATAGAATATGGGTGTTGCTGGCTAGGCCAGCATTTAGTGTCCATCTCGAACAGCCTAGATCCACATGTCTGTCAGACCTTTTGTAAGGATGGAAGATTGCCCTTTCCAAAGGACGAGTTTGGATTTGACAGTGATGGACATGGTGGCATGCACTAAAATTAAGGAACAATACAACACAGGTGCAGCCCCTTCGGCCCATCAAAATGGAACATGATACTTTCCTAAGCTACAAACCTTTTGCCTTTATGCTCTCTGTATCCCTCCATTTCCTGCGTATTCATGTATGTGTCAAAATGCCTCCTAAATGTTGCTATTGTATCTGTCTCCACCAACACCTCTGGCACTCTAGGCATGTACCATCCTCTTTAAAGAAAGAACCTGTCTCCCCTCTCCTTTGAACTTAACCCCTTTTATCTTGACCTCTAGTAATTGACATTGGTACCCTGAAGGAAAAGAACTGGCAATCCATTCTTTCTATGTCTCTTCATCATTTTGTAAGCTTCTATTAGGTCACCCCTTATGCTTCGATGTTCAAATGAAAACAAACCAAAGTTTGTCCACTTTCTTCTTATAGCTAACGTCCTCTAAACCATGCAACATCTTGGTAAACCATTTCTGTACCCTTTCAAAACCCTTCACATCCCATCTGGTAATATGGCAACCAGAACTATATGCAAAATTCGAAAATGTGGCAAAATGGAAGTTCTATTCAGCTGCAACATGATGTGCCAATTTTTATATTCTGTGCCCCGACTGGCAAACATGCCGTATGCCTTCTTGGCCACCTTATCCACTATGTCGCCGCTTTCAGGGGATTGTGAACCTGTACACCTAGATCCAACTGTATTTGTATACCTCCCTCTTGCATTAGATCTTCTAAAATGAATGACCTTGCATTTGTCTGGATTAAACTCTGTATTTCTCCATCCAAAGCTCCATATCTATATCTTGCTGTAATCCTCTGGAAATTCTCCTCATTATATTTGGCTCCCATAATCTGTGTATAGTCCACAAACTTAACAAAGAGATAACCACCTTCTCCTCCAAATCAGCTACATGTTACAAACAACAGGTCCCAACACTGATCTCTGCAGAACACCATTGGTCACAGATCTCCAATCTGAAAACCACCTTTCCACCGCTAATTTGACTGTCAATTCTGTATCCATCTTACCAGCTCACTGAGATCCCATGTGACTTCACCTTTTTGTATCAGCCTGCCATGCCAAAGGCCTTGCTAAAGTCCAAATAAACAATATCTTCTGCCCTGCCCTCAATCACCTTTGCACTTCCTGAAAAAGCTCAATCAAGTGAGAGACACAACTGTTATGCAGTTGAAGGCGTGTACTGTACCTTTAAGAGAGAGCGAATGCTGTTCTGAACTGAGAACATTGGTATGACTGGGTGGCAGTCTCAGAATGTACTGGAAAATTGTAAGTATGTAACATTTGGCTGTGAAATGGATACCTGAGTTGGTTGCTATTTTGACAACAATTCAAATTTAACCAATCAGTTTAAATTATGTCCCAGGATACTAAAATTCAATCAAGTTTGAATTTATTATTTTGCCAACATTGAACCAAAGAGACAATCCGATGTTGGGGATATAAAAGTGCAGGCATTTTGAAAATTGGAGAGACAGCAACTGCTATCGAGAGAGATCCAAAAAATTAGAAAACACTCTATCAAAGGTACAGTTTCATATGAAACATATTCACAGTAAAAAGAAAGAAAACGACCCAAGAGATCCTCAGTTTGAAGCAGAGAGATACCGAAGATGACAACCGCTGTGTGGTTTTGAAATTAAGTTGATGTAATTTTAATAGGCGTCTTATTGGAAGAGCTTATTGTTATAGAGTTGGAAGCAGATAATAAGCAGTTAAGAGGAAGGAGGGCTTAGAGTTGTATGAATAGTTGTTGTTTAATGTTCACTTTTAGAGTTTAAGAATAAATTGATACTTTTTTTTAAATAGTGGAACTTGGGAGTTCTCTATCACTCATATTTTAACAGATTACAAGGCAAGATGAGCTTTTCTGGGTGTTTGGTTTAATTAACAAAAGGATTCATTGTCATGTTGTAACACAACCTTCCTTGCACAAAGCCATGCTGCGTATCCTTATAAGTCCATAATTTTCCAAATGTGAGCAAATCTTATCCCTGAGAATCTATACTTTCCCTTTTACCAATGTAAGGTTCACCAGCTTATTACCCCCTGTATTACCCCCATTGCCATTCTTTATCAAAGGATCAACATGGGCTATTTTCCAGTCCTCTGGGACCTCTCCTGTGACTAAAAAGAGTACTAATATTTTGTACAAGGCCCCAGCAATTTCATCACCTGCTTCCCTCAGCATTCCTGGAGAGATACCATCAAGTGTCATAGATGTAATAGAATTCCTACAGTGTAGAAACAGGCCCTTCGGCCCAACAAGTCCACACCAACCCTCGGAAGGGTAAACCACCCAGACCCATTTCCCTACTACTCTACATTTACCTCAGACTAATGCACCTAACTTACACATTCCTGAACACTATGGGCAATTTAGCATAGCCAATTCACCTAACTTGCACATCTTTGGATTGTGGGAAGAAAATGGAGCACCTGGAGGAAACATATGCAGACACTGTGTGGAGTTTGCACATTCTCCCAGTCGCCTGAGGCTGGAATCGAACCTTGGTCCCTGGCAACAGCTGTGAGGCAACGATGCTAACCACTGAGCCACCGTCCATCCATCCTGGGGATTTGTCTACCTTAATGGTTTTCAAAATACCTAATACCACCTTTTTTTAAATCTTGACATACCTTTCCCAACACTCACTATCCACATAGTGGCAAATGGAGTTCAATGTAGCTAAGTGTGAGGTGATTCACTTTGGTAAGAGTAACAAAAAGATGGGATACTGGGCTAATGGTCGGATACTTGGTAGTGTGGATGAGCAGAGGGATATTGGTGTCCATGTACACAGATCTTTGAAAGTTGCCACCCAGGTAAATAGTGCGGTGAAGAAGGCATATGGCGTACTAGCTTTTATTGGTAGAGGAATTGAGTTCCGGAGTACTGAGGTCATGTTGCAGTTGTATAAGACTCTGGTGCGGCCGCATCTGGAGTATTGTGTGCAGTTTTGGTCGCCATACTATAGGAAGGATGTGGAGGCACTGGAACGGGTGCAGAGGAGGTTTACCAGGATGTTGCCTGGTATGGTAGAAAGATCGTATGAGGAAAGGCTGAGGCACTTGGGGTTGTTTTCATTGGAGAAAAGAAGGTTTAGGGGAGACTTGATAGAGGTGTACAAGATGATTAGGGGTTTAGATAGGGTCGACAGTGAGAATCTTTTTCCACATATGGAGTCAGCTATTACAAGGGGGCATAGCTTTAAATTAAGGGGGGGTAGGTATAGGACAGATGTTAGGGGTAGGTTCTTTACTCAGCGAGTCGTGAGTTCATGGAATGCCCTGCCAGTAGCAGTGGTGGACTCTCCCTCATTATGGGCATTTAAGTGGGCATTGGATAGGCATTTGGAGGATAGTGGGCTAGTGTAGGTTAGGTGGGCTTGGATCGGCGCAACATCGAGGGCCGAAGGGCCTGTACTGCGCTGTATTCTTCTATGTTCTATGTTCTATCTATGTCCTTCTCTTTTGTGAATACTGATATAAAGTATTCCTCTTGCTCTGTGCTTAAATTCTGTCCTTTGTCCTTGAGTGGCCCTACCCTGACATTTCTTGACCCTTTTAGCCCTCCTAATTTCCCATTTTTGAGTTCTTCCCTGCTCTCTTTTAATCTTTGCGGGCTCTGTCTTCAGTATCCTAAATCTTATGTATGCCTCCTTTTCTCTTTTTAACTAAGCTCTCAATTTCCTCTGTCATCTAAGGTTCCTAAATCATTCATTTTCACAGGAAGTTGCTATTCCTGAACTCAATCAACTGGCCTTAAAAGTTCGACATAACAGATGTAGATTTACTCTCAAACAGATGCTCCAATCTATATTCCCAGCCTTATATAGTCGTAGTTACCTTCCCGCAGTTTAATAGTTTCACCCGAGAACTACTCTTAACCGTTTCCCTAATTCCAGGTCTAGTATGGCCCCTCAACTATTTGGACAGGTTACATATTGTTTCAAAACCTGACCTGTACACACTTAACAAATTTCCCACTATCCAAGCGCCTGGCGCTAAACTTGTCCCAATCAGTGTACGGGAAGTTAAAATTATACCCATCACAACAACCCTGATATCTCAACAGTATTCCTGAGATCTATCCAAATGGCCTCACTGGGTGAACCTTCCAAGGTATCCTCCCTCCGTACAGCTGTGATATTCTCCTTGTCAATAATGCAACACCCTCTTCCCCAATACCCTTTTAGTCCCTTGCTATCTTACTCAAAATATTTAAATCCTGGAATGTTAAGATGCCAGTCTTGTTCCTTTTTCAAACAAATCTCTGTAATAGCTATGACATAATAGTTATATGTATTAACCACGGTGTAAGTTCATCTGCCAGAATAGTCATACTTCTTGCATTGAAACAAATGTATCTCAGACCACCATTTTTGCATGAAATAACTCCACAGAGGCCGGTTTCTCTTTATTTACACATAGAGGGTCCTGGACACTGATCCAGCTTCCTTATAGCCAGCTCTAAGTAAACATAACCTCTGACATTCCTGTTTATAGGGCTCTCAGATTAACAGCCCCAATCAGGAATCTCATCCTAGGAAGCCCATCTAGCTGACCTTGTAGCAGTCACTACATCCCTCCTCCTCTGTGTCCAAACACATAGGCTAATTTCCTTTTGTAGCTCGTCCTGTGGCATTTGCAGCACTGGGTCAGGATCCTCCAATTCTGTCTCTGATGTGGGAGGCACGTAATGTAGCTTGCCTCTTGCACCCAAAAGAAATTCATTCTCCTCTTCAGGTGGCAAAAGTGTTGAGGCAGTGACATCTGCCATGTCGACCTTGCTTCCTAAGTATCTTCAATGCTAGATGGAGAGGTAGAACTCATGGATTCTGGAACATTTGGAAAGGCAGTCAAGGAGCCAGCACATTTTACTCCTGCACAGTTTGTGAATTTGCAGCTTTCATATGATCCATGTGCTTTCTTAGGACTGTCACAACTACCCGAACTTTATCTGTCACTAGGTTGCACAGTATGGTGCTGGAAAAGAACAGCAAGTCAGACAGCATCTGAGGAGCAGGAGAATCGATGTTTCAGGCATAAGCCCTTTATCAGGAATGGGGATGGCGTGGGAAGAAGGGGCTGAGAGATAAGTAGAAGAGTGTGGGTAGGAGTGGGGCTAGGGCAAGGTAGCTGGGAAGACACTGGGTAAATGGAAGTGGGGGGGGGGGTGATGATAAATCGAAGGGGAGGGTGGAGTGGATAGGTGGGAAGGAAGATGGACAGGTAGGACAGTTCAAGAGGGCAGTGCTGAGTTGGAGGATTGGATCTGGGATGAGGTGGGGGGAGGGGAGATGAGGAAACTGGCAAAATTGACATTGATGCCGTGTGGTTGGAGGGTCCTAAGAGGGAAGACGAAGCGTTCTTCTTCCAGGCATCGGGTGGCTCTGATTTGATGGTGGAGGAAGATTTGCATATCCTTGGCGAAGTAGGAGGTGGTGTTCCCCACCTTTTCCTCTGCGGCATTGGTGACTCTATCAGTGCCACCTTGTGCTCCCATGAGGAGGCTGAACACTTCATCAACCTCTCGAGCACCTTCCACCTTGACATCCAGTTCACCTGGACTATCTCAAACACCTTCCATCCCTTCCCAGACCTCTCTATCTCCAGCGACCGACTCAACACGGACATCTACTTCAAACCCACTGACTCCCACAGCTACCTGGACTACACCTCTTCCCACCCTGTCTCCTGACAAAATGCTATCGCTTACCCCCAATTCCTCTGCCTCCATGGTATCTGCCCCCAGGAGGAACAGTTCTATTCCAGGACATCCTATATGGCCTCCTATTTAAACGGTCACTATTTCCCTTCCTCACGTGGTCAACAATGCCCTCCTGTACATCTCCACTTCCCACACCTCCGCCCTTGAACTCCACCCCTCCCAACTGCATCGAGGATAGAACCCCTGTGGTCCTCACCTTCCACCCCAATAATCTCTGGATACAATGCATTATCCTCTACCATTTCCACCACCTACAATCAGACACCACCACCAGACCTATATTTCCCTCTCCACCTCTATCAGCATTCTGCAGAGACCCATGTCCTCTGCGACTCCCTTGTTAGGTCCATGCTCCCCATCAACTCGCTCCCCATCAACTCACTCTCCACTCCTGGCACCTTCCTTTGCCATCGCCATGCACCCACATGTCTCCCATCACCTCCATCCAGGGCCCCAAAGGATCATTCCAGATCTGGCAGGGATTTTCCTGCACATCCAAATACCTCCATCTGTTATGCTGTCGATGTGGTTTCCTCTACATTGGGCAGACAGGACGCCAACTAATGGAATGTTTCAGGTAACATCTCTGGGACATGCACCAAACAACTCCACCGCCCTGTGGCCGAACACTTCAACTCCCCCTTCTATTCTGCCAATGACATGCAAGTTCTGGGCTGCCTCCACCACCAAATCCAAGCCACTTGATGGCTGGAGGAAGAACATCTCCTCTTCTGCCTTGGAACCCTCTAACCACATGTCATCAATGTTGATTTCACCTGTTTCCTCAACTCCCCTCTCTCCACCTCTTTCCTGAAGAAGGGCTCATGCCCGAAACATCGATTCTCCTGTTCCTTGGATGCTGCCTGACCTGCTGTGCTTTTCCAGCAACACATTTTCAGCTCTCTCCACCTCATCTCAGATCCACCTGTCCCATCTTCCTTCCGACCCATCCGCTCCACCCCTCTGACCTATCACAATCACCCCCCACCTGCATCTACCTATCGCCTTCCCACCCCTCCTAATTATCTCTAAACCCCCACCCCCTAATTCCTGATGAACGTCTTATGCCTGAAAAGTTGATTCTCCTGCTCCTCAGATGTTGCCTAACATGCTGTGCTCTTCCAATGCCACACTTTTCTCTCTGATCTCCAGCATGATCAGTCCTCACTTTCTCTTTTATATGTCACTGGATTTGATTTTGTGTCAATCATGCATCTTACCCATGCAGGGCCATTCCCGTGATTTCTACACCAAACTTCGATCCCTGAAGTAAACTATCTCTCTCGTTAAGCAGAGTCTTGTGTCTGGTATTGGTGCTCCTGATGCCATTTCACCCAGCCCAAGGTCTGGGAAGATCAAATTTAATCTGCTCTGGAGTCTTTTCCCCAGTATCAACTCTGCTGGAGCTGACCCTGTAGTTGCATGAGGAGTGGTCCTATAATCAAGTGAGAACAGGGACAATTTGATATCCAGTGAAGCTGTAGGTTGTTCCTTTACACCTGCCTTCAAAGTTTGGACTGCTCTTTCTGCCAGACCATTGGATGGTGGATGGTATGGAGCTGTCCTTAGATGACAAATACAATGTAACTTTTGAAAATATTTAAATTCCCTGCTAGTAAATGAAGGTCCATATCTGTCTGGGAGTCTATGTATTGCAGAAGATGTGTGCAGTTTTTCTATCATCATCCCCTTGTTTGACAAATGAACTGTATACAGTCATTTTGAGCGGGCATCCACAATGATTAAGAACATTGAGTCTGTGAAAGGACCTGCACAGTCAATGTGTAACTGAGTTCAGGCTTTCCCCAACCTTTCCCACGAATGTGGGGATTCTGCTGGGATAACTTTTGTTCTTGTTAGCACTCTGGGCATTATCCTTTAAATAAAGGGTATATTTAAATAAAGCTCTGAGTGAACAGAACCTCTCACACTCCTGTTTATTTTTTTTTCTTATTTTTTCTTTTTAACCCCCACACTACCGCCTAACTGCGGTAGTGCTTATTTTTTCCCCAGCACCCATGGTGTGTGTGTGCATAGGTGTGAGACACAGTGAGAGACACAAGGTGCACAAATCTTTATTCAATTTCCACCACCAGGAAGATAGGAAAACACCCGAGTGGCCAGTGACAAGCACTGCCCTTCACATCAAAGGGCAGTGCTGTGTGATACAATATGGTCAATTTACCTAACCTGCACATCTTTCAACTGTGGGAGGAAACCCACACAGACACAGGGAGAATGTACAAATGTGACACAGACAACTGCGTGAGGCAGGGATTGAACCGAGGTCCCTGGCCACACTCCTGTTTTTGTTTTACAATAGGCAAACACCCGGGTGGCCAGTGACAAACACTGCCCTTCACATCAAAGGGCAGTGCTATGTGATCAAAACAGTGAAGGGGAGGGGAGGGACTAAATCAAAATAGAGTTGGAAGCTTCTTGTTTATTTTTTTTTCTTCTTTTCTTTTTTTCACTCCAGTTCTTTTTTTTTAAATTTATTAACCCCCACACTACCACCTAAGTGCGGTAGTGCTTATTTTTTCCCCAGCACCCATGGTGTGTGTGTGTGCAGGCGTGAGACACAGTGAAAGACACAAAGTGCACCAATCTTTATTCAAATTCCACCACCAGGAAGATAGGAAAACACCCGAATGGCCAGTGACAAACACTGTCCTTCACATCAAAGGGCAGTGCTGTGTGATCAAAACAGTGAAAGGGAGGGTAGGGACTAAATCAAAATGGAGTTGGAGGGAGAAATGATGTACTCCACTCCCTGCGGCGCCGACCTCTCCCTGAACAAATCCAGGGTGTTGGTCGACACCGCGTGCTCCTTTTCCAAGGACACCCGGGACACTCCTGTTTATTTTTTTTCCTTTTTTTTTTCTTTTTTTCTTTTTATTCCACCAGGAAGATAGGAAAACACCCGGGTGGCCAGTGACAAACACTGCCCTTCACATCGAAGGGCAGTGCTGTGTGATCAAAACAGTGAAGTGGAGGGGAGGGACTAAATCAAAATAGAGTTGGAGGGAGAAATGATGCACTCCACTCCCTGCGGCGCCCACCTCTCCCTGAACAGCTCCAGGGTGTTGGTCGACACCGCGTGCTCCTTCTCCAAGGACACCCGGGCCCTAACGTAACCGCGGAAGAGGGGCAGGCAGTCGGCCCTAACGACCCCCTCCACGGCCCGCTGCCTCGACCTGTTAATGGCCAGTTTGGCCAGGCCCAGGAGCAGACCCACGAGGAGGTCTTCAGACCTGCTCTCCCTCCTCCGTACCGGGTGCCCAAAGATCAGGAGCGTGGGACTGAAGTGCAACCAAAAGCAGAGGAGGAGGTTTTTCAGGAAATCAAAAATGGAGTGCAAACGCCCACACCCAATATAAATGTGGTCCACGGACTCCACAGCGCCACAGAACAAGCAGTTGGGCTGGGAGTCCGTGAACCACCGCAACCTGCGGTTGCAGGGGACTGCTGCATGCAGCACCCTCCACCCCAGATCCCCGAGAGAAAGGGGGAGGACTCCCGCGTAGAGAGCCCTCCACTGGGGATCCCTACCGCCTGGTGGCAAATGGGAACGCCAAGGCGTGTCCGGACGGTGGATGAGGGAGAAGAGGTGGACGGTGTGCAGCAGCAGTCTATACAGGGCCCTCCTTTTCATTTCCTGGATATATGTATTTTTTTTTCTTTTTCCTTTTTATTTTTGTGGAGGTGTGAGACACAGTGAAAGACACAAAGTGCACAAATCTTTATTCAAATTCCACGACCAGGAAGATTAGATTAGATTTAGATTACATTACAGTGTGGAAACAGGCCCTTCGGACCAACAAGTCCACACCGACCCGCCGAAGCGAAACCCACCCATACCCCTACATTTACTCCTTATCTAACACTACGGGCAATTTAGTATGGCCAATTCACCTGGCCCTGCACATCTTTGGACTGTGGGAGGAAACCGGAGCACCCGGAGGAAACCCACGCAGACACGGGGAGAACGTGCAAACTCCACACAGTCAGTCGCCTGAGGCGGGAATTGAACCCGGGTCTCTGGCGCTGTGAGGCAGCAGTGCTAACCACTGTGCCACAGTGCCGCCCACTAAGGTAGGAAAACACCCTAAGATAGGAAAACACCCGGGTGGCCAGTGACAAACACTGCCCTTCACATCAAAGGGCAGTGCTGTGTGATCAAAACAGTGAGGAGGAGGGTAGGGACTAAATCAAAATAGAGTTGGAGGGAGAAATGATGCACTCCACTCCCTGCGGCGCCCACCTCTCCCTGAACAACTCCAGGGTGTTGGTCGACACCGCGTGCTCCTTCTCCAAGGACACCCGGGACACTCCTGTTTATTTTTTTAAAATTTTTTTTTCTTTTAACCCCCACACTACCACCTAAGTGTGGTAGTGCTTATTTTATCCCCAGCACCCATGGTGTGTGTATACGTGTGAAACACAGTGAAAGACATAAAGTGCACGAATTTGTTATTCAATTTCCACCACCAGGAAGATAGGAAAACACCTGGGTGGCCAGTGACAAACACTGCCCTTCACATCAGAGGGCAGTGCTGTGTGATCAAAACAGTGAAGGGCAGGGTAGGGACTAAATCAAAATAGAGTTGGAGGGAGAAATGATGCACTCCACTCCCTGCGGCGCCCACCTCTCCCTGAACAACTCCAGGGTGTTGGTCGACACCGCGTGCTCCTTCTCCAAGGACACCTGGGACACTCCTGTTTAATTTTTTTTTGCCACTCTATTTATCTTTTTTTTTCTTCCTTTTTTTGTTTTTTTTTTATTTTTTTATTTTTTAAAAATTTAACCCCCACTCTACTACCTAAGTGCGGTAGTGCTTATTTTATCCCCAGCACCCATGGTGTGTGTGTATACGTGTGAGACACAGTGAAAGACACAAAGTGCACGAATTCTTATTCAATTTCCACCACCAAGAAGATAGGAAAACACCTGGGTGGCCAGTGACAAACACTGCCCTTCACATCAGAGGGCAGTGCTGTGTGATCAAAACAGTCAAGGGGAGGGTAGGGACTAAATCAAAATAGAGTTGGAGGGAGAAATGATTCACTCCACTCCCTGCGGCGCCCACCTCTCCCTGAACAACTCCAGGGTGTTGGTCGACGCCGCGTGCTCCTTCTCCAAGGACACCCGGGACAGTCCTGTTTATTTTTTTTTTATATATTAACCCGCACACTACCACCTAAGTGCGGTAGTGCTTATTTTTTCCCCAGCACCCATGGTGTGTGTGTGCAGGTGTGAGACACAGTGAAAGACACAAAGTGCACGAATCTTTATTCAAATTCCACCACCAGGAAGATAGGAAAACACCCTGGTGGCCAGTGACAAACACTGCCCTTCACATCAAAGGGCAGTGACATTCCTGTTCTTTTTTTCTTTTTTTGTTTTTTTTCTCCTTCTCCCTTCCTGTAGGGCAGCTGGTCTAGGGATAGTCGCCTTCAAGGAGAGTCCTTGCACATACACTCAAATTAGGCAAACACCCGGGTGGTCAGTGACAAACACTGCCCTTCACATCAAAGGGCAAACACACCTGTTTTTTTTTCTTTTTTGTTCCACACTACCACCTAAGTGCGGTAGTGCTTATTTTTTCCCCAGCACCCATGGTGTGTGTGTGCAGGTGTGAGACACAGTGAAAGAACCAAAGTGCACCAATCTTTTTTCATCTCCACCACCAGGAAGATAGGAAAATACCCGGGTGGCCAGTGACAAACACTGCCCTTCACATCAAAGGGCAGTGCTGTGTGATCAAAACAGTGAAGGGGAGGGTAGGGATTAAATCAAAATAGAGTTGGAGGGAGAAATGATGCACTCCACTCACTGCGGCGCCCACCTCTCCCTGAACAACGCCAGGGTGTTGGTCGACACCGCGTGCTCCTTCTCCAAGGACACCCGGGACACTCCTGTTTTTTTTTAAATTTAACCCCCACACTACCACCTAAGTGCGGTAGTGCTTATTTTATCCCCAGCACCCATGGTGTGTGTGTATACGTGTGAGACACAGTGAAAGACACAAAGTGCACGAATCTTTATTCAATTTCCACCACCAAGAAGATAGGAAAATACCTGGGTGGCCAGTGACAAACACTGCCCTTCACATCAGAGGGCAGTGCTGTGTGATCAAAACAGTCAAGGGGAGGGTAGGGACTAAATCAAAATAGAGTTGGAGGGAGAAATGATGCACTCCACTCCCTGTGGCGCCCACCTCTCCCTGAACAAATCCAGGGTGTTGGTCGTCACCGCGTGCTCCTTCTCCAAGGACACCCGGGACAGTCCTGTTTATTTTTTTTAATATTTTTTTTCTTTTTTTTCTTTTTTTTCCCCCACACTACCACCTAAGTGCGGTAGTGCTTATTAAATATTTTTTTTCCCCAGCACCCATGGTGTGTGTGTGCGCAGGTGTGAGACACAGTGAAAGACACAAAGTGCACCAATCTTTATTCAGTTTCCACCACCAGGAAGATAGGAAAACACCCGGGTGGCCAGTGACAAACACTGCCCTTCACATCAAAGGGCAGTGCTATGTGATCAAAACAGTGAAGGGGAGGGTAGGGACTAAATCAAAATAGAATTGGAGGGAGAAATGATGCACTCCACTCCCTGCGGCGCCCACCTCTCCCTGAACAACTCCAGGATGTTGGTTGACACCACGTGCTCCTTCTCCAAGGACACCCGGGACAGTCCTGTTTATACCTGTCAGACAGAGCTCCCTGATTGGACCAGATTAAGAGCTCTAATTGGGATCTGATATTCCATGAGGTCCACCTGACTGACTTCCTTGCAATCACTACACTTCCATGTTAAATAACCTCTTCGTATCTGTTTTTCCTCTTCGTCTTATTGGCTTTAGTCTCTGACTCCTCCTTGGTAAATTTACTTGCTGACTTACTGCTGACCTCCTTTCCCACGACCCGCCACACCACCCCAAGTGGCACTAGCAAATCTCTCTTCAAGCATATTGGTACTCCTTCAGTTTAGGTGGAACTTATCTTTCTTATACAGGTCCCACCGGCCCCAGAAGACACCCTAATGATCCACATTCCTGAACCCCTCCCTCATACGCCATTTCTTTAGCTGCATATTTAACTTGCACTGTCTTCTTATTCCCAACCTTACTGGCACAAGGCACAGGAAGTACTCCAAAGATTATAACGCTTGAGGTCCTGCCTATCAACTTCCTACCTAACACTCTGAACCCCCGTCACAGGACATCTTCTCTATTTTTGTCAATGTCGTTAACACCATTATGGACCACAACCTCTACTGCTAATCCTCATCCATCAGAATATATTGTGCCATATCGTGAATATAGTGGACAAAAGTGTAGATAAATCGCTGCTTCACCTGGAAGATACGTTTATGGCCTTGGATAGTTAGGAGGGAGAAAGTGAACCACCAGATATTACACCTTCTGCGATTGCATTGGAAGATGCCTTGCGGGGTAGGGAGGTGTTGGAAATAGAGGAACCAAGGTATCCTGGAGGAAATGGTGCCTCTGGAAGGATGACAGAGGTGGTGAGGTGATTATGTGTCTAGTGATTATGTGTCTAGTGATTATCTGTTTGGTAGCATTCTATTGGAGGTGGTTGAAATGGCAGCTACTGTTTCTTCAGGTGTGGCGGGATCGTGAGTGAGGTTGAGGGAGACTCTGCCTGTTGTGAGAGGAAAGGGAGGGTGAGGGCTGAAGTACAGGAGATGAATCAGACATGGCTGGGAGCCCTGTCAACTACATGAGTGAGGAACTTTCAATTGAGGAAGAAGGTGAACATTTGGGAAGCCCCTTCATGAAATTGGCATATTGGAACAGACGTGATGGAGACAGAGGAATTGGGAGAATGAAAAGAGTCTTTACAGGAAGCAGGGTGTGACGATGTATAGTTAAAGTACTGTGGGATGTGGTGAACTTGCAAAGGATGTTGGTGGTTAGCTTATCCCCAGAACTCGAAACAGAGATGTTGAGGAAGGAAAGGGAGGAGTCAGATATTCTCCTGTTCCATGGATGCTTCCTGACCTGTTGTGTTTTTCCAGCACCACATTTTTCAACTCTGGTACTCCAGCATCTGCAGTCCTCACTTTCTCCCAGTTGAAGGTGAAAGCAGGATGAAAATTAGAAGCAACATTGTTGAACTTTTCCAATTCTGGATGAGAGAGAGAAGCAGCACTTATGATGTCATCAATGTACCAGAGAAAAAGTTGCAGATGGATGCTAGATTAGGAGTATACCAATCCTTTCCTTGTTATAAGCATTTCTGAAGAAGGGTCACTGGACCTGAAATCTTAACTCTGCTTTGTCTCCACAGATGCTGCCTGACCTGCTGAGTTTTTCCATCACTTTTTGAAATGAAATACATGTTGAGAGGGGAATGGCCACAAGGGAAAACCCAATGTTAGCTCCTGCTTGCCCATGCTTACTGATCTTTCTGGTGATCATCTGACTCTTATCTGTCTGTGTAGCCCTTACGGTGATGCTAAGTGTGCTATCCACAACATTCTCAGCCTCATGGATATTCCATAATAAGACCATCTGTGGTTCCAGGCACACTATGTGGCAAATCAGGAGTCGCAATTGAACACACCTCCTGCTTATGTAGTCAGTATGACACTGAAAGTGTCGCAGATTTCTCACAGATTGCAGGAGGAGCATTCCATGGGGCCTAGTTCTCCTGCCATTTTGAACCTTATCAAATCCAGGTAACAATCCATCCAGGAACTGATTACACAACTTCATCCACTAGTCACCAAACTCGGGTCTCTCCCTCCTGCTCTCTTAATATATTGCAACTAAAAAAAGTAAGTACATTATCTCTCTCAAGACACTACTCACTCAGTCCCTAAGCCTGGTTCATGAGCAGCCAAGCCTATACCAGTGATCCCCTCCTCAGTCATTGTTACTGAACTGATATGTTCCTTGGTCGCTTCTCACCAGCGACCTCTAATCTGGCTAACTCTTTATTCCTGAATTCCTTTTCTTGAGCTTACATTTCACCATTTGCCATTGTGGAGTTCAAACCTGTGTCCCTAGGACATTATCTTGCTGATCTGGATTACAAGTTGAGTGGCATTACCTCTGCCTTCTCTTGAGTTGCAGTTGTTTGGCCATGAGACAAACAGATTAAGTGTAATGGAAGTGGATGCAGGACCATTGAGATGCAAAGTGGAATGCAGTTTCCAGTAAGTGAGTTGGAAATGTAATGGTCAGGGAAAGGTGACTAGTTTAAGAGGATTAATTGGGTGTGGGCACTCTAATGCTCATAATGCATATGATGCTGAAGTTTGCAGTTAGTGATCATTTATGAGATGCTTGTGCAGTGAAAAGGATGCCCACCCTGTGAGTGTGATGTGGAAGAGGTAAGATGGTGCCATTGCTTTTGCTCGCCTAAGGTATCATTCATTTTCTTGCAGCACTGCTTGCAGTCCCTTTTGTACAAGCCAATGGCAGTGACCCACAGCGCATTCAGCTCTCAGACTGATGGATCGGGTTCCCCAGTTTCCTCATTTCCCCTCCCCCCACCTTGTCTCAGTCAAATCCCTCGAACTCAGCACCGCCTTCCTAACCTGCAATCTTCTTCCTGACCTCTCCGGCCCCACCCCACTCCGGCCTATCACCCTCACCTTGACCTCCTTCCACCTATCGCATTTCCAACGCCCCTCCCCCAAGTCCCTCCTCCCTACCTTTTATCTTAGCCTGCTGGGCACACTTTCCTCATTCCTGAAGAAGGGCTTATGCCCGAAACGTCGATTCTCCTGTTCCTTGGATGCTGCCTGACCTGCTGCGCTTTTCCAGCAACACATTTTCAGCTCTGATCTCCAGCATCTGCAGTCCTCACTTTCTCCAGGCCAGATTGATGGCCACCCCATATCATTACTGGGATGAGGGTGAACTTTCCCTCAGTCATCAGCAACATCGCAAGGTATCGTCAATAAACCTAAAGCCTCCTTTGAATTTCTTGGGCTTCTGGCAATAACTGCCACAGGTTCCTGTGCAATTTCTGGCTTAGTGCAAGTGACACAATGTTCAGCTTGCTTTTAAATATGGTACCAGAACCCTTGAGCCCAGATGATTTTGCCAGTGGTGAGAACTGCCTACTCGTTTGCTTTTTAATTTGTCTACTAACACAAGCAACATTACTCTCACTCAGATAATTAGATTTGATTACTTACAGTATGGAAACAGGCCCTTCGGCCCTACAAGTCCACACTGAACCTCTGAAGCGCAACCCACCCAGACCCATTACCCTACATTTACCCCTTTACCTAACACTACGGGCAATTTAGCATGGCCAATTCACCTAACCTGCACATCTTTGGACTGTGAGAGGAAACCGGAGCATCCGGAGGAAACCACGCAGATATGGGGAGAATGGGCAAACTCCACACAGGCAGTTGCCTGAGGCAGGAATTGAACCCGGGTTTCTGGTGCTGTGAAGCAGCAGTGATAACCACTGTGCCACCGTGCTCCCAGTTGAAAGGGCCTGTTTCCACACTGTAAGTAATCCAATCAAAGTTGAAAAGCACGAGATAACTTACCCTGGCCATTGGCTGATATGATGCCACCCAAGTAGTTTGGTATCCTAGTTCGAAATGGGAATTCTTGACTGACTATCAGAATTTCATGCGGGTCTGTCAATATGCAATATTCTGGGAGTATTACTGGATGATTGGAGGGAGGCGACTGTTGTTCATCTGTTCAAGAAAGGGAATTACAGACCAGTCAGCCTTACATCTGTGATAAGCAAGGTACTGGAAAAGATTCTGAGAGATGGGATTTATGACAATTTGGGGAAAAACAAAATTAAAGATTGTCAGCATGGCTTTGTGAGGGGCAGGTCATGTCTCACAAGCCTTATTGAGTTATTTGAGGATGTGATAAGACAAGTTGACATAGGTCGAGCAGTGGATGTGGTGTAGATGGATTTCAGTGAGGCATTTGATAAGGTTCCCCATAGCAGGCTCATTCAGAAAGTTAGGAGGTATGGGATTCAGGGAAATTTGGCTGTCTGGATACAGAATTGGCTGGCTAAAAGAAGACTGCAACTGGTAGTGGATGGAAAATATTTCGCCTGGAGGTCGGTGACCAGTGATGTCCAGCAGGGATCTGTTCTTGGGTCTCTGCTCTTTGTAGTTTTTATTAATGACTTGGATCAAAAAGTGAAAGAGTGGGTTAGTAGGTTTGCTGATGACACAAAGGTCAGTGGTGTTATAGATAGTGTCAAGGGCTGTTGCAGGCTACAACAAGACACTGACAAGATGCAGATCTGGGCTGAGAAGTGGCAGATGGAGTTCAACCTCGATAAGTGTGAAGTGTTTCATTTTGGAAGGTTACAATGCTGAATACAGGGTTACAGACAGGATTCTTGGCAATATGGAGGAACAGCAGGACGTTAGGGTCCATGTACATAGATCCCTCAAAGTTGCCACCCAAGTTGATACAGTTGTTAAGAAGGCATATGGTGTTTTGGCTTTCATTCATAGGGGGATTGAGTTTAAGAGCTACGAGGTTTTGCTGCAGCTCAAAAACCTCTGGTTAGACAACACTAGGAATGTTGTGTCCAGTTCTGGTCACCTCATTATAGGATGTATGTAGATGCTTTAGAGAGGGTGCTGAAGAGATGCACCAGGATGCTGCCTGGATTGGAGGGCTTGTCTTATGAAGAGAGGTTGAGTGAGCTCAGGCTTTTATAGAACATAGAACATTAAAGCGCAGCACAGGCCCTTCGGCCCTCGATGTTACTAATCTGAAGCCTATCCCACCTACACTATTCTATGTATGTCCATTTGCCTGTCCAATGACGACTTAAATGCACTTAAACTTGGCGAATCTACTACCGATGCAGGCAAAACATTCCATACCCTTACTACTCTCTGAGTAAAGAAACTACCTCTGACATCTGTCTTATAACCTATCTCCCCTCACTTTAAAGTTGTGTCCCCTTGTGTTTGCCGTCCCCATACTTGGAAAAAGGCTCTGTCCATCCTATCTAACCCTCTGATTATCTTGTATGTCTCTATTGGGTCACCTCTCAACCTTCTTCTCTCTAACGAGAACAGCCTCAAGGCCCTCAGCCTTTCCTCGTAAAACATTCCTTCCATACCAGGCAATATCCTAGTAAATCTCCTGTGCACCCTTTCCAAAGCTTCCACATTCTTCTTATAATGCGGTGACCAGAACTGTACACAATACTCCAAGTGTGGTCGTACCAGAGCTTTGTACAGCTGCAGCATAATCTCCTGGTTCCAGAACTCAATCCCTCTATTAATAAAGGCCAAAACATGTATGCCTTCTTAACAACCCTGTCAATCTGGATGACAACTTTCCGGGATCTTTTCACACTGGAGAGAAGAGGAAGTAAGGTGACTTGATAAAGGCGTACAAGGTAATGGTAGACATAGAGTAGATAGTCAGAGACTTTTCCTCAGGGCAGAAATTACTGCCACGAAGGGTCATAATTTGAAGGTGACTGGAGGAAAGTTTAGGGGAGATGCCAGAGGTAAGTTATTTACACAGAGAGTGGTGGGTGTGTGGAATGCACTGCCAGTGGTCGTAGTAGAGTCAGAAACATTAGGGACATTTAAGCCACTGCTAGTCAAGCACATGGACGGCAGTAAATTGAGGGGTGTGTAGATTAAGTTAAATGCTTGGCACAATATCATGGGCCTGTACTGTGCTGAACAGGTCTATGTTTTAATATTTATTCATGTAGTTCTTTTGAAATTTTATTATTAACATGTCTTAAAGTCTTTTCCAGCAGGTAGTTTGGATCTTAATTTCACACAATAGAGATCTCACACGTTGTGATCTTGAATCTGGCAGAATATGACAAAGATAAAATTACGTGGATTGTGACAGTACTGACCTTTAAGAGTGGTGTTCTGTGCTGCTTCTCTTGCAGAAGGGTATTGTCGCTGTGGTGCTGAAATATCTCCAGATGGGCAATTGCTAAACAGTTTTGAGTTCTCCCTGGGTATTTTTCTTTAAGACAAAAGAATCATGAGTCGGCAGAGTCAGGGCTCACATGGACCCATGAAAATTTTTAATTTTGCTTTCAGTTAGTTAAGAAGTTTTCTGCTGGCTGCTGGAGCTAAAAGCTTAAGTTCTCTGCTAGAGTGAAGTCTTAGACAGTGAGGTTTTCTCTTAAAAATCAATACAGGCAGGACATGAGAATAATAACTGTGTAACTGTTTTGCTGAATTGCCTTTTTGCCAAAGGTAGTGTTTATGGGATGCTGCCTATATTGAATAGTTGATGACTAGTAGTTAAATAATGCAGTATCTTGTTAAGTATTTCTGTAGAGTAAAGCTATGCCAATTCTTCCTTTTGTTATAATTTAACAGTATTGTAAGATTAGTGGACCAATCGGATCATATCTGGAAAAACAGCAGCTTACACTTTTAAAGAACTTATATGTACAAGTTAGGGTCTAGGCTATCTTCAGAATATACTTTTGTCGTGGGGAAGTGGTTCTGGTCTGGTCCATAACAGGATCATATTACCAAGCTATTAATATTAAGTTATATGCTTCTCTTGATTGTAGATTATGGCCTTGTAAGCACACCACAGCTGCATTATATGGTCTGCTGTTGGAATACCATGGAGCAGTATGGGACTGCGACGGTGGAAGGATATTACCAGAAACTTTCTCAGGCTTTTCTTGCCATAACTAAGCAGGTACTTTTATTATCAATATGAAAGGTTGACTCTTTAGAGAAAGTGTTAAAGCTAAAAGCGTTCCATCCGTTACATCTCCCATAAATGCTAAACTCTGTAGTCAACAGATCGATTATCCTTTGGGTAACAATTATGCCACTGCCATAAGGATTTACTACCTACAATTTGATTGATTAATTAATTATGAATTGGAATATAAAACACATTATGTCATGTGGCAATGTCATGATGCTGAACAGGATAGACGTCAAACAAATCCTACAACTCAAGACTGGGCATCCATGAGGTGCTATAGACCAAAAGCAGCAACAGAATGGCTCCAGGAGTAAGACACTTCAGTTATGAGGAAGGGTTGGAGAAGTTGGGGCTGTTTTCCTTGCAGTGGAGAAGACTTATAGGAGATATGATAGCATTTTTCAAAATCATAAGGGGTCTGCACAGGTCAATAAGGAAAAACCGTTCCTAATTTTAAATGAATTAAAAAACAGTGGGCATAGTTTTGAAGTGTTTTGTACAATAAGCAAAAGCAGATGGTTATGGTTTGGAATTTGAAGTTGTTCAACACTCTGTGATGTATCCTTTGACAACCTTCTACACTAGCCACATCTCCATCAATCTTTGTATTATCTGTAAACTTACTAACACATTATCTACCTTTTCATCCAAGTCATTTATTCATTTACTGTTTTCAGACTAGCATACCTTGAAATTTGTTGTACTTCCTGTCTCGTCCAACTCTTTGGCCACCTATCTATTCAGAATTTTAAAAAAATTCTTTCTATAAACATTCAGTTAGAATTTAGTTTAAGCAATTCATTTTTCGCCAGGCTATTTAAGCTATTAATTCTTCTAGACCTGTTGTGCACTAATATTGTTCAGATATTTCACTTACTGTAATGCATAACCCAAATAATTTTTAAAAAATTTCTGTCTGCCAGTTTAAACAAAAGCCTTAAAAAAAAAGGCTAGAGTAAAAGAAAGATATTCATCATCCACTGATTTGTCTGCTTTCAAGTGATGTTATGCTTTGAATTTCTTTGTATGTGGTCAGTCCATTCTGATCTGCCTGGCTCTTTATCTCTCCACCAGACTCCTTCATTTCTCACTGTCAGGCTTGCAATGCCTGCCAGCCTTGCTCAGTTCTTACTCCATCAGACAAAAGACCAAAACTGCCCAGGGTAAACATGGGTTTTTTGGAGAACAGCCATATTATCTATGTAAAAAATATGGATGTTCATCATTACTCATGGTTTTCAAGTTTAGGCAAAAGTCAAAGTAGGTTTCGTTCTCAACTGTTGAGATGTGAATTGTCATTGTTGTGTTTTGATTTCTCACATCATGCAAGTTGCAAAATAAATATTGCTTGTATTTAAACGTTTAAAATATCTTTTTATGCTGATGGTGTGATTAATTTGAGGATGATTGGGGATTAAGGATATATGTATCTTTTTTGATTAAATGGATGTGAGACATCTACATCAGACATATTCTATTGGTATGATTGAATATTCTCTGAATGCATAGACTCCTTACCATCCAGAAGAATTGAGACAATTGAATGTGGATGGAGCAAATGGTATTGGTGCACTAAAGCTTCAAGAATTGGAGTCATACCTTGACAAGAAACTACAGCTGAAGGTCCATAATAATGGTGCAAATGGCAAACTCAACTATCTCTGTGGAGCAGATTTTGTGAAGGTTCAACAGAAGCTACCTCATGGTAAGTGATGGAATTGTAAAGTGGAGTGATTGAATACAAGTTTATAGTGGAGGCCAATTGACTAATCATGCTTTTATCTCTTGTCTACATATAGAACATAGAATATGACAGCGCAGTACAGACCCTTTGGCCCTCGATGTTGCACCAACCTGTGAAACCATCTATGTTTCTTTGGTTCAAACATTTATTGACATTTCTCTTGAAATCATGCAACTCCCTTTGCCTCAGCTATTCTAAATGACAATGTATTCTTTAAGGAATGTCAACAATGTAAAACAAATTCAAATTCTTGTCCAAATTTGTGATTTAAGGTGACCAAAGTCTATAACACCTCTAGGACCATCTCCCTCACCTCTGACTGGGGACAAAGCTGCAGGAGGCATGCAGGAGTGGCAGACTTTTATTCAAGCAGAAACCGGTTAATGCAGGGAGAGGGTCAAAGGATCTTCCCAAATCTGGCCTTGACATATGACCATGATTATTGGTTTAGTCTTTGGCTTAGATTGGAGAAAGATCGATGACACACTTGATTTTTACAGGGAAATACAGCACCTTTATGCAAGTTGTGTTGCACTAATCAAGTACAGCGTAGTCACTTCCCCCTTACTTCCATTCACCCAATCCTGGAAAACACCTAGGTTGAAAAAGGGTGGCGCTGAAAAAGCACAGTCGACATTTCAGACATAAGCCCTTCATCAGGAATGTGGAGGGGGACGGGAGATGATAGATAAATGAGGGAGTGGGGCTGGGGGGAAGGTAGGTGGGAAGGTGGATACAGATAGGGGTTAATTGTGGTAGGCCAGTGGGGAGGGTGGACTGGAGAGGTGGGAAGGAAGATGGACAGGTTGGACAGGTCAAGAGAATAGTGCTTAGTTGGAGGGTTGGATCTGGGATGAGGAGGGGAGGGGAGATTTGGATATTAGTGAGGTTGATGTTGATACCATGTGGTTGAAAGGGCAGAAGATGAGGTGTTATTCCTCCAGTTGGCGGGTGGGCTTGATTTGGAAGTGGAAGAGGCCCAAGACTTTCATTTTGGTGGGGGAGTGGGAGGGAGACTTTAAGTGGCTGGCCACAGGGCAGTTGGGTTGTTTAGTGCATGTGTCCTAGAAATGTTCTCAGAAACGCTCCACAAGTTGGCATCCTGTCTCCCCAATGTAGAAGATACCATGTCATGAGGAATAGATGCAGAGGATGAGGTGGGTGGATGCATAGGAAAATGTTTGCCAGATGTGAAAAGAGGAATGGGTGCAGGTTTTATACTTCGTGAGGCAGCAAGGGAAGACGCCGGCTGTGGAGGGTGGGTTAGTGGGCGGTGTAGACCTAACAAGGGAGTCACAATGGGAATGGTCTCTATGGAACACAGATAGGGATGGGGAGGGAAATATATCTTTGGTGGTGGGGTGTGACTGAAGGTGATGGAAATGACGGAAGATAATATACTCCATCTGTAGATTAGTAGGGTGGAAGGTGAGGACCGTGGGTTCTATCCTTGTTGCAGTTAGAACGGTTGGGTTCGAGGGTGGAAGTGGAGAGGTGCTGGAGGGCATTGTTGACCACTTGGGAGGGAAAATTGTGGTCCCTTTAAAAGGAGGACCTCTGTGATATCCTGAGTGGAACTGCTCCTCCTTGGAGCAGATACGGCGAAGGCGGACGAATTGGGAGTAAGGGATAGTGTTTTTACAGGAGGGGGGTTGGGAGGAGGTGTAGTCAAGGTACCTGTGGTAGTAGGTGGGTTTGAAATTGATGTCTGTATTGAGATGTCTGTATTGAGATGCAGAGTTCCAAGAAGGGGAGGGAGGTGTCAGAGCTGAATAACTCTATAACTAACTTTATAAATGAAATCAATATTACAAATCTCATAGCAAATAGTTAAAACTTTTGTATTCTTACATACGTAATTAGGACAGTAGGAAATACAATGAATAACAGAATTCAAACAGTCCTTAACAGACCCGAAGTAGTATAATCAATAAATTTGGAATGTGAATTGATAGGATGCATAGAACGATCCCAAGGCCTGGAGTTTACAATGTCTGTTAAACACCATGAGACCATGGGAACATGAGGTTGTCCACAGGAATTCCCATCATTGATTAGGTGTTTTACAGAGAGGTAAAACTCAGCACTGCAGATGCTGGAGAAGTCAAAGCTGAAAAGGATGGCTCTGGAAAAGCACAGCACAGCATCTGAGGAGGAGGGTCGATGTTTCAGGCCTAAGGTCAGTGTGGAAGGTGTTGGTGAAGTTGATGACTGTTCAACCTCCTCATAGCAGCATGAGTTGGCGCCGATATAGTCATAGAGATGTACAGCACGGAAACTGATCCTTCAGTCCAACTCGTCCATGCCGACCAGATATCCTAAATTAATCAGCACTCGACCTATATCCCTCTAAACCCTTCCTATTCATGTATCCATCCAGATGCCTTTTAAATGTTGTAATTGTACCAGCCTCCACCACTTCCTCTTGCAGCTCATTCTAAACATTGCCCCTTAGGTCCTTTTTAAATCTTTCCCCTCTCACCCTAAACTTATGCCCTCTAGTTCTGGACTTACCCAACCTAGGGAAAAGAATTTGTCTATTTACTCTATCCAGTTATTAAGGTAGTGGAAGAAAAGTTGGGGGCTGAAGCCAGTATAACTATGGAAGGTGGATATTTCACGTACCTAGTGAAGAGGCAGGCAAAGCTGGGGCCCATGCAGGTGCCCCAGGCTACCCCTCTGGTCTGATGGTTTGAAGAAGTTGTTGAGGGTGAGAACCAGTTCCACAAATCAAATAAGTGTGTTATTGAGTGGGACTGGTTGGATCGGTAGGAGAGGAACAAACAGAGGACTAGTAGTCTTTTGCCATGGGTGATGGATGGATGTAGGGACTGGATGTCCATGGTGAAGATGAGGTGTTGGGGGCTAGGGAAGTGAAAGTCGTGGAGGAGGTGGAGGATATGCGTGATGTCCCGAACGTCTGTCTTCCTTCCCACTATGCACTCTATCCTCTCCACTGACCTATCACAATTACCCCTTCCTGTATCCTTGTATCACCTTCCCACCTCCTTCCCCATATCCGCCTCCCTATTTATCTCCATCCCCCCCCTCCCTCTTCCCCCCCCCCCCCCCCCCCCCCCCCCCTCACATTGCTGATGAAGGACTTTTGCCTGAAACGTCGAACCTCCTCCTCAGATGCTGTGCTGTGCTTTTCCAGAGCCATCCTTTTCGGCTTTGACTTCTCCAGCATCTGCAGTGCTGAGTTTTTCCTCTCTGTAAAACACCTAATCAATGATGGGAATTCCTATGGACAACCTCATGTTCCCACGGTCTCATGGTGTTTAACAGACATTGTAAACTCCAGGCCTTGGGATCGTTCTATGCATCCTATCGATTCACATTCCAAATTTATTGATTATACTACTTCGGGTCTGTTAAGGACTGTTTGAATTCTGTTATTCATTTCTTACTGTCCTAATTACGTATGTAAGAATACAAAAGTTTTAACTATTTGCTATGAGATTTGTAATATTGATTTCATTTATAAAGTTAGTTATAGAGTTATTCAGCTACTTCTACTACTAGCACTTTGTGATTAATAGGTTGCAACTGTTCTATTTGGTACTGGGCCTTCCTTTAGAGATCGGAGAAAGTGTTTCCTGAGGCTGTATGTTTAAATGTTTTTCCCCTAATGCTTGTATTATATTTTGGTTACATGTATCTATCCTTTATGTATAAAACTACTTCTGTGATTATCTGAAGAACCTTTAACTAGAACCTATTCTTAATATTACAAATAATTTGAAAAAAATAACTATGTACTACAAAGTAATTGTCAGTGCAGCTGCTTAGAGTAAATCTGGGTGGTTCATGAGCTGAGACTCACGCCTGGTGTTTTTCATTTACTGGGACAATCATCCTTTCATTAATGAAGCTAGGATCAGTCATTTCTCTGTCCTTTGGCATCCTCTTATGAAAAGTTTTTCAGACTGTCGCTGTGTAAAGCCCCTTCATTGGCCTTGGGGTAGCTCTGTTCAGCGGTACCATTGTGCTTCATTTGTTTGTTTGTCAAGTTCATCTCTTTTCAGCCATTTTGTGTCTTAATGCTGAGATAGGCTGTTTCATTTTACTTAATCCTTGTCAGCCATTTGTTTTTGTGTCTTCCAAACAATGGCCGTTTTGGTATAAGCAGGTACGGGTCATCCCTACAACACCCAAACCACATGAAGTAAAATGCCCTTTTCACCCTGCTAAAACCCTTCATAATTTTATAAACTGTAAATAGTTATCCCCTCAGCTTTTTCTGTTCCAATATCTTCAGTCTTCCCTCATGGCTTATGGTTTTCCACCCCCAGTGTCATTCTGATGAAACTACACTGTACTTTCTCTTTTTTTTCCTTCTTTACTCATTCACGGGATGAGAACATCGCTGGCTAGGCAACATTTACTGCCCACCCCTATCACATTGCTGTGGTTTTGGAGTCACATGTAGGCCACACGAGGTATGGAAGGCAGTTTCCTTCCCTGAAAGGCATTAGTGAACATAGAACAGTACAGCACATAAGGCCATTTGGTCCTCGATGTTGTGTCGGCCTTTTATCCTACTCTAGGATCAGACTAACCCACATAGCCTTCATTGTACTAACTTCTATGTACTATTCAAGAGTCACTTAAATGTCCCTAATGTACCTGACTCTACGATCACTGCTGGCAGTGCATTCCACATACCCACCACTTTCTGAGCAAAGAACCTACCTCTGATATCTCCCCTAAATCTTTCTCCAATTACCTTCAAATTATGCCCCCTAGTGATAGGCATTTCCGCCCTTGGAAACGTCACTTTATTTATGGCCTAAGACTAGTGGTATGCCATAAGGATCGGTGCTGGCTCCACTACTTTTCATCATTTATATAAATGATTTGGATGTGAACATAGGATATACAGTTAGTAAGTTTGCAGATGACACCAAAACTGGAGGTGTGGTGGAGAGTGAAGAAGGTTACCTCAGAAAACAACAGGATTTTGGTCAGATGGACCAGTGTGCTGAGAAGTGGCAGATGGAGTTTAATTTAGATAATTGCGATGTAATGCATTTTGGAAAAGCAAATCAGAGCAGGACTTAAAAACTTAATGGTAAGGTCCTGGGGAGTGCTGCTGAATAAAGAGACTTTGGAGCGCAGGTTCATGTTCCTTGAAAGTAAAGTCTCTGGTAGATAGGACAGTGGAGAAGGTGTTTAGTATACTTTCCTTTATTGGTCAGAATATTGAGTATGGGATTTGGGAGGTCATGTTGCAGCTGTACAGGGAGTTGGTTAGGTCACGTTTGGAATTTTGCATGTAATTCTGGTCTCCCTCCTATCGGAAGGATGTTGTGAAACTTGAAAGGGTTCAGAAAATATTTACAAGGATGTTGCCAGGATTGGAGGATTTGAGCTACAGGGAAAGGCTGAGTAGGCTGAGGCTGTTTTTCCTGGAGCATAGGCTGAGGGGTAAACTTGTAGAGGTTTATAAAATCATGAGGGGCATGAATAGGATAAATAGACAAGGTCTTTTCCCTGGGGTAAGGGAGTCCAAAACTAGAGGGTATAGGTTTAGGGTGAGAGAGGAAAGATGCAAAAGGGCAACCTTTTCACTCAGATGATGGTGTGTGTATGGAATGAGCTGTCAGAGGAAGTGGTGGAGACTGGTAAAATTGCATTATTTAAAAGGCATCTGATTGGGAATTTGAATAGGAAGGGTTTAGAGGAATATGGGCCAGGTGCTGGCACATGGAACTAGATAAGATTAGCATGTCATGGTCGACATGGACGAGTTAAACCGAAGGGTCTACTTCTCTACTGTACTTCTCCATGACTCTGACCATGTTTTTTTTTCTGATAATCGGCAATAGATTCATCATCATCATTAAATTCTTCATTCCAGATATGTATTAAATTCAAGTTACACCATCTGCCTTGGCAGGATTCAAACCTGGGTCCCAAGAAGGTTAGCTGGATCTCTGGATTAACAGTCCAGCAATAATGCCACTAGGCCATCACCTCCCCAATATAATCTCCTCCTCTATGATCTCTCTTCAATGGTTACCTAAAATAATTCCTGCTTTAGTAACTATCTGTGAGCCATAGAAAATAATGTATAGAAGCATAGAATTTTATAGAACAGCAGGAGACCGTTTGACCCATCGTGTCTAACAGCTCCCAAAAGAGCTACCCAGCTAGCCCTCTAACTTCAGCACTTTAAAATACATATCCTGCTGTCTTTTAGAAACCTATGGAATCTACCTCCCCCACACTCCCAGGCGGCACATTCTAAATTCTAACAAATTTCTAAAAGAATTTCTCCTCATTCCACTCCTAGCTCTTTTGGTGACAATCTTCAGTTGTGACCATCGATATTCACATATGATATAGTGAAACAGAATCACAGAATCCCCACAGTGTGGAAGCAGGCTATTCAGCCCATTGAGTTAACACCGACCCTCAGAAGCGCATCCAAACCCACCTCCACTTTATCCCTGTAACCCTGCATTTTCCATGGCCAAACTACCTAATCTGCATATCTCTGGACTGTGGGAGGAAACTGGAGCATCCGGAGGAAATCCACACAAACAAGGGGACAATGTGCAAATTTCATGCAGCTGCCCAAGGGTGGAATTGAACCTGGATCCCTGGTGCTGTGAGATAACATTCTAACCACTGAGCCACCATGCTGTCCAATATCCTCCTTTACCAAGTCAAAATTGTTCATAATTTGGAACACCTCAATACGGTCACCTCCTAATCGTCTCCGGTCCAGGTAAAAAAAGCTCCACCTCTCTAATCTTTCTTTGTATATACATCCTTCAATCCTGGTATCTTTCTCGTAAATCTCCTATGAGCTGTCTATTGGGACATTAACGTCTTACTTAAATAAGGTGCCCAAAACTGAACACACTACTATTGTGATGATACTATGGCTTTAAGAGGTATATTTTTATTTATGAAGAATGTTGAGGCAGAGTTGCTGAACAGTCTGCTCCAAAGCCAATAAACAGCTTGTGAGGCCTTGTTTTTTTTAAGTTAAAATCTGAATAGGTGGGATCAAGCTCCCACAAAACCAGGATGTTTTTTAGTTTTAGTCTTCAGTAACAGTTGCTAGGATCTTGAAGCTAGATGTGGAACCTCTTTTCCAGCTAAATGCTCGGGTTCTCTTCCTGCTGCTAGAAGTCCACATGAGATGATCGATTTTACTGAATTTGCCTTCACCAAGGGTGTTTTTATGGGATTTTACTGTACTGGAACAGTTAATTAGTCGTAGTTAATATATAAATTATTTTGTTAAGCTTTTTGATCATTACAGTTAAGCCAATTCTTTTATTTTCTATATCTTAATTCTAGTGTATGCATGTATGCATGGAGTGTGTTTTGTTTCAAGTCTGGTAGTTTGGCAATCGAATTCCATCTGGAACGCACTGCCTTACGTTAACCTTTAAAATAAGAAAACATTAGGGTCCAGGCTACCCTCTTTATTTTGAGGGCATTTGGTATGGTTGAGAACAAACTGGGGGCTCTTGTCTGGATGAAAATCTCTAATTCCAGGTTGGTTTTACGATTATTGGACTCAAAGGCAGTGAGTAGTGAATGTTGGTGTTTTCTTTTTGGGTTTTGAATTTTGTTGATTTAAATAAGGTGTTTTTTTTGCAATAATGGTTTTTTCAGTCACAAAGATTTTCCTGGGTATAGAAAAAGTCATTTCTGGAGTTTTATAGAAGTTGAGCAAGGCAAAGCTTTTGGAATTGGCAACCCAGCTGGAGTTGGGAGTTGCCTTTGTCCTTGCAAAAAGAGAGGTAATTACAGTAGTAGCCCGACATTTATGATTGCCAGAAATGCCATTGGAATCAATGGAAAAGGCTAAAATTCAATTGCAAATGAAGCAGTTGAAACACAAAAAGGAAATGAAACAGTTTGAATTATGATTGAAGGCAGAGCAAAATGAAAAATAAAGTGAGAAGAGAGTTTTTGAACTTCAAAAGTTGGAACTGAAAACTTGAAGTTGACTTAAAATAGCAAAGGTAGAGGTGAAAGGTAGAAGTTATGATGAGGACAGCGATGGAAAGCAATCCCATCACAGCTAAAGGCCTAGCGGGGATCTGTTTAAATATGTTTAAGCATTGCTTACGTTCAATGAGAAGGATCCAGAAGCCTTTCTCATTTCATTTAAGAAAGTGGCTAAACAAATGAAATGATTGGTGACCACTTGGGTATTGTTGATCCAAACAAAGTAGCTAGGTAGAACTAGTGAGGTATTTGTATCACTATCAGAGGAGGTATCTGGGGAATATGAGGAGGTTAAGAAAGCCATTTTAAATGCATTTGAGCTGGTACTCGAAGCCTAACAGACAAAGTTTTAGGAATCTAAGAAGGTAACCTGGTCAAACATACACAGAGTTTGAAAGAATCAGACAAAGTAATTTTGATAGGTGGATAAAGGGATTGAAAATGGATCAAACATAAGTCACTCTTAGAGAGACAATTACTTTGGAGGAGTTCAAAAATTCACCTCCTGAAGTAGTGAGAACTCATGGAAGAACAGAGCGAGTCAAAACTGCAAGATTAGCAGTGGAAATGACTTATGATTGTGAATTGGTTGCTATATCAAAATTTGGCTTCTGATATCAATTTCAGTCAATGAAGGATAGAAATTGGGGAAAAGAGAAATCCTTAGATGACAAAATTGAGATCAAAAGTAGTTATTTTAGAGAATATGAAAGAACTCTTTACCTTCAGTACAATTCCAATTGCTTTGTCAGTGTAGCAGTCTTCATATTGCTCAGACTCCTTCTCCTTTATGTGAAAGCAGACTGGGCATGTCCACATGACTAAATAGTGACTTTCAGTGAACCTACTTCAATGCTGCTACTTGTAGAAGATAAAAATCTTTTGTAGACTGACCCAAACAAGTTTATTAAAAAGTTAAAGCAAGGAAAACCATAATGGATACAAGGCCATAGAGCACTGTAGTTTCTTTGGGAAACCATAGTACTATGGGTGCCAGATTATGGAAGTAAAACTTTTATAATCTTTATATGTTGCATTGCAAGTGAAAAAGCTAGTTTCCGATTATCGTCTGTCCTAATTATGACAAAGTTGTTAACAACCACATTTTCGATTGTTACAGGCTTACACATTAAGGCAAATGAACGCAGCTGCTCATTTGATGGTGATGCAGACAGAATTGTATATTATTATATTGATGAATCTGGATGTTTCCACCTTCTTGATGGAGATAAGATCGCAACTTTAATTACAGTATTTCTGCAGGAGCTTCTTGTCAAGGTAAAGCTTTTCTTCAAGTAATCTCATAAATCAAATCCCAGTTCAAAGTTTGTGAGAAGATTTGTAGCTCGGGTGCTCGTTGTTGTGGTTCTGCTCGCCGAGCTGGGAATTTGTGTTGCAGACGTTTCGTCCCCTGTCTAGGTGACATCCTCAGTGCTTGGGAACCTCCTGCGAAGCGCTTCTGTGATGTTTCCTCCGGCATTTATAGTGGTTTGTCTCTGCCGCTTCCAGTTGTCAGTTCCAGCTGTCCGCTGGAACAACGTTTATAGTTGTTATTAATTAGCCTGTTTAAATGTCTTATGACACATTGGGACAGCACGGGTGTCATAGAGGTTAGCACTGCTGCCTCACAGCGCCAGAGACCCCGGTTCAATTCCCGCCTCAGGCGACCGACTGTGTGGAGTTTGCACATTCTCCCCGTGTCTGCGTGGGTTTCCTCCAGGTGCTCCGGTTTCCTCCCACAGTCCAATAATGTGCAGGTTAGGTGAATTGGCCACGCGAAATTGTCTGTAGTGTTAGGTGCAGGGGTAAATGTAGGGGAATGGGTCTGGGTGGGTGCGCTTCGGCGGGTCGGTGTGGACTTGTTGGGCCGAAGGGCTTGTTTCCACACTGTAAGTAATCTAAGAAATGTTTTTTGTGGGCGGCACGGTGGCACAGTGGTTAGCACTGCTGCCTCACAGCGCCAGAGACCCGGGTTCAATTCCCGCCTCAGGCGACTGACTGTGTGGAGTTTGCACATTCTCCCCGTGTCTGCGTGGGTTTCCTCCGAGTGCTCCGGTTTCCTCCCACAGTCCAAAGATGTGCAGGTCAGGTGAATTGGCCATGCTAAATTGCCCGTAGTGTTAGGTAAGGGGTAGATGTAGGGGTATGGGTGGGTTGCGCTTCTGCGGGGCGATGTGGACTTGTTGGGCTGAAGGGCCTGTTTCCACATCGTAAGTAATCTAATCTAATCTAATAACGTCCAAACTTCTGTACTCTATACTCTGACCAAGAAAGGAAAGCATTAACAAATGCTTTTTTCATTATCCTATCTACCTGCGACTCCACTTTCAAGGAGCTATGAAGGTGGCTCAGTGGTTAGCACTGTTGCCTCACAGCACCAGGGTTCCAGGTTCAATTCCAGCCTTGGGCAACTGTCTGTGTGGAGTTTGCATATTCTCCCCGTGTCTGCGTGGGTTTCCTCCGGATGCTCCGGTTTCCTCCCACAGTGCAAAGATGTGCAGGTCAGGTGAATTGGCCATGCTAAATTGCCCAAAATGTTAGGTGTATCAGTCAGAGGGAAATGGGTCTGGGTGGGTTAGTCTTCGGAGGGTCAGTGTGGACTGGTTGGGCCGAAGGGCCTGTTTCCACACAGTAGGGAATCTAATCTAATCTAATCAAATCAAAAAACCTGCACTCCAAGGTCTCTTTGTTCAGCAACACTTCTGAGGACCCCTGCTAAGATTTGCTTTCCCAAAATGCAGCATGTCACATTGATTTAAATTAAACTCCATCTGCCACTTCTCAGCCCATTGGCTCATCTAATCAAGATTACCATTGTAATCTGAGGAAATCCTATTCACTGTCCACTACAACTCCAATTTTGGTGTCATCTGCTAACTATACCTCTTATGCTCACATCCAAATCATTTATATAAATTACGAAAGTAGTGGACCCAGCTCCGATCCTTGTGGCACTCCTCTGGTTACAGGCGTCCATTCTGAAAAACAACCCTCCACCACTACCCTCTGTCTTCTACCTGTAGTAGTGGCTAGTTCTCTCTGTATTCCATGAGATCTAACTTTGCTAACCAGTCTCCCATGGGGAACCTGTTGAATGCCTTACTGAAGTTCATACAGATTCCTGATGAAGGACTTCTGCCCAAAACATCGATTTTCCTGCTCCTTGGATGCTGCCTGACCTGCTGTGCTTTTCCAGCACCACTCTAATCTTGACTCCATATAGATCACATCCACCGCTCTGCCCACATCAATCCTAGCAAGTTTTTGGAAGATTTGTAGCTCACGTTGATTTTCTGGATGTAGGTTTGCTCGCTAATCTGGAAGGTTCATTTTTGGACATTTTGTCGCCATACTAGGTAACATCTTCAGTGAGCCTCCGGGCGAAGCACTGCTGGTGTTTGCTGTTTTCAGTTTATATTTGGGTTTCCTTGGGTTGGTGGTATCATTTCCGGTGGTGATGTCATTTCCAATGGTGATGTCATTCCTGTTCTGGACAAACAGGCAGAAAACTAGTCACCAGGATACTTGGACATCAACTAGCCGCAAAACAACATCTCCCTAGTATCCTTACAGATAAGGAAGGACATCACTTCGACTGGGACAACACGTCCATCTTAGGACAAGCCAAACAGAGACATGCACGAGAATTCCTACAGGTATGGCATTCCTACCGGAACTCTATCAACAATCACAATGACTTGGACCCCATTTATCACCCCCTGAGAAAAAGAACAGGAAATGACATCACCACAGGAAATGACATCACAAACCTAAGGAAATCCAACCATATGAATAGAAAGCAGGAAACACCAGCAGTGCTTCATCTGGAGGCTGACTGAAGATGTTATCTAGTATGGTGACGAAACGTCTGAAAATGAACCTTCCAGCTCAGCGAGCAAACCTACATCCAGCTGATCAATCCGCATTGTTACTTGTTACTCAAGTTTGTGAGACATGATTTCCCACATATGAAGCCATGTTGACTATCCCTAATCAGTCCTTGCCTTTCCAAATACATGTACATCCTGTCCCTCAGGATTCCCTCCAACAACCTGCCTGCCACTAATGTCAGGCTCACTGGTCTATAATTCCCTGGCTTTTCCTGAGCATCCTTCTTAAACAGTGGCACCACGTTAGCCAACCTCCAGTCTTCTGGCACCTACCTGTGACTATCGATGATACAAATATCTCAGCAAGGGGCACAGCAATCACTTCCCTAGCTTCCCACAGAGCTCTAGCGTTCAACTGATCAAGTCCTGGGGATTTATCCACTTTTATGTGTTTCAAGAAATCCAGTACTTCCTCCTCTGTAAGGTGGATATTTTTCAAGATGTCACCATCTATTTCCCTACATTTTGTATCTTCCTTGTCCTTTTCCACAGTGAACACTGATGCAAAATACTCGTTTAGTATCTCCCTGATCATCTGCGGTTCTACACAAAGACTGCTTTGCTGATTTTTAAGGGCCCTATTATCTCCATAGTTACCCTTTTCTCCTTAATGTATTTGTAAAAACACTTTGGATTCTCCTTAACTCTATTTGTTAAAGCTGTCTCATGTCTCCTTTTTGCCCTCCTGATTTCCCTCATAAGTATACTCCTACTGCCTTTATACTCTTCTGAGGATTCATTCCATCTACCTTCTCTATACCTGATGTATGCTTCCTTCTTTTTCTTAACCAAACCCTCAATTTCTTTACTCATCCAACATTCCCAACATCTATGAACTTTTCTTCACCCTAACAGGAATATACGGTCTCTGCAGTCTCAATATCTCATTTCTGAAGGTTTCCCATTTTCCAGCTGTCCTTTGAGCTGCGATCATCTGCCCCCAATCAGCCTTTAAAAGTTTTTGCCTAATACCGTCAAAATTGGCCTTTCTCCAATTTAGAACTTCAGCTTTCAGATTTGGTCTATCCTTTTCCATCACTATTTTAAAACGAATAGAATTATGATCCCTGGCCCTAAAGTGCTCCCCCACTGACACCTCAGTCACCTGCCCTGCCTTATTTCCCAAGCGTAGGTCAAGCTTTGCACCTTCTCTAGTAGGTACATCCACATACTGAATCGGAATTTCTTGTACACACTTAACAAATTCCTCTCCATCTAAACCCTTAACACTATGGCAGTCCCAGTCTTTGTTTGGAAAGTTAAAATCACTTACCATAACCACCCTCAGTTCTTACAGATAACAGATTTCCTTACAAATCTGTTTCTTAATTTCCGTCTGAGTGTTAGGGGGTCTATAATACGATCCCAATAAGGTAATCATCCTTTTCTTATTTCTCAGTTCAACCCAAATAACTTCCCTGGATGTATTTCCAGGAATATTCTCCCTCAGTACAGCCGAGGTTGCGTGTTATTTTCTTCTTTTCTTCTTGTTGCGTAAATACTGGAAGATATTGCCCTTGGAATACACGTTTTGTTTAAATCCCTTGAATAGGTGTTCATGTTCTGCCTTCTGAGTTCTGGGTTGCTGCAGTGTATTTTGAATAGTATTCTAATGCAGCTATGTTTGCTACATGACCGGACATGGTAGTGACCATGCTGTACATAAGAGAAATATCAGAAATGACTACCCGACTACTCAGACTCCTTGGACTCCAGGGCGGCACGGTGGCTCAGTGGTTAGCATCAGGGACCTGGGTTCGATTCCCGCCTGTGTGTGTGGAGTTTGCACATTCTCCCTGTGTCTGCGTGGGTTTCCTCTGGGTGCTCCGGTTTCCTCCCACAATCCAAAGATGTGCAGGTCAGGTAAATTGGCCATGCTAAATTGCCAATAGTGTTAGGTGCGTTAGAGGTAAATATAGGGTTGGGGAATGGGTTTGGGTGGGTTACTCTTCGGAGGGGCGGTGTGGACTTGTTGGGCCAAAGGGCCTGTTTCCACACTGTAGAGAATCTAATGTAATCTAATGAATCTTAGTCATTCACAAAACAGCACTTTTCACCAGCTCCTCACAAAGGTTAAAGAGCCGATGCCACATCCAACAAGTCTAACATTATTTACAAGATACCCTGCAAGGACTGTGAAAAACACTATATAGGTCAAGCTGGAAGAAAACTGGCTATATAAGTGCACGAACAACATCTTGCCATTGATTGACACAGCCAATACTCTCTCATTTCCAACCACACGGACAATGAAGGACTTGAGTTCAACTGGGAAGATGCAACAATCATAGTACAGGCAAAACTGAGACAACGCGAGAGAATTCCTTGAAGTCTGGCATTCTAACCAGAACTCAATCAATAAACACATTGAACTTTATTCCATATACAAACCACTCAGATACAGAACTGGAAATACCAAACAACAAAGACATATAAATATCAGGTGGGATAGACCACCAACACTTTTTTTGAAGATGGCCTGATGACATCACCTAGCGAGACGACAAGACATCTACAGGAACCCAGACCAGCTCAAATCTATGACCTTATCCACAACCCGCGCTACAAATCTTTTCAAACACTATGATGATTAATTTCAACTTTGTTTTCTATTCTCTACTTCGATGTATAACACAGTGTTCCTTTTTAATTATGTTTTTCAACCAGCACTGCAGCCTGCAATGATTTGTGCTCCTTGTCTGTTTCTGCATCCCTTTTATATTAGGAATTCTTTTTCATTTAGTATGTTTGTTGTTTATTGTGTTCAGTTGAGCTACTTGTCCAGTTAAGTTTGCTTTATTTATTATGTGGCTTTGACAGCATTGCTACAGAGAGTCATGAACTCCCACTCAAACCTTTACTTTGCAGGAGTCTGGTAATAAGAAGTACTAACTCAATTTGATCATTGTTTCACTTTTCAAGAAGGGTGATAAATCAATTGATGGAAACTGTAAAGGTATATCCATTTTATTCGTGATGAGAAGATTCTTATCTAAACTACTTTCTGTCATCAAGTCTGGAACAGCACAGAGTTCAGCATGGCCTTTATTGATCTGTTAACGGTGTTTGACCCCTCATAAAAGTGTTTAACATTTTCTCCAGAGACCAGCATAATTTGTTCCTAATGCAGGAGTTGCAAATAATAACTCCTCATAGTGAGTGCAACCTTTGCAACCTTTCGATTAGAGCTAATAGTTAAGTCACACTAGTTAAAGGCTGCTTGGCTGAAGAGCTAATTGTCATTTTTCTTATTGCTCAGGCAGACTTGGACTTGCAGATGGCAGTAGTTCAGACTGCCTATGCAAATGGAAACTCAACAAGATACATCACAGAGGTCATGAAGGTAATAAAATTCTGCAGTTGTATTTATTTGTTAACTTTAGTAAGTTCAAAGTCGCTCAAAAGTAAGTTCTAGTAACATCTCGCAATTAACGTGTAACTTTACTATAGAGATCTAACAATTATTTTTTATTGGCATGCAAATGATATTACTCCATCTGTTACATTACTTCTAACTTGTGCTTCTGATTTTCCTTAGGTTCCTGTATACTGTGTAAATACAGGAGTGAAATATTTGCACCATAAAGCTCAAGAATTTGATGTTGGAGTTTATTTTGAAGCAAATGGCCATGGCACAGTGAGTGGCAATTTGAATGGAGCGCTGTACTAGTCTGTTCTTGTTTTAATTAAGTATTTGTGATAACTTGAGAGTACTTGTTTTGTTGACTGAAGACTAAATTTATTAAATTAAATGGTATGAAATCCCATGTTCTGATAAACTTGTGATACTTTCCCTAAAGTGATTCTTTTATGTTGGTGGGAGTGAAAGGGTTCCATCTATCCCTTCCAAAATAAGTTAAAGGCATTTAATAGAACTATCCTAATAGTTTTAATCAGTAGCTAGTTAGATAAACATTGACTGTACAGAGGACCTGGACCCTGACCATTCATTTGTCTGAGGTAAGATTATAGCATAAGAAGGTGAAGTGAGAAAGAACACTTTATCTGTCCACAGTGGCAACATGAATATTAGTTTCCAAAGAGGGTCTTCAGTGTACCTTATGTTTAGATTAGAGTGGTGCTGGAAAAGCACAGCAGGTCAGGCAGCATCTGAGGAGCAGGAAAATCGACGTTTGAAGGGCTTTTGCCTGAAACGTCGATTTTCCTGCTCCCCTGATGCTGACTGACCTGTTGTGCTTTTTTAGCACCACTCTAATCTAAACTCTGGTTTCCAGCATCTGTAGTCCTTGTTTTTACCTTATGTTGTCCATCTAAATTTAGTCACCTTGCTGTGACTTATTTACTACGTTCTAATTAAAGTGCAAGCTTTGGGGTATCAAATTTGAGGTTGAAAGAATTGTGAAAAAAAATCTTAGATTAGGTGCCTAGGCAAGATTTAGGGGGCCCTTCAAAAATAACATTAGAATGCTGCAAGAAGTAGCTTTTAAGCTATTGTGGAAGTAGCCATTTTTAATTTAATTCCATTGTAATTATACTTTGGATACTCTAAGAATGTGAATGGTGCAGCATTTCTTTATTAGAATACCAAGTTCAAAATTAGTAGAAACCTGATAAACAGCCCAATTTTGTTTTATTTCTGTAGAGTCATAGGGATGTACAACACAGAAATAGACTATTCGGTCCAACTTGTCCATGCTGACCAGATATCCTAAATAAATGTAGTCCCATTTGCCAACACTTGGCCCACATCCCTCTAAACCCTTCCTGTTCATCTACCCATCCAGATGTCTTTTAAATGTTGTAATTGTACCAGCCTCCTCCCCTTGCTCTGGCAGCTCATTCCATACACGCACTACCCTCCACATAAAATTGTTGTCGCTTAATTCCCTTTTAAATCTTTTCCTTCTCACCCTAAGCCTATGCTCTCTAGTTCTGGACTCCCCCACTACAGGGAAAAGACATTATCTATTTACCCTATCCATGCGCCTTGTGATTTTATACATCTCTATAACGCCAGCCCTCAGCCTTCAATGCTCCAGAGAAAACAGCCCCAGGCTATTCAGCCTCTCCATATAGCTCAAAACCTCCAACCCTGGCAACATCCTTGTAAACCTTTTCTGAACCCTTTCAAGTTTCTCAACATCCTTCCGTTAGGAGGGGGGTCCAGAATTGCACACAATATTCCAAAAGTGGGCTGCCCAGTGTCCCGTACAGTCGCAACACGACCTCCCAGATCCTAAACTCAATACTCTGACCAATAAAGGAAAGTATACTAAATGCCTTCTTTATTATCCTATCTACCTGCGGCTCCACTTTCAAGGAGCTATGAACCTGCACTCCAAGGTCTCTTTGTTCAGCAACACTCCCCCGGACCTTACCATTAAGTGTATAAGTCCTGCTAAGATTTGCTTTCCCAAGATGTAGCACCTCGCATTTATCTGAATTAAACGCCATGTTCTCAGCCCATTGGCCCATCTGATGAAGATCTCATTGTAATGTGAGGTAACCTTTTTCGCTGTCCATGACATCTCCAATTTTTGTGTAGTCTCAAACCTATTAGCTATACTGCTGTCTTCACATCCAAATCATTTACACAAATGATGAAAAGCCGTGGACCCAGTGCCGATCCTTGTGGTACACCACTGATCACAGGCCTCCAGTCTGAGAGGCAACCTTTCACCCCCACCCTCTGTCTTCTACCTTCAAGCCAGTTCTGTATCCAAATGGCTAGTTGTCCCTGTATCCCTTGTGATCTAACCTTGCTAACCATTCTACCATGAGGAACTTTGTCAAATTACTTACTGAAATCCATATAGATCATGTCCACTGCTCTTCCCTCATCAATTCTCTTTGTTACTTGATAAAACTCAATTAAGTTCCTGAGACATGATTTCCCATGCACAAAGCCATGTTGACTATCCCTAATCAGTCCTTGCCTTTCCAAATACATGTAAATCCCATACATCTATAGCCATCTATTTCCCCATGTTCTGTATGTCCTTCTCCACAGTGAACACTGATGCAAAATCAGTATCTTCCCCATCTCCTGAGGTTCCACACATAGGCTGCCTTCCTAATCTTTGAGGAGTCCTGAAGAAGGGCCTGTGCCCGAAACGTCGAATCTCCTGTTCCCTGGATGCTGCCTGACCTGCTGTGCTGTTCCAGCAATAAAGTTTCAATCCTGTTCTTTCCCTAGTTACCTTTTTGTCCTTAATGTATTTATAAAATCCCTTTGGAATCTGCTTAACTCTATTTGCCAAAAATATCTTATGTTCCCTTTTTGCCCTCCTGATTTCTCTCTCAAATATACTCTTTATACTCTTATAAGGATTGACTTGATCTCTGATGTCTATACCTTGACATATGCTTCCTTCTTTTTCTTGAGTAAAACTTCAATTTCTCTAGTCTTCCAATATTCCCTGTACCTACCAGCCTTTCCTTTCACCCTAACAGGAATATACTATCTCTGCACTCTTGTTATCTCACTTCTGAAGAGTTCCATTTTCCAGCCATCCCTTTACCTGCGAACATCCGCACCCAATCAACTTTTGAAAGTTCTTGCCTAATATTGTCAAAATTAGCCTTCCTCCAATTTAGAACTTTTAACTTTTAGATCCTATCTATCCTTTTCCATCATTATTTTAAAACTTAAAGAATTATGGTCGCTGGCCCTAAAGTGCTTCCCCACTGACACCCCAGTCACCTGTCCTGCCTTATTCCCCAAGAGTAGGTCATGTTTTGCACCTTCTCTAGTAGATCCATCCACATACTGAATCAAAAATGTTTCTTATACACACCTAACAAATTCCCCTCTGTCTAAACCCTTAACACATTGGCAGTCCCAGTCTATGTTTAGAAAGTTAAAATTCCTACCATAACCACCCTATTATTCTTGCAGATAACTAAGATCTCCTTACGAATTTGTTTCTCAATTTCCCACTGACTATTGGGGGTCGGTAGCACAATACAAATAAGGTAATCATCCCTTTCTTATTTCTCAGTTCCACCCAAATAACTTCCCCGCACATATTCTCAGGAATATTCTACCTAAGTACAGCTGTAATGTTATCGCTTATCAAAAATGCCACGCCCCCTCCTCTCTTGCCTCCCCTTTCTCTCCTTCCTATAGCATTTCTTTCCTGGAACATTAAGCTGCCAATCCTGTCCATCCTGAGCCACATCTCTAATTGCTATGATATCCCAGTCCCATGTTCCCAATTATACCCTGTGTTCATCTGCCTTCCCCGTTAGGCCTCTTGCATTGAAATAAATTCAATTTGATTTACCTCATTCTTTGCTTTGTTCATGCCTGTCTTGACAGTTTGACTTCTTGCTCCCTCTCCCAAACGGTATCAGTCTGAGACTGATCTCTTTTCTCACTATCTCCCTGGGTAAACCCCCCCCCCCCCCCCCCAAAAAGACACAACCTTATTAGTTTAAGTCCTCTCAAGCTGCTCTGGCAAATCTCCCTGCCAGTATATTAGTCCCCTTCTAATTGAGGTGCAATCCTTCCTTCCTTCTACATGTCACTTTTACCCCAGAAGAGATTCCAATGATCTAAAAATGTGAATCCTTCTCTCCTGCACCAGCTCCTCAACCATTCATTCACCTGCTCTGTTCTCCTATTCCTACCCTCATCAGCTTAGAGCACGGGAGTAATCCAGATACTACTACTCCTGAAGACCTTTTTAAATTCCTGCTTAACTTCCTATATTCTCCATTAAGAATCTCATCCTTTTCCCTTCCTGTGTCGTTAGTTCCAGTGTGTAGAACTGCCTCCTGCTGCTCCCACTCATCTTTGAGAATATTCTGTACTCTCTGCAAAATAGCCTTGATCCTGGCAACAGACCATTCAGATTTCTCGCTGTCGGTGAGAACGGTCTATCTGTGCCTCTGACTAGAAAGTCCCCTATCACAATCGATTACTTGGGACCTGACATATCTCTTGTTACATTAAAGCCAATCTCCGTACCAGAAACTTGGCTGCTCATGCTACATTCCCCTTAAAGTCCATCACTCCCTACATTTTCTAAAACAATATACTTGTTTGAGATAGACACAGACACAGGAGACTATTGCACTACCTGCTTCCCTCTCCTACCTTTCCTGGCGTTATCTGTGATTTTTTTTCCCTTTCTCATCTCATTATAGGAAAGATGTGGAAGTTTTAGAGAGGGTGCAGAGGAGATTTACCAGGATGCTGCCTGAACTGGAGGGCATTGTCTTATGAAGTTGAGGGAGTTATGGCGTTTCTCATTGGAGTGAAGAAGGATGAGAGGTGACTTGATAGAGGTGAACAAGATGATGAGAGGTATAGATTGAGTGGATAGCTAGAGACATCGTTCCAGGGTGGAAATGGAGGGCATAATTTTAAGGTGATTGAAGGAATGTTTAGGGGAAATGTCAGAGGTAGGTTCTTAACACAGAGAGTGGTGGGTGCATGGAATGCACTGCCAGCAATGGTGGTAGAGTTAGACATAAGATGATCAGAGGATTAGGTAGGATGGACAGTGAGAGCCTTTTTCCTCGGATGGTGACGGCTAGCACGACGGGACATAGCTTTAAATTGAGGGGTGATAGATATAGGACACATGTCAGAAGTAGGTTCTTTACTCAAAGAGTAGCAACAGTAGTAGTAGACTCGCCAACTTTAAGGGCATTTAAATGGTCATTGGATAAACATATGGATGATAATGGAATGGTGTAGGTTAGATAGGCTTCAGATTGGTTTCACAGGTCGGTGCAACATCAAGGGCCGAAGGGCCTGGCCTACGCTGAAATGTTCAAATTTCTATGATACATTAGGGACATTTAAGTGACCCCTGGATAGGCACATGGATGATAGTAGAATGTAGGTATGTAGGTTAGTTTTATAAAAGGTCACACAACATCGAGGGCAGAACGACCTGTACTGTGCTGTACTGTTCTGTGTTCCACATTCTATAACTGCCTTCCATCACACTCCCTAGTTCCTGTAAATTCGTCATTACCTCTAATTGCTGCTCCAACTGATCAATGTGACCTGATAGGATTCATAACTGAACACATTTACTGTAGACATAATCATCAGTAACATGGAAATTCTCCCTAATCTCCCACATCTGACAGGAAGTGCACATCATTCTACTAAAGGCCATCTTTACACCTTAACAAGAATATAGCACAGTCACGGTGGCATGATGATTAGCACTGCTGCCTCAGAGAGCCAGGTTCAATTCCTGCCTCAGGCAACTGTCTGTGTGGAGGTTTTCATTCTCCCTGTGTCTGCGTGGGTTTCCTCCGGGTGCTCCGGGTTCCTCCCACAGTCCAAAAATGTGCACGTTATGTGGATTGGCCATGCTAAATTGCCCGTAGTGTTAGGTGAAGGGGTAAACGTAGGGGAATGGGTCTGGGTGGGTTGCTTTTCGGAGGGTCGCTGTGACCTTGTTGGGCCGAGGGGCCTGTTTCCACACTGTACATAATCTAAAAACACTACATCAGGCTAACCTTAGTACCTATGTTTTATATTTATTAAATTTTAATCAAGAGACTGATCTCAATAAAACCACAAAGTACCCACTCTACTCACTATTCAAAAAAAGACAGCAAGGTTACACTTAAAAACCATGTACTTATCTACTCCTGTGCTGTGAGCTCTCCACACATGTTCCTCCAAAGTCAGATGTGAATTTTGCTGATGTTAATTTTTCTTAGATGCACTCTGATGTCCAGTGCATCTTGGTCCACTTTGGTTGTTACATTTTGGAAGAGAAATTGAGAAGCACAGGTGATGGGAAGGAGAACCCTCTGTTTGTATGATGGAAATGTTGTCTTTAAAATTATATTCATAGAATTGACAATATCATAGTAACTGAATCTGAAAAATGTCTACTTATTTTCCCCTTTTAAGGTACTTTTTAGTAAAACTGCTGAAAACAACATCAGACAGCTGGCTTGGGACAATAATCAACCAGTAGAGAGAACCAATGCAGCTAAAATGCTTGAAAACACTATTGATTTAATCAATCAGGTGAATGCATTTTGTTAAGCATAGCATGACCTTTTACATAGCTACTTGAAGTAGGCATTTCCAGTAAGACTTGACAGGCTGTATATGGATAATTTGATGAAAAGCTAATGAGAAAGAGAAACCTCAATTGACTCTCTATTCTCCAGCATTTGTATAAGTAACTGGCATTCATTTGATGCTATTTTAGTGGGGAATTCGGAGCGTGTCATGTGTAGGTGAAATCAATAGTATCTAGAGGTTTTCATTTAGTTATTAAACAGCTTATCCTATGAACAGTAAATATTGCTAATCATGTAATATAATTATAAAAAAAGACTTACCTGACTACTCATAGCTTTATTAGTAAAGCTCCACGACGTTTAAACAGGGCCTGTCCATCAGTCTACTGATTGCATTTTCTGACCTCTGATTCTGACTTTATAGACAGTGGGAGATGCCATATCAGACCTGCTAACAATAGAGGCCATCCTGTTTATTACGGGCTTCACTATCCAAAAATGGGATTCAATTTACACAGACCTTCCTAACAGGCAACTAAAAGTGAAGGTGAGTTTATTCCTTACGTTACGTTAATGTAAAAAGTTGGAAGCATTGAACATTTAAAGGGAAAGCAGCTACACATTTCATTAGTATCTATCATGGCCGTTCTCATCTTTTGGTAATTTTGTGTTCACAAACTAGAGTATTTAATTTAGAATGAGGTAAGTGCAACACTGAGGGAATGTTACACTGTTGGAGGTGCTGCCTTTAGGTTGAGAGGTTAAATTTTGGCCCTGTTAGGCAGACATTGAAACAAGGAATTTGCCATGCACGAATTAACAGCAGTATTTTACTACAGTAAAAGAGGGAATTTGCTTGAAAAGCACTTCACTTAATTGACTGCAAATTGCTTTTATAGTTTACTTATATACTATATAAGTATAATGTTTTGTCTGGCTCTCTGATGGATTTATCCTTACCCTCCTGTTTTTCATCTATCATGCAATCACTCAGTGACAAACAAAGGGTCAGTTTCTACGTCAGTGATGCTGACACCTTCTCAACTTCATAACTTGACTGTTCCAATGCGTTTGATTTGTTTGACATTCAGTGCTAGATGAGTAGAAATCTCCTCGGGTATTGGGAAGAGTGAAACTATTCCTGTTGATCTTTGCCAAAAATTGTATTCTTAGCCACTGACTTCAACTTGAAGCTATACTTGATAATCAGCTTTGGTGTCATATCTGATTCCATTATGAGTTTTCCACTGCACCTTTGACACCAACTGTATCCACTTCTGTAGCATTGCTCAATTTTTCCTTAGCTTATCAGCTATTAAAACTGTCATCTTTGCCTTGGAAGTTTCTGTTACGAGGTCAGCAACCTGAAATGCTGACTGTGTCTCTCTGCGAATGCTGCCTGACCTGAGTTTTCCAGCTGTTTGTTCTTATTTCAAGTTTCCAGCATCTGCAGTATTTTCCTTTTAATGTCCCTGCCTTAGTTACCTGTATGCCTGAATATTCCACTTCATGCATGGGTGGTCTTCCATCTTTGGCCCTCCAAAATCTTAAGGTTATTCAAACCTCCATGATAATGTCTAAATTCTCAATAAGGAGAAAGTGAGGACTGCAGATGCTGGAGATCAGAGCTTAAAAATGTGTTGCTGGAAAAGCGCAGCAGGTCAGGCAGCATCAAAGGAACAGGAGAATCGACGTTTCGGGCATAAGCCCTTCTTCAGGTACTGCATCCTGGTAAAGCAACGTCCTGATTTTATCTTCAAATCCCTCAATGGCATTGCCTCTTTCTATCTTTGTAATCACCTAAAGCTCTCTGATAACTGCAGCAGCAATTTAGCAGTATTGAGAACCCCATTTTAGTATGACTTTCATTGGTGGTTTTGACTTCAGCTGCCAAGACACTCTGTTGCAGAATTCCTTCCCTTAACCTCTCCGCTATTTCCTCGTTTAGTGGGTTTCTTAAAACCATCTTGTCAATAAATTTTCATAATATGGATGGCTTGGTGTCAATTTTTGTCTTTTAAAGCTTCTGGGAAGCACTGAGGGAAATGTTTGCAAGGACCATTTCCTTTTTGGCCCCAAAATGTAAATGACCTCCTACTTGGTTGAAATCCAGCTGCAGCAATGTCCCTTTGAGTTTTATACTTCATTTTCACTACTTATTTTACTGTAATGTCTGTGTCATTTTCAATATGTGGCAGTTCTCTATTGTGTTTCTTAGTGAGGAATTAATAAATGTAGTGAACATTTGAGGTCCCAGCTCCGATCAATGTAACTAGTAGTTACATTTTTCTCATTTGAGTATTGATAAATTATGCTTACCCTTCTGCCATCTAGTCAGCGCTTTAGTTTTCACTTTTTCATAAGGAAAATATTGAATGTTCCATGAAGGTCGCCGTGAGTACAACCATGGACATTAACAGGCCATAATATCTTCTTCAAAAAGGCCTCTGACAATGCAGTGCTCTGTTTGCACTGAGTCGCTCAAGACCTGTTGCACCATGGACATCGAGTCAGAAAATAGTGCCATTAGTGAGCCAACCCGATCAGCTTACTCTGCAAAATATATCACACGTTGTAGGTTAAGTCTGTGGGCAAAAAGTTGGTAAATAAGGGAAAATGTGAAGTTGTTCCATTTTCGAAGTGAGACAAAAAGAATAATATTATTTAAATGGAGAAAACCTGAAGAAAGCTGCAACACATGGACTTGGGGATAATTGTGCATGAAACACAGGTGCAGTGGGTAATCAAGAAGGCTAATAGAATGTTGCCCCTTATTTTCAAGGGATTGAAATATAAGAGCAGGGACTGCAACTTACAAGGTGCTGGTGAGACTGCACCTGTGGTTCTATGTGCTATTTAAGTTCATTTATTTAAGGAGTGATATTAATTCATTGGAGCTAGTTCAGAGAAGATTCTCTAGGATGATCCCTGGTATGAAAGGGTTGTCTTATGACAAAGGCTAAACATATTTGGAACTCTGATCATTGGAGTTTAGAGAGTGAGAAGTGATCTCATTGAAACTTACAGGATTCTTAAGAGTTTGACAGGGTAAATGCTGAGAGGATGTTTCCCGTCATGGGAAAATCTACCACCAAGTTAGATAGTGTCTCATTCTCAGAACAAACAGGTGGCAATTTAAGACTGAAGTAAGGAGGAATTTATTTTGAGGGTTGAGAGTCTTCGAAACTCTGTGTCACAGATAGCTGTCGGGGTAGAGTCCTTGTGTACATTTAAGGCTGAGACAGATAGATTCTTGATCCTAAGGGGAGTCTAGGGTTATGCTGGAACGGTAGGAAAGTGATCCTGATGAATATTAGATCAGATGTGATCCTATTGAATGACAAGCTCAATGGCCAAACAGTCTAATCCTATTCCTATTTTGTATGGTCTTCTGTTGATTTAGGAGAAAGTGAGGACTGCAGATGCTGGAGATCAGAGCTTAAAAATGTGTTGCTGGAAAAGCGCAGCAGGTCAGGCAGCATCAAAGGAGAAGGAGAATCGACGTTTCGGGCATAAGCCCTTCTTCAGGAATGAGGAGGATGTGCCAAGCAGGCTAAGCTAAAAGGTAGGGAGGATGGACTTGGGGGAGGAGCGTTGGGAATGTGATAGGTGGAAGGAGGTTAAGGTGAGGGTGATAGGCCGGAGAGGGGGTGGGGGCGGAGAGGTCGGGAAGAAGATTGCAGGTCAAGAAGGCAGTGCTGAGTCTGAGGGTTGGGACTGAGAAAAGGTGGGGGGAGGGGAAATGAGGAAGCTGGATAAATCTGCATTCATCCCTTGTGGTTGGAGGGTTCCTAGGCGGAAGATGAGTCGCTCTTCCTCCAGGCGTCGTGGGTCCTTGGCCTCCTCCATCGCCAGACCGTGGCAACACGACGCCTGGAGGAAGACCGACTCATCTTCCGTCTAGGAACCCTCCAACCACAAGGGATAAATGCAGAATTATCCAATTTCCTCATTTCCCCTCCCCCCACCTTTTCTCAGTCCCAACCCTCAGACTCAGCACCGCCTTCTTGACCTGCAATCTTCTTCCCGACCTCTCCGCCCCCACCCCCTCTCCGGCCTATCACCCTCACCTTAACCTCCTTCCACCTATCGCATTCTCAACGCCCCTCCCCCAAGTCCCTCCTCCCTACCTTTTAGCTTAGCCTGCTTGGCACATCCTCCTCATTCCTGAAGAAGGGCTTATGCCCGAAACGTCGATTCTCCTTCTCCTTTGATGCTGCCTGACCTGCTGCGCTTTTCCAGCAACACATTCTGTTGATTTAGTCAAGCTTCCAACTTAGGGATTCGCAATAAGTGCTGGCCAGCCTGTGATGCCTATGCCCCACGAGTGAATAAAATGAAAGTGGTTTCATTACAATTTTATAACAAGGTTGAGAGTTGATAAAGGGAGTAGTAATTAATTGAAAATGATCAGGGCTTCAGTATAACATCCTTGTCAAATTCCAAAGCTTTTTGGTTATAAAGTTAATGATTTTCTACTTGAGCACATTTAAGGACTTGAAAGCTTTAAGTCCTACTTTCCACAATTTCATGTGCTGCAAGCACTCCTTTTTGTTTTGGTTTTTATTAGGTGTCTGATCGACAAAAAATTGTCACTGTGGATGCTGGAAAGCGAGTAATATCCCCTGCAGGCCTGCAGCAAAATATTGATGCTTTGGTGAAGAAATACAATTTGTCACGGGCTTTTGTGCGTCCATCCGGTACAGAAGATGTGGTCCGAGTTTATGCTGAAGCTGACACCCAGGCAAGTGTGGCATTGAAAATCAATTGATTCAGGGTAAAGTTGTATTGCTCTAATGTTGTAAGATTTAGGGATTTTTGAGGAATTTTAATTATTTTAAATCAAATAACTAGGTTTTGAATTCTTAACTGAGAATCCTACTGTTGCAACTTATGTCTAACCAGTTATCAACAAGTGGTATTTATGATTCAGTCTGAATTTATAAGGCATATGTTATATATGTGTTATACATACTTAACAAAATGCTGTGAAGATAGTAAAGATCCTTCGAGTGCTACTGTGGCTCAGTGGTTAGCATTGCTGCCCCACAGCCTGGTTAGGAGGCTAAGACATTATCTGACCTCAGTGATTAAATCAGGTTTTTTGGGAGTAAAACTGTAGCAGAAAACGAATACAAGTTTCACTTGATCCAAGAATTATGAGGTTGCATCTTCTTAGATATACAAATTTAAGATGCAACACTGAAAATTCCCCTTATGTAATGAAACAATCTGCTTTAAACTGGTATCAAATATAAATTCCACTATTTCATTTGAAGTTTAAATTAGAAGAAAGAACATCATGTGTTTCGCTTTTCAATACAGTTTGCAATTCTCCACGAAAATTCAAGTGCAGAGGTAGTCTGCCATGCAGTGGAATTGTGCCCTGAGGTTCCTTTGATTATTTGCTTTCCTTTCTATGACTTCAACTATTTTTAATGCATGAGCACTGGAACTAAGAGCAGTTGTATGCAGTTTGGCTTCTTGAAACTACACTATTTATAAGGTTACAGCTGATTTTAATGTGGCCTCAGTTCCATTTCCTGCCTACTCCATATAACCTTTGAGTACCTTGTTAGCATCTATCTACCTCTGCCTTGGAAACATTTCAATGACTATCTGGGTTTCCATCGTGGTATAATTCCACAGATTCATAAGAAAAAATGTGCCCTTGTCTCCATCTTAAATGGAAGGTCCTTCTGCAACTTTGAACAGTTCTAGACGTCTCTACAAAAGGAAGCATCTTCCGACATCCATTATATATAGAGCCTTCGGGTTCATTAATCATGGAAGCATACAATCCCTACAGTGTGGAAGCAGGTCATTCAGCCCATTGGGTCCACATCAACCCTTCAAAGAGCATCCCACCCAGACCCACACCCTATCGTATCCCTGTAACCCTGTGTTTCCTACACGAATACACCTAGCCTGCATGTACCTGAATGTATTGGGCAATTTAGCATAGCCAATCCACCTAACCTGCACATCTTTGGATTATGGGAAGAAACCAGAGCACCAGGAGGAAACCTATGCAGACATGGGGAGAATATGCAAATTCCACTCAGGTAGTCACCAGAGGGTGGAATTGAACCCGGGTCTCTGGCACTGTGAGGCAGCAGTGCTAACCATTGAGCTACCATGCTGTGCCAAGATTGCTTCTCATTCTTAATTCCAAAGGATAGTGTGCAACCTGTCTGACCGTTTCTCATCAGATAACCCCCTCATACTAGGAGCAGTCAAGTGTTTTTCTGCACTACTTCTAGTACAAATTCTTAGATAAGGCAACCAAAACTGTACACAGTACTCTTTTTTTTGAACACAGTAAAGATCCTGTTTACATGTGATCAATAGGAGGTGCTGACTGCATGTTATTTGTGGATTATGTCACAATCCAAAGAGCATTTTGTGGATTATGTTTGGCGTAACTGCATCATTTGCAAAGTAATTCCATCTGAGCACAGTCTCTGAATATGGATCTCTGGTTGCTACCTATACTTTGAGTCACAGAGCTGTACAGCATGGAAACAGACCCGATGGTCCAACTCGTCCATACCGCCCCAGATGTCCTAAATCAATCTAGGCCCATTTGCCAGCATTTGGCCCATATCCTCCTAAAGCCTTCCTATTCATCTAATGTCCAGATGCCTTTTAAATGTTCTAATTGTACCAGCCTCCGTCACTTCCTCTGGCAGCACATTTCATACACTCACTACGATCTACATGAAAAAGTTGCCCCTTAGGTTGCTTTTAAATCTTTCCCCTCTCACCTTAAACTTATATCCTCTAGTTTTGGACTCAGCTACCCTGTGGAAAAGACCTTGTCTATTTACACCATCCATTCCCATTCATGATTTTATAGACCAGTATAAGGTCACCTGTCAGCTTCTGATGATCTGGGGAAAATAGCCACACCCATTCAGCCTCTCCCTATAGCTCAAATCCCCAATCCTGGAAACATCCTTGTAAATCTTAGATGAGCCCAAAGAAAATCTCTGCATTCAGTCACTGATATGCCTAATGCACTTAATTTATCAGCTATTTTATATGTGTCATAGTTTGTGAATTGCGGTTTGTTTATTTTGCAGACAAATGCAGACACACTGGCATATGAAGTGAGCCTTGTTGTGTACAAATTGGCTGGAGGAGTAGGAGAGGAACCAAAGTTATTGCGTTGAGGAAAACAAGATAATTGGTAAATGTGTCTACATGCAGTCTTTGGGCCTTTATATTAAGACTACAAAGAGACACTGGCTGGGGAGTGGGGGAGACGGGTGGTGGGAAGGGTTTTTGATTGGAATTTGTGATCCTTCAAAGATTAAAATACTTATTTTGCATGTTTATTTCACAATCAAGTAGTAATGGTGCTTGCATGAGAACTGCTGGTTATAAAATTTGATATTGAATAGTTGGAATTCTTTGTTTTGACCTGAATGTGAATACAACTAAGAAAAAGCACTAGAACAGGAACATAAGCCAAACTTTGTATGGTCTTGCAAGATAGCAGCATCCAAGCTTGAGATGTCCTTTTTTACCCTAGTTTGGAAAAATCTAGGGTGCCAGGAATGTTGGTTCCCCACATTATCCAAAAATGTTGCTGACACTTGTGCCCATGCATTAGTAGATTTAAGTCCTCATGCAGAACTGAGGTTCCAAACTGATAGTCGAATGGAATATTGGAGGAGTGCTACACTAAAGGATGTGTCAACTTTTGTGACTTTGAGCATCTGCTGACTTCCATAAGTGTTTCCTTTACTTCACATGTACGTTTTTTGGAGTGTCAGAACATTAGTCATTGACCAAGTACACTGTGGTCACAAAGATCTGGCTATCATTAGCCAGATTGTAGTTTGTGGAAACTCACTGTATGTGAATTAGGTATATTACAATAATTACAACAGTTGAAAGAAGAATTTAAATGTTTTGACTGTTCTCTGCTTGTGAAAGGCACTATGTGAACACAAATTTGTTTTTAGTTCAACTGCATTTATCGTAAATGCTATCACCAGGAAGCATAAAAGTGAATATGTGCTATGCCTTGACCTGAGGCAAGAGAAGGAAGTGGGACTGTGTTGCCAGCTGAATTTGGGAACCCTAGCTGAGTCCGAGCAGGCTTCCACTCCCCCAGTGCGAGCCGCTAAGAAGGCAGAGGACCCTCTGTGTTATGTCGTCAGCACACGTGCATGTGTTTCCAACACCGTCTCTAGAGACAAAAAAACTGCAGATGCTGTCCTGAAGTAGGGTTACACCCAAACTGTTGACTTCCCCGCCTCCTGATGCTGCCAGTCTTGCTGTGTTGTTCCAGCATGGAGACAGCCAGCGAAATCAAATCAGTGACCCTATTCATGTACTTTCAACCCAGTGCAATTAAAGAACAGGATGACCCTTAAAGTTGATTCCCAACCAGACATTCTGATAACCGGTACCAGACTTTGTGAATAACCAATACGACCACCAGGTTTGTAGCTTAATAAGTTGTTAAATCTTTAGTTTACTAAGTTTTGCAGAGCTAAGTTAAACCACAAGATAGCTTAATTAATGTATGACTTCTACACAGTCATCTTCAATTCCAGCTCCCCATTCTCTCAGACAAACAGTTTGAAAAACACACTCCTTTAAAAGGAAAAAAGAGGTATAACCAGCCAGTTAACTTAAGCAGATCCCATGATCCGTAATATCACAAGCACATGAGATTGTGTCTTGTTCGGTTTCTGAAGACATTAATGCATGCAGATAATTTCCAGTAAGCTCCAAGGAATATTCAATCAAATTTTACCAGAAGTTCAGAGAATGGAATCTCAGTTATAAGTTGATAATGAGGGGAGAAGAGTTTTCAAGCTTCCATATTGTATCTGTGGTAGTTGAAATCCTTCTGACCTAAAAACAGTCCAAACGCCAGTTCAAATTCTGGCCCCTCCCTGTCAGATAGATGCCCTCCCACAAAGTCCCAGTTAACATAGAATCCCTCCAGTGTGGAAGCAGGCCATCTGGCACATTGAATCCCCACTGAACCTCTGAAAAGCACCCCACCCAGAACTACCCCCTTACCCTACTCCTGTGAGCCTGCACATCCTGGATACTATGGCCAGTCCACTTAACCTGCATGTCTTGGAATCTGGAGCAGCTGGAGGAAACCCACACAGACATGGGGAGAATGTACAAATTCTACATATTATCCAAGGGTGGAATCAAATTCAGATTCCTGGTGCTGTGAGGCAGCAATGCTAGCCACTCAGCCATCATGCAGCACCCCCACCAATTTTCAATGCCATCTTTTTTAGAATTATACCTCTCCAGAGATGAAGTGTCTTTTAACAAGAATCAACCTGCAATTAATTTTCAAGCCTGGCCTCATAAATCAATTAACAGTTTCTCTATTCATCTTTTAAACAAGCTGCTGCTCACAGTCCAAAGGTCACTTTCAACTCTCCGTTCATAGCTCCAAAATAAAAATGAAAAAAAGGATGAAACAAAGTAATGAAAAATCATTGAGGTTTCTAACATGTTGCAGACAGATGATGTCACTGGCCACATCTGTGAATGTGCTTTGCATTTTGGATAGTCACTGTTTTGGTTTACTAGTGGCAATGTGCTATGTTGGACAATGACTGACCTGCTAATACAGGACACTCGTACTGAAACTGAATTTATTTTTCCAGTCAATGCAAATTATTTTATATATTGGTAACATTGTAAACAGACAGGAAAAGAAAAGGGCCACAAAATATTCTATTACAAAATGTGTAAAGTGAAATCTTTCAGCTGTATATGTTTTCTAGATAGTGACTAAATGGGACCTCAAAATTTCTTTAGATGGACAGGATCAAGAGGCATGAGGAAAGATGGTAAATTGTGACTGTCCTGTTTACCTCCCTTTCATTCTTATCCGGGTTAAACCCATTTAATTTCATCGGCTTCTCCCAGGGCGTGATGTTTACAGACAATTTTACAGAACTACTGCAAGCAACTTATTTGTAGCTCCTTCATTTTTGAGACCTTAATTTGTTTTATTGTTCTCATTTTTGGTTTGTAATTTAGTCTTGAAATTGACCTTTGAGCAGCAGCTTGTTTTGTAAAGTGAGACCAAGCAGACTGATATTTGTGACTTTAGGTTGATCGCGATTCCTGGAACATTACAGACTTTCAAGCACTAAGGTGTGTTGCTCAGGGACTGGCAATGTTGGATGTTGAAATGGTCAATCAAGAGCAGAATGGTGCCTGCCAGCCAATCACAGAGGATGTTGGAAAAGGAAGAGAAGCCAGATTTGAATTGGTTTGGCCTGGGCTGCTGGACTGGGAACATTTTATGAGTTTTAATATCTCTAATTTTATACCCAGTTAAAGAATTGTTAAAAGTTTTGAGGGAAGAAACCCATTCCAGAAGACATAGTTCCAGAGGTCCATAGAAGTTGTTTGCATGAAGTGATGACTTCAGAATTCAAGCAAAATACAATGCTTTGTGTCTGAAATACGATGTATTATTCAATGGTTTCTGGAGGCCTTGTACTCATTTTGAAACCATTGAACTGGCAAATTACAACACTTTAATTTATCCATTGCGTCTCAGTGAGAGTGGAGTAGTGTTTAAAGTAATGGGCTTTGCTTTGTTTCTTCATGTTCTGCTACTTACTAAAATTAAAACTTTTGTTTTATTAATAATGTGTTGCAAATCCAGGGATGGGGAGGCAGATTTGGTTTGGTGTGCTGCCGCTGTATGTAACATTCCGAATTTTTTTTTGAGTCTGAATGCTGTGCTTCATAAAACCAATCAGAAATTAGTGAAAGGTCTTTGTGTAGGGTAATAAGCAAATGCCTGTACAGTTTAGTGTGACTGTGCTAGAGTTCATTGTGACATTTTTGTTGGAAGTACTTTTAATAATCTTAAATATGCTCCATTCAAGTTAGATCATATAATCTTATGAAAATATGTCATTTAAAATCAAAACTTATTTTCCTAACTTGCTGTAAAAGGAGAAATCATGATGTCATAGACTTCTACATTCCTTATAATGATTCTTATAAAACTTGTATTTGCATTATTTCTATAAAATTTATTGTAAGATCACAATATAGTTGTGTTGTTCCTGTGTCAGTGTCAATGTTCCGTGCAGTGTGCCTGACAATGAAAAATAAGTTAATTGTGACTTACGTACCTTCTCAGTCGTCTTTTGACTGTCAGCAAAGTGCTGGAAGGTGTGAAGCAGCATTTGATATTAAGTTTGGGTTCCACAGGAGCAACTTGCTTTCTTCATACCCCATCCATTCCAACACAGTGAATATGCTCATATGTTACAGTCAAATCAAAGAAATTCTGAGAAGACTCAAAAAACAATATAAGGAGCTGAAATAGAATGATGTCAGATTGGTACCAAAATAAGCCATATCGCCCTATAGAATAATCCAATCAGTGGCATTTCCTCATCCCCTCCAACATTATCCCCTTTTTCATTTTTTTCTTATATCCAGATGTGCTCATACACTCAATTGAATGTTTTTTAAACCCATCACCAAATCATCGTGACACTTTTTTTTACCTTCATCTACTACCCCACCAGTAAATCACCCATGTAGCCAATCTACTATTCCCACCAGTAAATCACCCATGTAGCCAATTGGATATTTACATACAAAGCCTGTTAAGGGCAGTGCGAAGCATTGAAAGGTGAGAGGGGAGGTAGGGGAACAGGCAAGGGCTAAATCAAAGTGCAATTGAAGAGGGAAGTAAAGCACCGCAGTGCAACCTTCGAGAGTATTGGTGGACATAGCATGCTGTTTCTCCATGGACACCCAGGAATGAATGTAGCTGTGGAAAAGGGGAAGACAATCAATCAGCAGAAACGACCACCTCCATGGCTCATTGTTATGGATAACTTGGCCAAGCCCTGGAGCAGACCTCCTTTTCAGTTCCTTTGCACCCCTCAATTCTACCCAAAGATCATGAGTCTGGGGCTGAACTGCAACCAACGAAAGATTTTTCAAATAACTAAAACAGGAAGTGTAGTCGCCCATAACCAATATTTACGTGATCAACACACTCCACAGCACTGTGAAATAAACAGTTGGACTGGGAGTGAGTCTGTCAATTGCCACATTCTGAGGACGGCTGTGTGCAACACTCTCCACCCCAGGTCTCCAAATGGAAACTGCGAGAACTCTAGAGTCGAGAACCATCCACTCGGAATCACCATGTCTGGTGGTAAATGAGAACAGGTGACAGATGAAGGCAAATTGGGTGGTGTGCTGCAGCAGCAGGCTGTATAAAAATGCCTCTTTGTGAGTCTGACGAATGTGGAGGGCATTCCCGAAAGACTGCTCAGGTTCTGGTTTGTGGGCTTCTGAGGAAGGTTCAGAACCCTGGATTCAGTGTGAAATTCCATCTGAACAGGAGAATGCAAAGATAGGATCCCAGTAAACACCCAACTATCCTCTGACTGGTGTACAACATTATTTCTGAGCACTAATGGTACCATTTGCAAGCTGGATGCCCACTATTGCCAGTTCCTGGGTAACATCTAGCCAGACCTCCACTGCCCACACGAACTGGTGATGTGGAGGTGAGGATTCTGACAGCAGGAAACCCCAGTACAAACCAACCATGTTCCAGACAAAAGACAGGAAGACAAAGAATCTTGTGAGCTATGAACAGGAGCATAATTAAGATTGCACACATGACAGAAGAAATATGTTGTCAAGTGGCATCATCTGGAGGGAACTTAACATGAAGATATTGCTGCAGTGTCTGAACACAGAAAGTCATTACCTTGGGGGTGCAGAGATACATCAGCTTGACCTTCTTACTGGAAAGACTCAGGACCTCTGCTGTGACACAGTGCATCTTCTTGTCCCAGAAGATGTGAGCCAACATCTTCTGGACTTCTGTGGCAAAACTAGGAGAGGGGTCAAAGGGACCAGCTAGTAATGGAGCGTGGAGGCCAAATGCTGGTTTATGACTAACACTTGGAGCAGTTCTGTCCAGCAGCCTAGGTAAACAGAGACTTTGGCCTCCATTTAGCTTGAATTCCTCAGCCAGCTGAGGTAGACCACCACAGATAGAGATAAGTGGTGCTCCAGTTGAAGCCCTGTAACTCCACTATCAAGGCACGGACCAACAGGAGTCCGAAACATTTGGTCCAGTTGATTCTTAGAACATAGAACATAGAACAATACAGCGCAGTACAGGCCCTTCGGCCCTCGATGTTGCGCCGATCCAAGCCCACCTAACCTACACTAGCCCACTATCCTCCATATGCCTATCCAATGCCCGCTTAAATGCCCATAATGAGGGAGAGTCAGCACCACTGCTACTGGCAGGGCATTCCATGAACTCACGACTCGCTGAGTAAAGAACCTACCCCTAACATCTGTCCTATACCTATCCCCCCTTAATTTAAAGCTATGCCCCCTTGTAATAGCCGACTCCATACGTGGAAAAAGATTCTCACTGTCGACCCTATCTAAACCCCTAATCATCTTATACAGCTCTATCAAGTCACCCCTAAACCTTTTTTCTCCAATGAAAACAACCCCAAGTGCCTCAGCCTTTCCTCATACGACCTTTCTACCATACCAGGCAACATCCTGGTAAACCTCCTCTGCACCCGTTCCAGTGCCTCCACATCCTTCCTATAGTATGGCGACCAAAACTGCACACAATACTCCAGATGTGGCCGCACCAGAGTCTTATACAACTGCAACATGACCTCAGTACTCCGGAACTCAATTCCTCTACCAATAAAAGCCAGTACGCCATATGCCTTCTTCACCGCACTATTTACCTGGGTGGCAACTTTCAAAGATTTGTGTACATGGACACCAAGATCCCTCTGCTCATCCACACTACCAAGTATCCGACCGTTAGCCCAGTACCCCATCTTTTTATTACACTTACCAAAGTGAATCACCTCACACTTAGCTACATTGAACTCCATTTGCCACCTTTCTGCCCAGTTCTGCAGTTTATCTATATCCCGCTGTAACCTGCCACATCCTTCCTCACTGTCTACAACTCCTCCGACTTTCGTATCATCCGCAAACTTACTCACCCAACCTTCTAACCCCTCCTCCAGGTCATTTATAAAAATGACAAACAGCAATGGTCCCAAAACAGATCCTTGCGGAACACCGCTAGTGACGGCACTCCAAGATGAACATTTGCCATCAACTACTACCCTCTGTCTTCTTCCAGCCAGCCAACTCCTAATCCAAACCTCCAACTCACCCTCAATGCCATACCTCTGTATTTTTTGCAGTAGTCTACCATGGGGAACCTTATCAAACGCCTTACTAAAATCCATATACACCACATCTACTGCTTTCCCCTCGTCCACCTCCTTAGTCATCTTCTCAAAGAATTCAATAAGGTTTGTGAGGCACGACCTGCCCTTCACAAAACCATGCTGACTATCCTTGATCACATTATTCCTATCCAGATGTTCATAAATCCTATCCCTTACAATTCTCTCTAAGATTTTGCCCACAACAGAAGTGAGACTCACTGGCCTATAGTTACTAGGGTTATCCCTACTCCTGAAGAAGGGCATGTGCCCGAAACGTCGAATCTCCTGTTCCCTGGATGCTGCCTGACCTGCTGTGCTGTTCCAGCAATAAAGTTTCAGCTTATCCCTACTCCCCTTCTTGAACAAGGGAACCACATTTGCTAGCCTCCAATCTTCTGGCACTACTCCTGTAGACAACAAGGACATAAAAATCAAGGCCTATGGCTCTGCAATCTCTTCCCTTGCTTCCCAGAGAATCCTAGGATAAATGCCATCAGGCCCAGGGGACGTATCTATTTTCACCCTTTCCAGAATTTCCAACACCTCTTCTCTACATACCTCAAAGCCATCCATTCTACTTAATTTTGACTCAGTACTCACATCGGCAACAATGTCCTGTTCCTGAGTGAATACTGACGAAAAGTATTCATTCAGTGTCTCCCCAATCTCTTCAGCCTCCACACGCAACTTCCCACTACTATCCTTGACTGGACCTATTCCTACCCTAGTCATTCTTTTATTCCTGACATACCTATAGAAAGCCTTAGGGTTTTCCCTAATCCTACCAACTAAGGACCTTTCATGTCCCCTCCTTGCTGCTCTTAGCTCTCTCTTCAGGTCCTTCCTGGCTACCTTATAACTCTCAATCGCCCCAATTGAACCTTCATGCCTCATCTTTACATAGGCCGCCCTCTTCCATTTAACAAGGGATTCCAATTCCTTATTAAACCAAGGCTCCCTCACACGACCCTTTCCTCCCTGCCTGACGGGCACATACTTATCAAGGACACTCACTAGTTGCTCCTTGAACAAGCTCCACATATCAATTACACCCTTGCTTTGAAGCTTACTTTTCCAGGCCACACATCCTAAGTCATGCCTCACAGCATCATAATTTCCCTGCCCCCATCTATAACTCTTGCCCTGTAGTGCACACTTATCCCTCTCCATCACTAGAGTAAAGGTCACCGAATTGTGGTCACTGTCCCCAAAGTGCTCACCTACCTCTAATTCTAACACCTGGCCTGGTTCATTACCCAGAACCAAATCCAGTATGGCCTCACCTCTTGTTGGCCTATCTACATATTGTGTCAGGAAACCCTCCTGCACACATTGGACAAACACTGACCCATCTAACGAACTTGAGCTATAGCTTTCCCAATTAATATCAGGAAAGTTAAAGTCCCCCATAACAACCACCCTATTACTTTCACTCTTCTCTTGAATCATCCTCGCAATCCTTTCTTCTACGTTTCTAGGACTATTAGGAGGCCTGTAAAAAAACTCCTAACAGGGTGAGCTCACCTTTCCTATTCCTAACCTCAGCCCAAACTACCTCTGATGGTGAGTCTTCATCCATCGTCCTTTCCACAGCTGTAATACTATCTTTGACAAGCAATGCCACACCTCCCCCTCTTTTACCCCCACCTCTGACCCTACTAAAACATTTAAACCCTGGAACCTGCAACAGCCAATCCTGTCCCTGTTCTAGCCATGTCTCCGTAATAGCCACAACATCGAAGTCCCAGGTACCAACCCACGCTGCAAGTTCACCTACCTTATTTCGTATACTTGCATTGAAGTATACACACTTCAAACCACTTTCCTGTTTACAGGCACCCTCCTTTGAAATTGATGCCATGTTCCTAACCTCTCTACATTCCAGGTCCTGCACCCTAAAGCTACAGTCTGGGTTCCCATGCCCCTGCAGAGTTAGTTTAAACCCCCCCCAAGAGCACAAGCAAACCTCCCACCAAGGATACTGGTGCCCCTCAGGTTCAGGTGTAGACCATCCTGTTTATAGAGGTCCCACCTTCCCCAGAAAGAACCCCAGTTATCCAAATACCGGAATCCCTCCCTCCTGCACCATCCCTGTAGCCACGCATTTAACTGTTCTCTCTCCCTATTCCTCGACTCTCTATCACGTGGCACGGGTAACAAACCAGAGACAACAACTCTGTTCGTTCTAACTCTGAGCTTCCAACCTAGCTCCCTGAAAGCCTGCCTAACATCCTCAGCGCTCCTCCTACCTATGTCATTGGTGCCAATGTGGACCACGACTTTGGGCTGCTCCCCCTCCCCCTTAAGGACCCGGAAAACACGATCAGAGACATCACGTACCCTTGCACCTGGGAGGCAACATACCAAACGTGAGTCTCTCTCGTTCCCACAAAACCTCCTATCTGTGCCCCGAACTATCGAGTCCCCAATTACTATTGCTCTGCTCTTCTCCACCCTTCCCTTCTGAGTAACGGGGACAGGCTCCGTGCCAGAGGCCTGAGCCCCGTTACTTGCCCCTGGTAAGTCGTCCCCCCCACAAGTATCCAAAACGGTATACTTGTTCTTGAGGGGAACGGCGCAGGGGGTCCCTGCACTGGCTGCTTCCTCCCAGTCCCCCTCACTGTCACCCATCTATCTGCCATCTTTGGAGTTACTACTTCCCTAAAGCTCCGATCTATGACCCCCTCTGCCTCCCGAATGATCCTAAGTTCATCCAACTCCAGCTCCAGTTCCCTAACACGGTCTTGGAGGAGCTGGAGATGGGTGCACTTCCTGCAAGTGTTATCAGCAGGGATTCTTGAAGAAGAAATATGCTGCCTTCAGCATCCTCCTAAATCAGCCAGTTGAACAACATATCATTGGTGTATGCTGAAAGAACCACCCCTGTGAGTGGCCTGTGCAGAACCAATTCCAACAACCTACTCCGCAGGAGACACAGGTAAGGCTTTCCTGCTTTCGTTCTTTTGAGGAACCGGATCTGCAACCCCACGTCTGCACCTCTGGAACCCGACAAGTTGCCAGACACTCAGTATGCCTTTCCTCTTTTCGTATACAGCTAACAAAAGCCAGGTCCGCATCAAGCTGACTGAAACCCTTCTCCAATTCCTCAATTCCGGATTTCCGCTGTTTGTTAACTCTCTTGCATACTCCTGACAAAAGATGCTGAGGTCAGTCTTGTCCATGACCCACCATAATCACAAGTAATTCCCCCTCTCCCTGACTCCCAAACTCACCGCTGTTGGCCCAAAACCAACAGAATGAATCCTGGAATTTTTCATCCTCCAGCAGCAGGTTGTTAAAATGCTATTATGCAGCGCCCCATTTGGGTGCAGAATTGGGTAAGCTGTACACTGCACCTGCTACATGGAAGTCTGTGTTACAATGCAGGCTTGACATTTTGACCCTAGGTCTCTCAAAAGTGAAAGTCATGGAATTCGGATGGCGATTTTGTCAAATGTGAACTAGGTCGAAGGCTTTGACCTTAAACCAGTCTGGGAACTACCATGGTCCCACTCCTTGAGAGTGCAGTTAAAATTAAACTCCTGCTCTCCCCCAAAGATAATGCGCTGACCTTTATCAATGGAGGCAAGATTAACAGACACATCTTCAAAGTACATTTGCCTGGTTCCAACCAAAAGAGTGTACATACTAATGAAGTGAAGTATCACAGTTCTTAGTTGGACTGTCAGATGAAGCAAATGGCCAGATCTTCTCCTTGACCTCCATAATCTCTGGCTGAAAATGTGGGGCCAACAAGATGATCACCCCACCAAAAATAGAGGTGAGGTGACTCATGTAGACCCTCCCTGCCACTCCAGCTGGCTCTAGAAGTGATGTGGGTTTCCTGCAGGAAACATAACCCATGTCCTGGAGGAATGAGAATTTCTGGAACCTGCATTGTGACTCCCTGCTGTTGTTGATGTTGAGGTGTCTATGGTTGTTACATTATCAATTGCAATTGTCAACAACACCCTCAGTGTGTGGAAAGAGGAAGGGGAAACATAGGGCCCTTGCCTTCTTTAGGAACTTACTGAGGAATATGTTAGTGCATCTGGAGTGTCCCAGATGACCAAGTTCCACATGGACCAGAAGGCCAATTCAAAGTTGTACCGGGATCCAAACCAAACTGAACCCTGGATAACTGAAGCGCTTGTCAGAAAAGCTTTACTCAGTGGGGGACACTAGGGGATCCATAATCTGGCTGAAGATAGACATTCTGTCATTCCAAGCATCTGCTACCTGCTTCGTCTGGGTAGTCAATCTCAGCTTCTGACCCCTTCACCAGTGTGGAAGGACGTGGTCCAGCACCATCAGTCAGCTTCATTCCTCCAGTGTTACCACTTCCAGGATCACTGGCAGAGGGTCCCTCGGTGAACTCCATCCAGGTAGGTTCTGGGGCATCGATTGGCAGTGACTTGGTCCCGTCCCCTCTTGACATCTAGCCTCTCAGAAAAAGGTCCTCTCCGAGAACTTAGGCACTTGCTGGGAGTGAAGAAAAGACCCTGTCACCACCATCTAGTGACCCAGTACATGCACCGCAGCCCTTGCAGGTTCTGCTTTGTCCCTGGGGTGCATGGTTGCTCAACAGCGTGAGTACAAGCTGCAACCTGACGCACTGAAGCTGCTAGGCTGTAACATGGGACCGGGGGAGTTGTAAAAGAACTCATTCTGCTACTGGTGAAGTCCACTCCTTGTGGGGACTTTTCTCCACTTTAATGGCAGCCTCCTGTTTCCTAAGACCCTTTCTCTTTGGTGGGTCCCTGAGCCTCTTGGTAAAAACAGTGGGCTGGGGGTAAGAGCAGGGAAGAGCATCTTCATCATTTTTGACCCTGAATCAAGTTCCCCATGGTCATGTGACAAAAGGCAAGTCCAGTGGGTATATTACAGGATCATTGCATTTGGGTGCAGAGGTGAGGGGTCAGATGAGAAAGCTAGAATGTCATAGAAAGCTTTCAAGAGATCTTTGATTAGATTGTACTCTAACTGGTATGCCATAATGAATAAAAAAACTATTGCTAGTTTTTCCACTCTACCATAAATGAATTGTTTCTGGAAATTGGATTGTCACTTCCATATTTGTAAGGATGTACTTGATGTCGTTTCCTTTCCAGTAGTGGTTCCACACATTATTAACACACTGTTTTTCAAAGACTGGTAATAGATATTAAAGATGTTCTGAAGGAGGTCAGTGGACCTGAAACGTTAACTCTGCTTTCTGTCCATAGATGCAGTTTATGTCTGCTTTGCCTACAGCACAGAATTGCACTTCCAGAAGATGTACAGAACACACTTCTAGGAATTTTCTTTTACCTGGAGGAAGGCATGGCAGTTTCTGGTGCCATCTTATTTTTCATAGTATGTAAAATGGTGTTTCCTTTAATCCCTTTATTGTTTACTGACTCCACACCCAATTTTATGTAATATTTGCTTCAACTATTACAGCTACAAGTTCCCAAACGTCATGATTCACTGCAGCAGTGCATTGGAAATCCAGCCCCACTACTCTTGCAGGCATTAGAAACATGAAAAAGTTTCTCTGTCCAAAATCCCTGATTTTTCTTACTGATCAGCTCAGGACAAAAGAAAACTTACACTATGTTTACTACTTAACAACGAGATAGTTTATTTGTAATAAAGTTGTCTTCAATCAATTGTTAATTTATAATTCCGTGACAGATTCTACACCTCTTGAATGCCCCCTCCCCACCTCATTTACAGACAAATGCACAATGACAGAAAAGACTTGGATGTTAAGTGTGGAAAAAAAATCAAAGAACTAGTGCAATAGCATCAGTCTGGACCACGGGTTGATGAGCTATTTTAGAATATAGATCACATGAATGATGCCAAATTAAATTAATCCCTCCATTCCTTGCATACTCATGTGCTTAGCTAAAAGCAGTTAAACACCCCTAATGTGTCTGCCTCCACCAATAGTCCTGGCAGCACATTCCAGACTTCCATCACTGTGTAAAAAGACTTGCCCCTCCCATCTTTCCACCGCCTCACCTTAAATGCATGTCCCATAGTATTAGACATTTGAACTTAGGGTTGACAGTCAGAATCTTTTTCCCAATCTGTGCATCTCATAATTTTATAAACTTATACCTAGTCTCCCCACTGCTTCACCGAAAACAATCTTGAGTTTTTCTAGCCTCTCCTTGTATCTCATATTCCCTAATCCAGGCAGAATCTGATAAACCTCTCTACACCCTCTCTAATGTCTCCACATTCTTCATGTCACATGGTGACCAGAACGGAATGCAGTACTGTTTTAAGTGTGGCCTAACCAAAGTCTTATAAAGCTGCAACATGACTCTTATACTCAATTCCTAGGCCAATAATGGCAAGCCTTCTTTACTACTTGTGCGGCCACTTTCAGGGAGTTATGGCTTAGGACTCTAAGATTCCTCTGCACATCAATGCTGTTAAGGGTCCTAGCATTAACTGTTAACTCTCCCTTAATTTTTTTTGATCTCCCTAGTGCAACACCTCACACTTGCCCAGATTAAATTCCATCTACCATTTCTCCGCTCATTTCTGCAACTGATCTATATCCTTTGACAACACCATCCACAACTCCCCTGACCTTTGTGTCACCTGCAAACTTACTAACCCATCCATCTATGTTTTCATCCAACTCATTTGTATATATTACAAACAGCAGGACTCCCAGTATGGATCCCTGCGGAACTCCAGCCTGAAAAACACCTTTCGATCACCACTCTTATTTGGGAAAACCAATTCTGATCCTAAGTGGCCAAGTTATCATAGATCCCAGGCATCTTAATTTTTTGGATGAGCCTATCATGAGAGATCTTGTTGAAAGCCAGACTAAAATCCATGTACTGCTCAACGCTAATTGATCATCTTAGTCACCTCCTCAAAAATTTCTATCAATTTAATAAGACATGATCTGCCCTGCACAAAGCCATACTGACTGCCCCTCATTAGGCTAAGCTTTTCCAAATGCACATAGATCCTAACCCCAAGAATCCTCCCCAGTGACTAGTGAAGATACAAAGATCTTGGTCAAGGCCCCAGTAATGTTCTCTCTGGTCTCTCTCAAAACTTAGGGCAAATACCATCGGTCCTTGGGGACATATTCACCTTAATGCTCTTCAAGAGACCCAACACTTTCTTCCTTGATCTCAAAATGCCCTAACATATTAATATGCTCCACAGTAGTCTCACTAACCTCCATATTCTTCTCCGGGGTAAACACATATGCAAAGTCCTCATTTAGGTTCTCATCCACACCCTCTGCCTCCAAGTACAAGTTCCCTCCTTTTTCCTTCTATGGTCCTACCTAGTTTTGCCTAGTTATCCTCTTGTTTTGATGTATAGATTGCCTTGGAATTCTAACCCTTCTTTCCAAGGTCATTTCATGCCCTCTTCTTGCTCTCCTAATTCCTTGCTTGAGTACTTTACTGCTTTCTTTATATTTTTCCTGTGCCTGGTCCTATCTTAGCTTCTTAAAACTTACATTTGCTTCTTTTTTGATTATATTCACAACCTTCCTCAGTATCCAAGGGTCCTTTACTTTGTCCTTCCTCCTTAATGGAACATGCTAGTCTTGAACTCTCATCAGTGGAAACAGTGCTCACGATAGCTATGAATAAGGATAAATCGAGACCTTGCAGGCAAGTACTAAATGGGGGATGGCAGACAATGTTAGGCAGAAATTAGGGAGTGTTAATTGGGAGGAACTCTTTTATTTGACACGTTTTCTTTCAGTTTCTTCCAATTCCTTCAGTGCTTTGCTGTTGCTACAAGTTTGCTTGCACAGGAATGCTGACTTTCATTTGCTGCTTGAGAATTCATCCTTTTATTATCTTTGGAGATGTTTTATTCCTTCTTCAACAGGATGAATGGAAATGTAGCTGTCACTACATAAATTCTAGTACCCAAGAAAGAGATAAAAATTATTTGATGTTCTCCCTTTTCAGGTTGGATGTTCTGTGCTGCACTGGCCCAACACAAGCCATTGCTACCTGGGTCAGGGGCTAATCAAAACATTAATGATAAGCACTTGGCCCTTAGTTCAGAAACCATTGGCTCTGTGGTGTTTGTTTTTGCTCTTACTGTTCTGGGGAAAACTGTAACATTATGAGTTGCGTACAATGTGCTCCAGTAATATGATTTTTAAAACTGCAGTCATCTCTTATACACCGTCACCTTGGATTAAGATATGATTCGGAGATGCCGGTGTTGGACTGGGGTGTACAAAGTTAAAAATCACACAACACCAGGTTATAGTCCAACAGGTTTAATTGGAAGCACACGAGCTTTCGGAGCGACAATCACCTGATGAAGGAGCTTTGCTCCGAAAGCTAGTGTGCTTTCAATTAAACCTGTTGGACTATAACCTGGTGTTGTGTGATTTTTAACTTTGGATTAAGACAGTATTTTCCTTGGGTAATCCATAGGCTATGCAATAGGACTACTTAAATGCCAAACAGCATAAATAGCAAGGGACAGAGAGATCAAAACAATTCCAGAATGAACAAATCAAAGTGAAAACCAAATGAACTGTGGATGCTGTAAATCAGAAACAATAACAGAAGTTGCTGGAAAAGCTCAGCAGGTCTGGCAGCATATTTTATACTGATGAACTGGCTTCCCCCTTGTGGATATAGATACTTGTGGAGCCCTTTCCTGCAGGGAGTTGTTTATTTGCCCAATTGGATGTGACAGGATTGCAGAGCTCGATATTATATGATTTCAGAAACAGAAGTTGCTGGAAAAGCTTGTGGCGAGATCTGTGAAGAGAAAAACTGGAGAAGGCTCCACAAGTATCTACATCCACAAGGGGGAACTCAGCACAATAAACAATAAAACAGCAGCATTTTTAACATGCTTCAGCCAGAAGTGCTTGTTAGATTATCTATCTTAGCTTCCTCCAGAGGTCCCCAGAATCAAAAATGCCAATTCTATTTTGCTACAAGTGATATCAAGAAATGGCTGGAAACATTGGATCCTGCAAAGGCTATGGGCTTTGACAACATTCCAGGAAGAATTGTTTTTAAGAACTTGTCATTCACTGGCATCTACCTGACAAAGTGGAAAATTGCTGAGGAATGTCCTGTAAACAAAAAAAAGACAAATCTGAACCAGCCAGTTACTGCCGCATAATTCTACTCTTGATCATTAGCTAAGTGATGGCAAGTAAATGCTGTTATAAAACAGCATTTACTTCGTAATAACCTGATCACTGATGCTCAGCTTGGGTTCCTCCAGGTCCACTCATCAGGCCGTAGTTCAAACATGGCAAAAAAGCTGAATTCCAGAGAAGAGATGTGAGTGATCAGACTGAACATCAGGGCCACATTTTACAGTGTAGCAAACAGGCTGTGGTACTTTGAGGTTAGTCTGTAGGTGTTCCACAGTAAAGTGTTTGTGGCCCAGCTGCTTCATCAATGACCTTCTCTCCATCTTAAGGACAAAAGTGGGCATGTTGCTGATGATTACATAATATTTAGCACTTTACCACACCTCAGATCATAAAGTAACTCACGTGCAAAAGGCCTAGACAAAATCCAGGTCTGAACTAACAAATGACAGGCGATATTCATGTCACATAAGTGCCAGGCAATGACCATCACCAACGAGAGAATTTAACCATCACCCTTTGATATTCAATGGCATTACCATGACTGAATACTTCACTATCAACATCCTGGAGGTTAGGATTGACCAGAAACTGAACTTGATTCACCATATAAATCCTGTAGCTACAATAGCAGGTCAGAGGATAGGAATCCTGCAGAGAGCCTGACTTCCAAAATCTGTCTACCATCAACAAGGTACAAGTCAGGAGTGTGGTGGAATATTCCCCAATAGCCTGGATAATTGTGGCTCCAATAACACTCAGGACATAGCTGTCACTTGGTTGGCACCACATTGAACATTCACTCCCTCCACCACTGACAATAAGTAGTAGCAGTACAAGATACACTGCAGAAATTCACCAAAGCTCCTTAGAGAGTATCTTCCAAACTTGTATGACCACCAACATTGAGAAACAGGGGCAGTAGAAGTTTCTCTCCAAACTAACATGTCCTGTCTTGGAAGGACATGTTAGTTTCTTCAGTGATGCTGAAATCCAGAAATTCTCTTCCTAATAGCATTGTGAATGTACAATAAACAAATGGATTTACAACTGTTTAAGAAAGTAGCTCATCACCATTGTCACAAAAGGTAATTAGGGATGGGCTATATGGCAATGCCCACATCCCATGAGTGAACTTAAAAGGAAGTCAAATAAAGTCACAATAGATCTATTCAAAGTCTGTCTTATTGACATAGGCAGATGCATCTGTGATGGATGTTTCCTTTTATTGATTTCTTCACCCCCCTGCCACAGCTATATATTTTAGGATTCAGCAAACATGGTCAGCAGTGCACCTGGGCCACCTCTACCACTAAATCTTAGCCACCCGACGACTGGAGGAAGAACACCTCATCTTCCACTTGGGACCCTTCAACCACATGGAATCAATGTCAATTTCACCAGTTTCCTCATCTTCCCTCCCCCCACCACCTTATCCCAGATCCAACCCTTGAACTCCGCAGCACCCTCTTGAACAGTCCTACATGTCCACCTTTCTTCCTACCTATCTGTTCCACCCTCCACTCCAACCTATTGCCATCACCCCTCACCTTCATCTACCTATTGCACTCCTAGCTACCTTCCCCACAGCTCCTCCCATCTCCCATTTATCTCTCAACCCAACCCCCTTGGGCCACCTGCGCCTCCCCCTCCCCACACCCCCACAATTCCTGAATAAGAGCTTATGCTTGAAATCTTGACTCTCCTGCTCCTTGGATGCTGCTTGACCTGCTGTGCTTTTTCAGTGCCATACTTTTGATGCTGATCTCCAGCATCTGCAGTCCTCACTTTCTCCTTTCACATTCAGCACTCATGATGAAAATTAACATTTTGTTTCTGAGGACCAGATGTTACTTATAACAGTAATGGATTAATTGTGCACAAACAATCCATAAAATCACAACTGCAATTAAAAGGTACATGTACTTTTAATAATGGGTCATCACCTGTAGAATTGAGCATGAGTGCAATTATTTGGAACCAAATGGAATAATACAGTAATTTATATTTTGGGCACCATAATTAATGAGTCAACATACTTGGACAAAATCAAATTCATAATTCAGTAATCAGAACACAATCTGTACAAATAAAATTTAATATGATTACATTGTTGAAATTTGTTCCTTGTTCAAATACAAACAAATGTACACATTGCAGAATATTTGCTTTGAGTGATTACACTACCTCCAGTGTTATGTTTTTATAACACCTTCAAGGAAATCTCTCTCAAGCACTTCCTCTATTATTTGTCTGCCTTTGCTCCAGAATGTTTTCTGGTTGTCAGGTTTAAGGTCTTTGACTGAGAATGAGTTTGTCCACGGGATTGGACTCCCTGAGGATCCAGTAAATCTACTTGAGATTTTGTTGGAAAAAAACTGACTGAGCACATTGAAAAAGGGAAGCAACTGCTCAATGCTACGAACAGAGTAAAAGGTCAGCAGCAGATGACCAGGCTCCCATGCTAGTGTCTTCACCGAGTTGTCATCTTCCAGATTTTTCTGTAAGTAATCAGAATTCTTCCATTAATTAGGTTTCAGTTCTTTCTGTTTAAGATTGATTTCAAGCATAATATTCAAGCTTATCCAAATCATAAATTTGAATTTTGATAGCTATTTCAAAAACAACTTCTATTTATACCAAGCCACAGAAGCAGATGTTAAGGGCAGATGACCAAAAGCATGATCAAACAGTACTTAACGAATGTCTTAAAGGAAGCAAAAGATATAGTAGGCTTTAGGAGGCAACTCCAGGGCTAATTGCCTAGGTAACTAGAAGTGTAGACCCCCTCAATGGTGAAGCAAGTAAAATTAATGATGCTGTAAAGGCCAGAATTGAAGAAAAATAGATTCAGAGTTGTAGGATTGAAAGAGTCATTTATAGAGATGTAGAATCCCTCAATTTCATTCCTGAAGGTCTGTTTCTAATCTTTGGACAGTATCACTATGCAACCAAATTGCTTGAGAAATAAAGTACTGACATTTTACAATACAACCATTGCTCATCCCAATTTACTTTCTAAAATATTCAAAAATTAAAAGGAGAAAAAGAAAATATAAGTACAAGGAAAAGTTTAGCCAATCTCTTTCACAAACTGCATACTATACTCCGATTCTGCCAGAGATTGATAATTACCACTACCTCTATTTCTGAACAAGGCTTTTGTTCCACTATCCACTGACAGGCTTTGACAGTAATTTTGCTGATGGCTGGTTATTTTTAATTTATTCAAAGAGGATACAGACCAGCAAGGATAGCATTTATTGTCTATCTCTGCTTGTCTTTGAGATGATAGTAGTGAGCCTATTTTTGAACTGCAGCAGTTCAAGTGATATGATCACTTTCAGGATGCAGTTAGGGAAGGACTTATAAAATTTTGACCCAATGTGATAGAACAATTTAGTTCCAAGTCAGGATAGTGTGAGACTTGTAGGTGATGGCATTCCCATAAGTCTGGAGTTGGAATGAAAGAAAAAGATCATTTGGCATTAGCACTGGTCAAAAACACATACTTATTTAAATTCCATATCAGGCACTTGGCCCATATCTTTGTATGCCTTGGCACTGCAAGTTAACATTCAAATCATAAGTATTTTGAGTGTTTCTGCCTACACTACCATTACAGACTGAGCTGCAGATTTACTAGGTAAAAATGTTTTTCCTCATATCTCCCTCTAAACCATAAATTTATGCCCCAATTATTCATCCCACTACCAAAGGGAAAGTTTATTCCCTTCTACTCTGTCTATGCCCCATAATTTTAAATATCTCAACCATGTCTCCCACAGTCTCTTCTGTTCCAAAAAACAATGCAGGGTCTTTCAATCTCCCTTCGTATCTGAACCTTTCCAGCCCAGGCAATAATATGGTAAAATTCCACTACAGCCTCTCCAGTACTATCACATCCCTTGCTAATAACGTGGATTCCAGAACTGCGCTAACTGTGGCCTAACCATCATTTTATGCAGTTCCAGCATTGCCTCCCTGCTCAAACTCTCTGCCTCAGCTAATAAAGGCAAGTATTCCATATGTCTTGTTGAACACTTTATCTATCTGTCCTGCTATCCTAAGGGTGTACATGCACACTAACATCCTCCTGATCCTTGCTGCTTCCCAGGTTGTACCTGTACATTCATCATGTACTCCCTATTCTTGTTTGTCCTGCCCATGTGCATTATCTCACTTTGAGTCATGAGGTAATCCACAGTGAACACATCTGATGCACATGTTTGTGGCTTATGCAATTGCAGGTCCAAGTTGAGAATCAGGTGTCTAAGCTGCAGACACTGCATTGCATCAGGCAAATGGAAAGTTATCTGGACACTTCACTCGAGGAGACAGACATACCCCTTAGATTAAGCAATTCAAACATGAGCTCTGATTGAAGACAGGAGAGCATGATTTTGGGAATGAGTACTCAAGGGGCAGTCCTTGAGGAGTTTCAGTCCCTGCAATCGTCCAACAGTTACAAGGTTCTTGCAAGCGAGGTGGTTGAGAGTAGGGCCTGCAGAAATTATAAGCGAACTGACCACAGCTCTGTGATGGAGGGAGCCATGCAAGTGGGGGTAGGAAATAGAAACACTGAAGTTTAAGTGGACAGATATCGTTCTCTGCATTCATAACCATGAGTCATGAAGGCTTTGTTGCCCGGCAGGTTCCAGGATTAAGGGCATCTCCTCAGCCTGGACAGAAACTTGAAGAAGAGAGAACCTGTTGTCATCCATATTAGTACTAAGAACATTGATAAGATAGAAATTAAGTTCTGTTAAAAGATTTTGAACATTAGGGACTACACAAAAAAGCCAAACCTCCAAAGGAACAATCTCAGTTTACTACCTGAGCCATGGTCAAACTGGCTCAGTGTAAATAAGGCAAGGAGTTCAGTGAAAAATTTAAAGATTGGTGTGGGTGGATGTGTTTCAGTTTGTGGAGCACTGGCATTTGTATCAGGGTAGAAGGGAGCTTTTCTGGTGGGATGGGCTTTATTTACTGGACCAGTATCCTGGCATTTGGATAACTTGGGCAGATAAATGTGTGGTTAAGGAGATGGTAGTTCTTGGATCATTGGGACCTCTTCTGGGGCAGGGGTGACCCGTACAGAAGAGACAGGTTGCACCAAAACTGGAGGGAAACCAATATCTTTACAGGGAGTTGGGTTAGTACTAAGTGGGACTGTTTAAATTAGAGTTGCGGGGGTTTGGAACCAGGGCAGCAGGTCAGCAAGTGGAGGGATTGAGGGGAAGGTAGATAATATGACCAGCATGTCTGAAAGGAGAGGCAGGCTAATGAATACAATGGGTTGATGGGCTGATGTGTGTTTATTTCAATGTAAGGAGTATTATGAGTAAGGCAGATGTGCATAGAGTCATAGAGATGTACAGCATGGAAACAGAACCTTCGGTCCAACCTGTCCATGCCGACCAGATATCCAAACCCAATCTAGTCCCACCTGCCAGCACCCTCCAAACCCTTCCTATTCATATACAAATGCCTCTTAAATGTTGCAATTGTACCAGCCTCCACCACTTTCTCTGGCAACTCATTCCATACACCTACCACCCTCTGTATGAAAACGTTGCCCCTTAGGTCTCTTTTATATCTTTCCCCTCTCACCCTAAACCGATACCCTATAGTTCTGGACTCCCCAACCCCAGGGAAAAGACTTTGTCTATTTATCCTATCCATGCCCCTCAAAATTTTGTAAACCTCTATAAGGTCACCCCTCAGCCTTTGACCTTCCAGGGAAAACAGCCCCAGCCTGTTCAGCCTCTCCCTATAGCTCAAATCCTCCAAACCTAGCTTAGAGAAAGTGAGGACTGCAGATGCTGGAGTACCAGAGTTGAAAAATGTTGTTTCAGGCATAAGCTGAAGGAGGGCTTATGCCCGAAACGTCGATTCTCCTGCTCCTCGGATGCTGCCCTGGCCTGCTGTGTTTTTCCAGCATGACATTTTTCAACCCTAGCTTAGAGCCTGGATCTGTACATGGGACATCATGTCTTGGCCATTACTGAGACCTGGTTGTTAGAGGTACTGTATTAGCTGCTCGACGTTTCAGGGTTTTAGTGGTTTAGACAAGATAGAGGGGGATATGAAAGAGGTGGAGGAATTGCATTACTAATGAGGGAGAATGTCATACCTGCATTCAGAGAGAACATACTGGAAGGTTCATCCACTGTAACAATATGGATAGAGCTCAAAAATAAGCAAAGTTCAATCACTCTGCTTGGATTATACTATAGGCCACCTCATCAGCCACCAAAACATTGAGGATAGATATGTGGGCAGATTATGGAAAGATTTCCAAAAAAATGGTTGTTATAGTGCGCAATTTTAACTTCCTCAACATTCACTAGGACTTCCTTACAACAAAAGGCTGAGGGCAGAATTTGTTAGATACATCCAAGAGGATTTCTTGAAACAGTATGTGGACAGTTCAACTAAAGGAAGGGCCAAACTGGACTTAGTATTGGCAAATGAGCCTGACCAGATGACTGACCTTACAGTGGGAAAGCATTTTGGAAACAGTGATCACAACTCCTTAAGTTTTAAAATATCTATGAATAAGGATAAGTCCGGAACTTGTGGGAAGATACTTAATTGGGGAAGGGCAAATTATTATAGTAGTAGACAGGTGCTAGGGAGAGTTAACTGGGAGCAGTTGCTATTGAATTAGTCCACATTTGACATGTGGGAGTTATTCAAAGACCTACTGATTAGAGTTCAGGCTGGCATGCTTCAGTAAGGGGGAAGGACAAGGATGGCAAGATATGAGACCCTTGGATGATGATAATGTTGTGAATGTAGTCAAAAAGTAAAAGCAAGTGTAAGGTTTAGGTAGCTGAAAATGTGTTGCTGGAAAAGCGCAGCAGGTCAGGCAGCATCCAAGGAGCAGGAGAATCGACGTTTTGGGCAAGAGTCCTTCTTCAGGAAGGATTTCACCAGTTTCCTCATTTCCCCTCCCCCCCCAACCATACCCCAGTTTCAACCTCCCAGCTCAACACCATCCTCATGACCTGTCCTACCTGCCAATCATCCTCTTCTCCGACCTATCACCTTTACCCCTTCCTCCATCCACCTATTGCACTTAGCTACTTTCTTGCTGGCCTCAGCCCCCTCCCATTTATCTCTCCACCCCTGAGGCTCCCTGCCTCATTCCTGATGACGGACATTTGCCCGAAATGGACAGGGTCCATGAGGAATAGAAAGAAAACAGGAAATAACTCTAGCAGGAAATTAGGAGAGCATGGAAGAAGGGTGGAAGAAAATCCCGTGGCATTTTATACAAACATTAAAAGCGAGAGGTTAAATAGGGAGAGGGTAGGACCAGTCAAGGTTAAATGAGAGAACTTATGCTTGGAGGCACAGTATATGGACGAGACCCTAAATGAGTACATCAATGTTCACCAAGCACAGATTAGTGTGCATGGGCATTTTGAGGTCAAGAAAGAAGTGGCATTGGATTTCTTGAAGAGTCTTAAGCTGGATACATCCCCTGTCCCAGATGGGACATAACCCAGGTTATGGAGAGAAGCAAGAGAGGAGATTGTGGGGGCCTCAATCAAGATCTTGGTATCTTTTCTATTCACTGGAGAGGTCATGGAGGACTGGCACTCTAATCTTGAGCTAATAGCCAAGATTAGAGTGGCACTGGAAAAGCACAGCAGGTCAGTCAGCATCCAAGGAGCAGGAAAATTGACATTTCGGGCAAATGTCCGTCATCAGGAATGAGGCAGGTAGCCTCAGGGGTGGAGAGATAAATGGGAGGGGGCTGAGGCTAGCGAGAAAGTAGCTAAGTGCAATAGGTGGATGGAGGAAGGGGTAAAGGTGATAGGTCGGAGAGGAGGGAAGGACGATTGGCAGGGAGGACAGGTCATGAGGATGGTGTTGAGTTGGGAGGTTGGAACTGGGGTAAGATGGGTGGGGAAGGGGGGGGGGGGGGGGAGGGGAAATGAGGAAACTGGTGAAATCCACATTGATGCCCTGGGGTTGAAGTGTTCTGAGGCAGAAGATGAGATGTTCTTCCTCCGGGCGTCGGGTGGTGAGGTAGTGGCGGTGGAGAGGGCCCAGGACCTCCTCCACCCCATGTCCTCGGCAGAGTGGGAGGGGGAATTGAAATGTTTGGCCATGGAGAGGTGGGTTTGATTGGTGTGGGTGTACCGGAGATGTTCCCTAAAGCACTCTGCGATAGGCGTCTTGCAGTTACGCATTTAAGAGCTATTCATTTTGAATTTTTACCATTTTTCTTCCTTTGACCTTATTTGCTGCTGTTCACTCATGCAAATAGGGTCAAAGGAGGAAAAATGGAAAAATTCAAAATGAACACCTCTTAAATGCATGTAGTATTCTGAGAAAAATAAATGAATTAGTGGCACAAATAAAAATTAATGGATATGAACTTACAGAGACATGATTACAAGGCGATAAAAGTTTGGGACTAAATATTCAAGGGTATGAGAGTTTTTGAAAGGGCAAGCGGGAAAGGAAGGGTGATTGGGTAGCTTTATCAGTACAAATTAGAATAATTATGATAGTAAGAAATTATCTTGGGTTGGATGATGTTGAATTCAAATAAGTGATGGTAAGAAATAACAAGGGCAAGGAAGCACTAGTGGGAGTAGTCAAGGTCCCCCATAAGTCACACTTTTGTAGCACACAGAATAAATCAAGAGGTAATCAGGGCATGTTAAAAAAGCTGTACACAAACCATAGGTGATCTTCATGGAGATTGGGAAAACAAAATTAGCTAAGATAGCCATAAAAAAGAATTCACAGAGTGTATTCTAGAGAATTGTCTAGAACAAAATGTTAAGGGTGCATCAGGAATCAAGGTATTCTGTACCTGGTGACGTGTGATAAGGCAGGTTTAATTAAGGATCTTAGAGGTCCCCGGGGAAACAGTGTCCATAACATGATAGAATTTAGCATTCAGCTTGAGAGTGCAAAGTTTTGGTCAGAAACTTAAATAAGGATAATTACATCACGGTAAGGGCAGAGTTGGCTGGAGTGGACTGGGAAACAAGCTTACCAGAATAAAATGATTAAGGACCAAGGATTCCAGGAAGGAATAGCAACACATTGAAAGAAAAAAAACATTAGGATTGGAAAAATGGTAAAAACCAACAAAAGATGACCAAAAGAAATGAAGAAAATAAACTGAGGGCAAGTTGGACCGCATCCCAGGTCCAATTCCCCAACTCGAGACCAATCTCTTGACATGTCCCACCTGTTCATCTTCCTTCTCCTCTATCCGCTCCTAACTATCACTATCACCTCCACCTGCACCTACCTATCGCCATCCAAACTACCTTCTCCCATTACCTACCTTCTCCCATTTATCTCTCAGCATCCTCTCATCACCCTGAAATTCTTGATGAAGGGCTCATGCCGAAACATCAATTCTCCTGCTCCTCAGATGCTGCCTGACCTGCTGAGCTTTTCCAGCGCCACACTTTTCGAATCTAAGGGGTGTGACTGCCTTCTGAAACACAGCATTAAGGTAACTCTCCCCCCTGTCTGATGAGTCACTGTATTCTAAGTTCAGATTTCAGCTCATCAAATCTGAGCCGGAGTTTTTCAAGCAACCAAGATGTGATTAGCACGAACAGCAGTGGGGTCCACCAACTCCCATATTACGCAGGCATAACACATGGCCTGGCTAGCATCTCTACTTTAACTATTTAGTTCTTGATTTGACTTTTAAAACTTTCATACTGGTCTTTCAGCTTGTAGCCTCTAAATCTTTCCCCTATTTATCTTTAATCTGAAAGTAACCTAAAATATATGGACAAATTAGTAGCTATCACCGGAAAACAAACTTACAATTTATCGGTGAAGTCACTATTTTATGCTGGCTCCTTGACCCTTGATTTCAATTTAGTCTGTTGAAAACAAACCTATAAACTCATGAGCCAAAAAAGTCAAGCAAAAAGCACCTCTTTCCCCTCTGCACTGACTGCCTTCAAATTCCCCAAGCTAGGAGTATATCTTCTCCTAGCGAGCTTTGAGAAGATATACTCACTCCAGATGAGGTCCCTCCTTCTTGACCATGGATAAAGTAGATGACATTTGTGGAAGCAAGGTAAATGTCTGTCAGATGTGGAAGGATGCTTTGGGGCCTTGGATGGAGGTGAGGGGAGAAAGGTACTAACATTATTAATGGTCAAAATCTTCTACCTGTTGAAACACCAGGGTCGCTGTGTCTGGTATAGAAATATTGAATCCCTACAGAGTGGAAAGAGTGAAGCTAGTCTAGCCAGTATTAGTATCTTTTTTGTTTATTCCTGAATGTGTTTATTCTGTTGTCAATTTTGAATTGAGCTGGAAATGGCTTGTGAATTTTGGGACAGCTTGTAGTAAAAGGCAAAGAACAGATCTTGTTTGTTAGGTCAGGCCTGGAGGCTAATTGCAGGCTGCTCCTTGATTAAAAAGGTTCTATGGGTTTCACTGTGGCTCAGTGGCAAGCTGCCTCACAATGCCAGGGACCCACATTTGATTCCAGCTTTGGATTAAAGTCTGTGTGGAGTTTGCATGTGTCTGTGTGGGTTTCCTCCATGTGTTCAGGTTTCCTCCCACAGTCCAAAGATTTATAGGTTTGGTGGGTTGACCATGATAAATGTGATGTTATAAGGATAGGGCCTGGGTGGGATGTTATGAGGACGGTTGATGAGGTCATGATGGGCCAAATAGCCTCTTTCCACTCTGTAGGGATTCAATATTTCTATACCAGACACAGCGACCCTGGTGTTTTCAACAGGTAGAAGATTTTGACCATTAATAATGTTAGTACCTTTCTCCCCTCACCTCCATCCAAGGCCCCAAAGGATCCTTCCACATCTGACAGAAATTTATCTTGCTTCCACAAATGTCATCTACGTTATCCATTGCATCCGATGTGGTCTCCTCTACATCAGGGAGACAGGACGCCAACTTGCAAATCATTTCAGAGCATATCTTTGGGACACCTGCACCAACCAATCCCACCGTCTGTGGCTGAACACTTCAACACTCCCTCCCTCCACCAAGGACATGCAAGTCCTGGGCCTCCTCCTGGGCCAAATCCTAACCACCTGACACTTGGAGGAGGAACGTCTCATCTTCCGCCTTGGGACCCTGCAACCACATGGAATTAATGTGGATTTCACCAGTTTCCTCATTTTCCCTCCCCCCCCTCACCTTATTCCAGTTCCAAGCCTCCAACTCCCATCCAATCGCTCTCCCTCCTCTCCAACCTTCTCCCCCACCTTCATCTACCTACTGCATTCTGAGCTACCTTACCCCAGACACCCCCCCCCCCCCCCCACCCCACCATTTATCTCTCAGCTCCTGGCCCACAATCCTCATTTCTGATGAAGGGCTTACACCCGAAACATCGATTTTCTGGAGTCTGGAAGAGACCCTATGTTCAAGCAGATAGTATTTGTTGAATGATAATTGAGGCCTTGGGATAATCGAAGCCATGGCTAATCCACCTAGCCTGCACAACCCTGGAAACTATGGGAAATTCAATATTGCCAATCCATCTAATCTGCACATCTTTGGACTGTGGGAGGAAACCGATGCACCCAGCAGAAACTCTCGTATACATGGGGCAAACGTGCAAACTCTGTAGTCACCTAAACATGGAATTAAACCTGGGTCACTGGCACTGTAAGGCAGTAGCACAGTGTACCACCCAGGATTGTTCATTCACAAGTCTGGCAGGAACAAATGAAGTGAGTATTTAGCAGTCTTTGACAGTTTAATTTTACCATATTGCAACTAAAGAGGTGGAAAGGCAGATTTGATTCAGCTGTCTGACTCCGTGTCATAACAAAACTGAGAAAAACTGTGGCAATCCAAACAGACATTGACAGATTGGTGGAGTGGATAGTTGGCAGCTGAGGTTCAATGCAGAGAAATGTGAAGTAATGTACTTTGGTTGGAAGAACACCAAGAGACAATATAAGGGGTATAATTCTAAAGAGGGTATAGGAGCAGAGGCATCTGAGAGTACCCAAGTCCACAGATCATTGAAAGTGGCAAGACAGATGGAAGAGCAGTAAAACAAAAATACCATCTTCTCGGTTTTATTAACAGGTTATAAAGTTCAACAGCAAGAATATGATGTTGAACTTGTACAATTCATTTGTTGGACCTCAGCTGAAGTACTGCATACAGTTGTAGGCATCACATTCTAGGAAAGGTGCAAAGGTGCATAACACGCAGATGCAATTTACTAGAATGGTTCCAGTTATGCGAAACCTTAGTTATGCAGAATGATTGAAAAAGTTGGTCCTGTTCTCCTTGGAGAAAAGAAGGCTGAAATGAGATCTGACTGAGGTTTTCAATAACAGATTAGATAAAGTAGATGGGGCAGGTGTTCCCACTTGTAAAAGAAACAAGAATGAAAGGGCATAGATTTAAAATGATGTGCAATTGAAACAAGGGCGATATGAGAAAAAACATTTTCACATACCGAGTTGTTAGGATGGAATGTACTGCCTGGAAATGTGATGGAGGCAGGTTTAACTGAGATACTTAAGAGACATTGCATTGTTATTTGGATTGCAATGGTGTGCAGGGATGTGAGGAAAATGCAGGAGATTGGCACTGGGTAATATAGCTGGCGCAGGCACAATGGTCTGAATTGTATCCTCCTTCTCCTTCTAATAATCCTGAGAGATCAGGCTGTAAATTTTGATGGAATTCAGCAGCAATACTGTCTGTAGTTGACTAGCTTGCTGTTGGTCACAATCAAGGGTCACATTTGGATGTTGATCATTTGTCTGACCTATTGGAGAGTGCCTGTTGAAACCTACCCAGGAAAGAGGTCAATGTCTTTAGAAGAATTTGAGTAAGGAGGAAGTAGAGATGATAAAAACAAAATACCTTTGTTCTTTTCCTCAGTAGTTTGGCTAATCGAACAACATAAGGTTTGAATTCTCGTTGATGTGTCCCCTGCCTGCGAACTTCCAAACCTGAATCATCAGATATTTCTGGAATGAAAGCCCAACGATACCTAAACGTATAGAATAAATTAAAGCTTGTTGTACTTATATAGTTGCATCACAGACATTTTAACGAAGTGTCCACAAATTCATAGGATGAAAATGTATAAGCAGCAACAACACGAACACCAACAATAGTTAAGGTACTCACTTTTATCAAAATGCATCACTAATAGCCATATTTGGAAACAGGGCTCTAACTATCATTCTGAAAATGTGTTGCTGGAAAAGCACAGCAGGTCAGGCAGCATCCAAGGAGCAGGAGAATCGACGTTTCAGGCATGAACCCTTCTTCAGGAATCTGCAGTCTTCACTTTCTCCTCGAATATCTGCAGTCCTCACTTTCTCCTTGAATCTCCTGCTCCTTGGATGCTGCCTGACCTGCTGCGCTATTCCAGCAACACATTTTCAGCTCTGATCGCCAACATCTGCAGTCCTCACTTTCTCCTCGAAGATTTTAGCCTACTGCGAATCCTCTTGCAAGGATGCCTTCCTTGAAGAAGCTCTCTTCCTCCCTCTACAAGGATTTCAGTGAGTCCCTTTCTCACTGCACACCCCAGGTCATCTCCTCTGCCCAGAAGCTCTTCAGCCACATTCCTGAAGAAGGGCTCATGCCCGAAACGTTGAGTCTCCTGCTCCTCGGATGCTGCCTGACCTGCTGCGCTTTTCCAGCAACACATTTTCAGCTCTGATCTCCAGCATCTGCAGTCCTCACTTTCTCCTCTAACTATCATTCTGTTTAGATAGAGGAGACTGTTTAGAAAAGCACCAATTAAAATTTGATCCATCTTAAGTAAACATTCAAGAGTTAACTAGAATTTATATCAATCCACAACACATAGCTGGATTTTTCATGACAAATTGTACAATGCATTTATACTCTGAAGGAAATCCAAAGCCTAAATACACATTAATGTGAAAGATCTTGCAGATTTTAATAAACCTATTCTTCCACACCTCTCAATAGACAATAGGTGTAGGAGTAGACCATTCAGCCCTTCGAGCCAGCACCACCATTCATTATAATCATGACTGATCATCCACAATCAGTATCCTGTTCCTGCCTTATCCCCATAACCCTTGATTCTACTATCTTTAAGAGATCCATCTCTTTTTTGGACGTATCCAGAGACTTGGTCTCCACTACTTTCTGGAGCAGAGCATTCCATATGTCTACCACTCTCTGGGTGAAGAAGTTTCTCCTTAACTCAGTTTAAACATAAGGAGTAGGCCATTTAGAACAGTGTCCTCTGGTTCTAGACTCACCCATCAGCGGAAACTGCCTCCAGAGTGTCCAATCCTTTAATAATCTTATAATGTCTCAATCAGATCCCCTCTCATCCTTCTAAACTTGTGTCTAGAAGCTCCAATCTTTCAACATATGATAGTCTCACCATTCCGGGAATTGACCTTGTGATCCTATGCTGCACCCCCTCAATAGCCAGAATGTCCTTCCTCAAATTTGGAGACCAAAACTGCACACAATACTCCAGGTGCAGTTTCACCAGTGCCCTGTACAGCTGCGGAAGGACCTCTATGCTCCTATACGCAATTTCTCTTGATTTGAAGGCCAGCATGCCACTAGCTTTCTTCACTGTCTGCTGTACCTGTACGCTTGGTTTCATTCATTGATGTACAAGAACATCTAGATCTCGTTGTACTTCCCCTTTATCTAACTTTACTCTATTTAGATAGTAATCTGCCTTCCTGTTCTTGCCACCAAAGCTGATAACCACACATTTATCCACATAAACTGCATCTGTCATGCATCCGTCCACTCACCTACCCTGCCCAAGTCACCCTGCATTCACATAACATCCTCCTCACATTTCACCCTGCCATCCAGCTTTGTGTCATCAGCAAATTTGCCAGTATTACTTTTAGTACCTTTATCTATATCATTAATGTATATTGTAAATAGCTGGGTGGAAGTGTGTTGTACCCCACTGCTCACCGTCTGCCATTCCGAAATGGACCGGTTCACCACAACTCTTTGCTTACTGTCAGCCAGCCAATTTTCAATCCAAGTCAGCATTTTGCCCTGAGTACCGTGTGCCCTAATTTTGTTCACTAATCTCCTATGTGGGACTTTATCAAAGGCTTTTTGAAAGTCCAGGTACATGACATCCACTGGCTCTCCCTTGTCCATCTTCATAGTTACATCCTCAAAAAATTCCAAAAGATTAGTCAAGCACGATTTCCCCTTCATAAATACATGCTGACTCTGACCTATCCTGTTACTGCTAACCAAATGAGTTGTAATTTCATCTTTTATAATTGACTCCAGCATCTTTCTCACCACTGACTTCAGGCTAACTGGTCTATAATTCCCTGTTTTCACTCTCCCTCCTTTCTTGAAAAGTGGGACAACATTAGCCACCCTCCAATCTACAAGAACTGATCCTGAATGTATAGAATATTGGAAAATGATTACCAATGCATCCACGATTTCTAGAGCCAACTCCTTATGTACCCTGGAAGCAGGCCATCAGGTCCTGGGGGCTTATCAGCCTTCAGACCTAACAGTCTTTCCAACACCATTTCCTGTCTAAAATAAATTCCCTTCGGTTCATCCATTACCCTAAATCCTTCAGTCACTATTACATCTTTCGATGGTGGGCCTTGAATCTGGGTTCCCCGTTCAGAAGGTGGGTTACACAACCACTGTATCACATGGGCCCCAATAAAGGACTTGCATAATTCATGATAATACTAGCTGTACCCATCCACAATTTGGTGAGTGAAGTTACAACAGCTCATCAGTACAGATGCCACAGTGATATTTAAACCTTTGTGTCCTGTCAACATCCTGTTAAATCTTTTCTACACTTCCTCCAATTTAATAATATCCTTCCTAAAGGAGGGTGACCAGAACTGTACACAGTACTCCAAAAGTGGCTTCACCAACATCCTGCACAACCTCAACGTGACATCCCAACACCTATACTCAGTGGTCTGAAAATGAAGGCAAGCATGCTAAATGCCTTTTTAACCACCCAGTCTACCTGTGACACCAACTTTCAGTGAACAACGTACCTGAATCTTTAAGTCTCTCTGTTCAACAGGTGTACCCAATGCCATTACCATTAAATGTATAAGCCCTGCCCTTGTTTGCTTTACTAAAATGCAATACCTTCTATTTATCCAAATTAAACTCCACCTGCTACTCCTCAGCCCATTGGCTAAATTGATCAAGTTCCCTTTGTAATGTGAGATAACCTCTTTATTGTTGACTACACAACCAATTTTGGTGTCACCCATAAACGTATTAACCATTCTTCCTAAATTCTCATCCAAATCATTTACATAAACGATGAACAACAGTGGACCCAATCTTTACAGAACACAGCTGGTCACAGGTCTCAAGTCCAAAACTCAACCTTCCACTACCTCTGTCTCCTACTATCAAAAATGTGGAACCTTGTCAAAGGTTATACTAAATTCCACGTAGATATCTACTACCCTGCCCTCATCAATCTTTTTGATTACTTTCTCAAAAACCTCAATCAAGTTTGTGAGACATAATTTCCCACACACAAACTGAAGAAGGGCCTGTGCCCGAAACGTCGAATCTCCTGTTCCCTGGATGCTGCCTGACCTGCGGTGCTGTTCCAGCAATAAAGTTTCAACTTTGATCTCCAGCATCTGCAGACCTCACTTTCTCCCCACACACAAAGCCTTGGTGACTACCCCTTAACAGTCTTTGCCTCTCCAAATGCAGATAAATCCTATCTCTCAGAATCCCCTCCAACAACTTACCTAATATTGAAATACTGATATTAGGATCACCAGACTTCTTCTTACAGCCTTTCTTAAATAAAGACACAACAGTAACCACTCTCTGATCCTCTGGCACCTCACCCATGGGTATAGGTGATACAAATATCTCCGCTAGGGGCCCTGCAATTTCTTCCCTGACTTCCCACAACTTCCTGGAGTGCACTTGATCAGGTCCCAAAGACTTATCCACCTTTGATTTTTAAGACGTCCAGCTCCTCCTCTTCTGTAATGTGGACTGTTTACAAGACATCAGTATTTCTTTCCCAGAGTTCTCTAGCCTCCTTTTCTTTCTCCACAGTAAAAACTGATGCAAAATATTTGTTTCGCATCTCTCACATCTCCTGTGGCTCCAGACATAGGTGACCTCATTGATCTATTCTCTCCCCTGTTGCTCTTTTATTCTTATAGAATCTTTTTGGATTATCCTTAACCTTATCTGCCAAGGCTATTGCACATCCCCTTTTAGCCCTCCTGATGTCCCTGTTAAGAATGTCCCTATACTCCTGATGCAGTTCAAGAGATTCACTTGATCCCAGTTGTCTTTTCCTAACATATGCTTACTCCTCATTTTGACCAGAGCTCCAATATCTTTATTCTTCCATTGTTCCCTACTCTTACCAGCTTTACCCTTCACTTTAACAGGTACAAAATGTTTTGAATTATAGTTATCTCACCTTTGAAAGTCTCCCACTTGCCAGTTGTCCTTTTACCTGTAAACAGACTACCCCAGTCAACTCTTAGAAGTTCCTGTCTCATATAGTCAAGGTTTGCTTTACTCCAATTAAGAACTTTAACTTTATTCCTTTTAAATATTTAATTGTACATAACTGATTCTTGTAGAATCTCACCAGTTACAGCCTGCCAACTTCAAAATGGCTTTTTATTTTTGTTTTCTATTTGCTATCCTTATTCCATGGCTAGAAGGTGCCACGAAATGTCCTTGGCAAGTAGGATTAAGTAGAGCCTCAAGGCATTTTATACATATATTAGGAAAAAGAGGGTAACTTGGGAAATGGTAGGTCCACTCAAGGACAAAGGAGGAAATTTGTGTGCAGAGCCAGTCAAAGTGTGTGAAGTCCTTAATGATTACTTCTCATCGGCATTAACCAAGGAAGACATACATGATGGTAAATTTAGATGGAGTTTGTTAATATTCTGAGGCATGTCGATATTAAGAAGGTGAAGGTGTTGGGTGTCTTGGAAAACATTAAGGTAGGCAAATCCTCAGTACCTGATGGGCCTTTCCAGGATACTGAGGGAGGTAAGGGAGGACATTGCTAGGCCTTGATAGATACGTATCCTCTTTTGCCACAGGAAAAGCTCTCAAAAGACTAGAGAATAGCTACTGTTGTCCCTTTGTTCAAGATGGGCAACAGGGACAATCCAGGAAATTATAAGCTGTTGAGCCTTACATCAGTGCGGCGAAATTATTGAAAAGATCCTTAGGGACAGGATTTACTTGCATTTGGAGAAGATTGGACTTATTAGGGATAGTCAGCATCGCTTTATGCAGGAGTGTCTTGTCTCACAAACTCGATTGAGTTTTTCGAGGAAGTGACCAAGATGATCGATGAGGGTAAGGCAGTAGATGTTGTCCACGTGGACATGGTAGGTTGGTCCAGAAGATCAAATCATATGGAATCCTCCATGGTGAGTTGAAAGATGGAAACAAAATTGGCTTGGCCATAAAAGACTAACTGTAGTTTTTGAGGAGTTTTTTTCCCCTGACTGGAGGTCTGTGACCAGTGGTGTCCTGCAAGTATCAGTGCTGGGATCTTGGTCATTTGTAACTTACATAAATAATTTGGATGAAAACATCAGTGGTCTGATTAGTAAGTTTGCAGACAAAACTAAAACTAGAGAAGTTGTGGATAGTGAGAGGTTATCAAAGAATGCACCAGGATATTGATCAGTTAGAAAGTTGGGTGAAGAAGTGGAAGATGGAGTTTAATCTGGACAAATGTGGGGTGAAGCATTTTGGGAGGTCAAGAGGAAAGTATACTGTAAAATGACTGGAGCATTGATACATGGAGGGACTTTTGAGTCCTAGTCCATGGCTCTCTGACACAGCATGGGTTCATGAAAAGCAGGCCATGTTTAATGGGCGGCACGGTGGCACAGTGGTTAGCACTGCTGCCTCACAGCGCCAGAGACCCGGGTTCAATTCCCACCTCAGGCGACTGATTGTGCAAACTCCACACATTCTCCCAGTGTCTGCGTGGGTTTCCTCCGGGTGCTCCGGTTTTCTCCTGCAGTCCAAAAATGTGCAGGTTAGGTGAATTGGCCGTAGTGTTAGGTAGTGTTAGGTACCGGGGTAAATGTAGGGGAATGGGTCTGGGAGGGTTGCGCTTCAGCGGGTCGGTGTGGACTTGTTGGGCCGAAGGGCCTGTTTCCACACTAAGTAATCTAATCTAATCTAATTTACTGGAATTCTTGGAGGACATTCTGAGCACGGTAGACAACAGGAAATCAGTGGATGTGTATATCTGGATTTCCCGAAGGCATTTGACAAGGTGCTACACAAAAGATAGAGGGCCACAGCATTACAGGTGATATTAGCATGGATATAAGATTGGTTAACTAACAGAAAAATAAAGAGTGGCGATAGATGGTGTTTTTCTGGTTGGCATGTGCCTCAGGGATCAGTGTTGGGACTGCAATTGTTTGCAATTTACACAGACTATTTGGAGTTTGGCATCAAGTGTACTGTGTCAAAGTTTGTAGATGACACTAAGATGAGTGGTCAAGAAATGTGTGCAAAAATACAGAAAGTCTGCAGAAGGATGTAGATAGGCTAAGCGCGTGCGCAAGGGTCTGCCAGATGAAGTACAATGTTGGTAAAAGTGAGGTCATTCATTTTGGTAGAAGATATTTAAATGGCGAAAAATTGCAGCATGCTGCTGTGCAGAGAGACCTGGGTGTCCTTGTGCATGAATCACAAAAGGTTGGTTTGCGGGTGCAGCAGATAATTCAGCAGGCAAATGGAATATTGTCCTTCACTGTGAGAGGGATGGTGTTTAAAAACAGTGAGGTTATGCTGCAGCTGTGTAGGGTGCTGGTGAGGTCATACCTGGAGTACTGTGCGCAGTTTTGGTCTCCTTACTTAAGAAAGGATGTACTGGCACTGGAGGTAGTGCAGAGGAGGTTCACTAGGTTTTTTCCAGAGTTGAAAGGGTTGGTTTATGAGGAGAGATTCACTAGACTTGTACCATATTCATTAGAATTTAGAAGAATGAGGGGGGTAGTCTTATATAAACATATAAAATTATGAAGGGAATAGATAAAATAGAAACAGGGAAGTTATTTCCACTGACGGGGTCAAACTAAGCCTACGGGGCATAGTCTCAAAACAAGGGGGAGCAGATGTAGGACCGAATTGAGGAGGAACTTCTTCACCCAAAGTGTTATGAGAGTCCCTGCCCAGTGAAGCAGTTGAGGGTACCTTGTTGAATGTTTTTAAGGCAAATATAGATAGATTTTTGAACAGTAAAGCTTTTAAGGGTTATGAAGAGCAGGCAGGTAAGTGGAGCGGAGTCTAAGAAAAGATCTTATTGAGGAGCCAGATGGTCTACTCCTGCTCCTATTTCTTATGTTCTTATGAAAGGGACAATGAAATAGATAAGGTGGTAATGAAGGCATATGATGCTTGCTTTCATCGGTTGGCACACTGCATATAAAAGCTGGTAAGTCATGTTGCCAGTTTAAGGCTTTGGGTCAAGCCATATTTGGAGTACTGTGCACCATTCTGGTTGCTGCACTATGGGATGGATGTGGAGGCTTTGGCAAGGATACAGATGAGGTTTCCAGAATGTTGACTGGATTGCAGTATATTAGCTATAAGGAGAGGTCAGACAAACTTGGATTGTTTTTTCTAGTGCATCACAGGCTGAAGTACATAAAGTTACGAGAAACATGGATAGGGTGGATAGTCTGAATCACTTTCCCAGGATGGAAATGTCAAATACTTGGGGGTGTAGGTTTAAGGTAAGACAGGGCAAGTTTAAAGGAGATGTGGGAGGAACTTTTTTTTTTAAAAACACAGAGGGTAGTAGGTACCTGGAACATGTTCCAGTGGAGACAGTAGAACCAGATATGATAGCAAATTCTAAGAGGCATTTAGACAGACACATGAACAGGTAGGGAATGGAGGGATATGGACCATGAGCAGGGACATGGGATTAGTTGATTGGCACAGGCTGTATTATGTTCTAACATAGTACCCCCAATCCCTAATCTTCTACACGTAGATGCTTATTTAGGTTTTATTTTGAAAATCTAAATAGTAACTTCCATTTGTATTCCCATATCAATCCTAATTTGTTTAACCTCAAAGCTTTCAACAGTTTCATCTAACTTGACCTCTCTTTTTGTAAATGTCTCCGAAATGGATTTCCGAAATGCCTACATACTAAGGTCACATTAGCTAAAACAGCTGTCTGCAAAAGTATTGGTTACAGTTTAAAGAACAATGATTTGGACTTAAATCCTTCAAATATGTCTTTCTTTTCTCTCCTTTCTCTGCAAAGTATCACTGAGAAACAATCACAATAACGCTAACAATTTTAGATTTGATATCATGTTTGAAAGAAAACAATAATACCTTCACTCACTTACATCTGAAATTGGGGAAGGTTTTCAGAGGGCAAGTTCAAAGCCAAATCCAGGAATTTGCATGCAGACAGGTATAGGCCAAGCCACCGCTGATTGTTGTAAGATGTGGAGACCCCATTACCTCCCATGTAGGTGGTTTCCAAGCCCGACACTGATGGTCCAGCAGTTCTGAAGTTGATAAGAGGATTAACAATGGTATATGCTTACTCTATATTTTGGAACTTTCCTGTCAGTAAAATATTGTAAGTGATTCAAAAATGTGCTGACTCGTACATTCAGTGGTACACTTTAAGAGTATTGTTTTGGAAAAATGAGCACATCAACACTAGAGAGTAGAACATTCCTAGGTCAGTACAGCATGACCTAAGAATAATGCATCCATCTATTGTACTTAACACAAGCTATAACTCCAACCTCATTGATATGCTTGTAAGTACACATATAACTTTAATTTCTTCCAGTAGTCAGTTTGTGGTATGCCAGTATAGTGCCATCTAATGAAAATTGTGAATTTCATGCCCATTGGAAACCAAGTACAGATCATGCCAACACTTTCAATGTAGACTAGCACTTGCCATCATTCTGGCTTGCATATTCAGGTCCTAAATAAAAACAGTCACGTTTGAGTACACAAACCTCAGAAATCATGAAAGCTGCTCCAATCAGGAGTCTAACAATTGTGGCAACCAAACTTCTGCTGTCAACTACAGGAAGGATGGCTCCTCTATTGCAGCTTTAAGAAATTCATCTTTATCACTTAAGGAATAACAATATTCCTAGCTCTTATGATGCTACTGAAACAACATGAAACAAATTCCAAGCTTTGTTTTGATATACAGCTTGCTCCAAAATTATGCAGAGTATAACACTTGGAATTATAAGTATTAATAATATAATAAATAATAATCATCAGGCTTCAGAATTTGGAAAAATATTAGTGAAACACACAGTGACTCCACATTATATGTAAATCCAGTTCAAACGTGGGTGGAGATGAAAAAATGAAAGCAAGACATAGTGTAGGATCGAGTCGTGTGCAGCTCAAGTTTGATTTTTTAAAATATTCTTATTATGGGCGCTTCAGTCAAATTTAGTTAGGATTGACAAAGTGAAGTTGTAAGTTTTGTATGTAAGAAATGTATGGTTTGTCTCAGGTTCTGATGAGCAATTCAGATTTTCAACTCAAGTAATTTAGCAGTAAAGTCTAAACCTCAGCCAAAGATACCACAGTAAAGTGAGAAGCTATTGTACTTGGGTTTGCTGAGGTTGTAACTTAAGATACCAGGATTTTAAAAACCTGGCATAGCAATTCCGAAGGGGTCACTGCATAAAGTTGAAATTTACACTGTAATTAATAGTTAATTCTACATGTCAGTCTTGAAAAAGTGGTTCAGCATCATAGAACATAACAGCGCAGTACAGGCTCTTCAGCCCTTGACGTTGCGCTGATCTGTGGAACCAATCTGAAGCCCATCTACCCTACATTATTGCATCTTCATCCATATGTTTATCCAATGACCGTTTAAATGCCCTCAATGTTGGTGAGTCTATGTCTATCACCCCTCAATTTAAAGCTATGACCTCTCATGCTAGCGATCACTATCCAAGGAAAAAAAGCTCTCACTGTCTACCTTATCTAACCCTCTGATTATCTTATGTCTCAATTAAATCACCTCTCAACTTCCTTCTCTCTAACGAAAACAGCTTCAAGTCCCTCAGCTTTTCCTATTAAGACCTTTCCTCCATACTAAGCAACACCCTAGGAAATCTTCTCTGAACCCTTTCCAAAGCTTCCACGTCCTTCCTATAATGCGGTGACCAGAACTGTACACAATACCCCAAGTGTGGCCGAACTAGAGTTTTGTACAGTTGCAACGTAACCTCACGGCCCCTCTACTGATAAAAGCTAACACACCGTATGCCTTCTTAACAACCCTATCAACTGAGGTGGCAACTTTCTGGCACTATTCCTGTAGACACGATGGCATAAAGATCAAAGCCAAAGGCTCTGCAATCTCTGCCCTGGCTTCCCAAAGAATCCTAGAATAAATCCCATTCGGCCCATGTGATATATCTATTTTCACACTTTCTAAAATTGCTAACACCTCCTCCTTTGTGAACCTCAATCCTGTATAGTCTAGTGGCCTGTATCTCAGTATTCTCCTCGACAAAATTGTCTTTTTCCAGTCTGAATACTGACGAAAAATATTAGATTAGATTAGATTCCCTACAGTGTGGAAACAGGCCCTTCTGTCCAACAAGTCCACACCGACCCTCCGAAGGGTAACCCACCCAGACCCACTTCCCTCTGACTAATGCACCTAACACTATGGGCAATTTAGCATGGCCAATTCACCTGACTTGCATATCTTTGGACTGTCAGAGGAAACCGGAACACCTGGAGGAAACCCACGCAGACATGGGGAGAATGTGCAAACTCCACACAGACAGTCGCCCGAGGCGAGAATTGAACCCGGTACCCTGGCGCTGTGAGGCAGCACTGGCTCAGTGGTTATTAATTTAGCGCTTCTCCTATTTCCTCGGACTCCATGCACAACTTCCCACTACTATCCTTGATTGACTAAGGAAAGAATTCTTCTACTCCTGATATACTGATAGAAAGTTTTAGGGTTTTCCTTGATCCTATCTGCCAACAACTTCTCGTGTCCCCTCCTGGCTCTTCTTAGCTCTCTCTTTAGGTCCTTCCTGGCTAACTCGTAACTCTCAAGCGCCCTACCTGAGCCTTCACATCTCATCGAACATAAGCTTTCTTCTTCCTCTTGACAAAGAGATTCAACTTCTTTAGTAAACCACGGCTTCCTCGCTCAACCACTTCCTGCCTGCCTGACAGGTACATCAAGGGCACACAGTAGCTATTCCTTGAATAAGCTCCACATTTCAATTGTGCCCCTCCCCTGCAATTTCCTTCCCCATCCTATGCATCCTAAATCTTGCCCAATTGCATCATAATTGCCTTTCCGCCAGCAATAACTCCTGCCCTACATTATATACCAATCACTTTCTGTCGCTAAAATAAACAACCAAATTGTGTGGTTACTATCACCAAAGTGCTCACCTACCTCTAAATCTAACACCTTGCTAGGTTCGTTACCAAGTACCAAATCCAATGTGGCCTCACCCCTTGTTGGCCTGTGTACACACTGTGTCAGGAAATCCTCCTGCAACACTGGACAAAAACTGACCCATCTAAAGTACTCAAACTATAGTATTTCCAGTCAATATTTGGAAAGTTAAAGGCCCCATAACAACTACCATGTTACTCTCACTCCTATTCAGAATCATCTTTGCAATCCTTTCCTCTACATCTGTGGAACTATTCGGAGGCCTATAGAAAACTCCCAACAGGGTGACCTTTCCTTTCCTGTTTCTAATCTCAGCCCATATTACCTCAGTAGAAGAGTCCTCAGAAGTCCTGTCTGCCACCGTAATATTGTCCTTGACTAACAATGCCACACCTCCCCGTTTTACCATTTTCTCTGTTCTTACTGAAACATCTAAATCGCGGAACCTGCAACAACTATTCCTGTTCCTGTTCTATCCATGTCTCTGAAGCGGCCACAATATCAAAGTCCCAGGTACTAATCCATGCTGCAAGTTCACCCACATTATTCTGGATGCTCCTGGCATTGAAGTAGACACACTTCAAACCACCTTCCTGCTTGTCAGTGCATTCTTACAACCTTGAAACCTTAGCTCTGATCTTGCTACTCTTAACCTCCTGGTCACTGAGAACTACAATTTAGGTTCTCATCCCCCTGCTTAATTAGTTTAAACCCTCCCGAAGAACATTAGCATCATCTTTTGAACCAGAGTTTTGCACCTATTCGCTGAATCTTTATGGAATGAACAACCAGAACATTTTCCAACAACAGAAAGTAGGACCTTAGTTTTGGGAAATTGCAGTTAAATCATTAAGATTAGCTGTAGAAACCCATTACCTTGAAATGTCTTCATCTGCTGTCAGTTCTTGTTCAATCAGCAAAAATACTTGCACCTTTAAGATTTGAGAAGAAGAATATAATTGCTTAAGATCTAAAACAAAAATTGTTGGCCTTCAGAATGAGGTCTTATGCTGAGTAGATAGCAAACCCCCTGCTCCTGAGCCAGAGGCTCTCGGCTCAAGCCCCCTCTCCAAGGCTTGTTGGCCACTGAAGGCGCATTCATGATGCAGCCAAGCAGACTGATAATCAACCTGGCAGTTCTGCCAATACATCCATGGCAGGTGTTTAGAGAGGGAGAAATTCCATATTAGTTATTACCAATGTGTTTGACAGGGGATGAAATGCAGCAAAAATCCCTCATGGGAAAGACACGAGGACGACAAATGCAATATTGGATGAGAACAGTAGAAGAAGCAGCTCTTCTCCAGAAGCACAATAGTTTTTTCTCATCAAATCTAGAAAAATAGCTCAGGACAAAAGATGAAAACATGCACAGTAAAGTCAGAGTAGAGATATTCATAGATAACTCTTTTCCATGATATGAAGATACCTGTAAGTTAACAGAGTTAATGTTTATTCTTCCATGATATGCAAGTGTTGCTGACAAGGCCAATATATTTCGTTTATTCCTAAATTTCCCTTGAATTGTGAGAATGCCATTTCAGAAAGCAGTTGAGAGTCAATTACATTATTGTGGAACTACAGTCAAAAATGGGTCAGACTGGGCAGAATAGCTGGTTTTCTTCTCTAAAGGACATAAGTGAATGAGATAGGTATTTACAATTGATGGTTGTTTTATGGTCAGCTTTAGAGAGACGAGCTTTCAATACAAGGTTTTTCTAATTACTTGAATTTAACTCCACATTTTACATGATTAGAGTTGAAATTTGAACCTATGTCCCTCGAGCATTAGGCAAAAGTGAGAACTGCAGGTGCTGGAGATTAGAGTAGAGTGCATTGTGCTGGAAAAGCATAGCAGGTCAGGCTGCATCCAAGGAGCAGGAGAATCAATGCTTTAGGCAAAAGCCCTTCATCAGCAATGAGGCTGTGAGCCGAGAGGGTGGAGGGATAAATGAGAGGGGGTGTGGGGCTGGGGGCGGGGGGGGGAAGGTAGCTGAGAGTGTGATAGATAAATGGAGGAGAGGGTAATGATGATAGGCCGGAGAGGACGGTGGAGTGGATAGACAGGAAGGAAGATGGACAGGTGGGACCAGTTATGAGGGCAGTGCTGAGTTGGTAGGTTGGAATTGGGATAAGATGGGGGGAGGGGAAATGAGGAAACTGATGAAATCCACATTGATCCTGTGTGGTTGGAGAGCCCCAAGGTGGAAGATGAGAGCATTAGCCAGGGCTCTGGATGGTTAATCGAGTGATACTACCTGTTGCTCTTACGACACTGCCACATGTACAAATTTTTCAAGGGAGCAAGTCTCATTTCCAACACCTATTCTTTATGTATAGGTGTAATAAATAAAACATCAGTTTAAGTTCTACAATTTTGTCCATGGACTCTTGAGTAATTTACGGCAGTTTAAAAAAAATTCATGGGATGTGGACATTACTGGCTCTGCCAGCAAATACTGAAAATCTCTAATTGCTCTCGAAAGGTGGGGTGAGTTACCATCTCAAACAGTTGCAATGCAGGAAGAGGTGGAGTGAAGATGATACACCCACAGGGCTGTTAGGATCACGTGGGGCTTGGAAGGGAACTTGGAAGGTGATCCCATGTACCTCCTGTCCTTGTCATTCTAGGTGGTACAGATTGTGTGTTCGGAAAATGCTGTCAAAAGAGATGAGATGAAGCACCAGAGGAAAAAAAGTAATCAAGTAGAAAATCAAGCCATTTGCGTGACCATTAAAAAATTGCAACATTGAGTGTCAAACACTTGCAATGACTTTCCTCTACTTCTATGAATTAATTGAACTGGGCTAATTCAAATACTTTTTACTTTTTCCTTCATATATTTTGGCATCACCTGGGAGTACAGGTTCATGGTTTCTTGAAAGCAGAGTCCCAGGTAGACAGTAATAAAGAAGGTACATTTGCCTTTCTTGGTCAGTGCATTCAGTATAGGAGTTGGGATGTCAGATTGTGGCCATACAGGGCATTGGTTAAAACACTTTTAGAATACTGCATTCAATTCTGGTTTCCTTGCTATAAAGAAAAGATGTGTTTAACTTGAAAGGATTCAGAAAAGATTTACAAAGATGTTGCTGAGGTTGGAGAGGCTGAATAGGTTGGGGCAAATTCCCTGGAACAAAGACTGAGGGGTGATCTTATAGATGTTTATAAAATCATGAGGGCATGGATAGGGCTAATAGCCAAGGTGTTTTTTTTTCCCCACAGGATAGGAAAGTCAAAAACTAGAGGGCATAGTTTAAGGAGAGAGAGGAAAGATTTTAAAGGGACCGAAGGAGCAACTTTTTCCCACAGAGGGTAGTGTATATGGAATAAACTGCCAAAGTAAACATAGGAGGTTGGTACAATTACAACACTTAAAAGCCATCTGGATGGGTACATGAACAGGAAGGGTTTAGAGGGATATGGGCCAAATGCTGGCAAATAGGGCTAGATTCAATATGTGGTCCGCATGGGCGAATTGGATTGAAGTGTCTGTTTCCTTGCTGTACAACTCTATGACTCTACAGTCAACTTACCAGTTCTGTGATCATAGTAGGCCACAGTGAGGTGAGATGGCGTGGAGACATCCGTAACAGCAATACCCGGAAAAATAGGAACACCTGGGCATGGAGTGTGGGGACTTGTGGTAGACGCAGACTTTCCACCAGGCGCTCTGAAATAGTGAAAAATATAAAGATCAATAAGAAAAACGCCAAAATGAATGGCATTTACTGGCAAGGTAATTCTAAGATGATGATTTACATACATTAATTATGAATAACTACAAATAATCTATCAGATCATTTGTTTTGATGTAAAGCATAAGCCAGACAGTATAAGGACGGCATTTTCCTAATGGATATTAGTGAACCAGGTGGTTTTTTACAACAGTTGATGATTTCATGGTCATTTTTATTGAGACTACCTTTAAATTACAAATCTTATTAATGAATTGAATTTGAATTGCACCAGTGATTTGAATCGGTTTTCCCAAGAATGCAGAGGCTTTGCAAATTTAGAATGTAATTATTTTAAAATGCCACTTTCAAACACTTCAGTTTAGAAAATGCCCAAATGATAGAGCTTTCAAACCAAAACCATCAGTGAGATTTTAATACATTCCAAAGTATTTCAAAGAATAGTGACAGCTGTGCATTGAAAAACAAAGAAACTAATGCTGTGGCAAGCAAGGAGAACTGCTTTGTGGTAACAATCAAACATAATGCTTTTGAGAGTTCAGTTTCTGGATGTAAGTTTGCTCGCTGAGCTGGAGGGTTTGTTTTCAGACATTTTGTCACCATAACTAGGTCACATCATCAGTGAAAACCTCCAGTGAAGCACTGGTGGTATGTCCTGCCTCTCTATTTATAAGTCTTGGTTTTTTAAGGTGAGTAATGTTATTTCCTTTTTTTTTTACAAGGGAAGGTAGATGGGGTCTAAATCAATGTGTTTATTGACGGATTTCCAGATAAAGAACACCACACACACCCTAGGACAAGCGAAACAAAGACACACACACACACGAGAATTCCTAGAGGCTTGGCATTCTAACCAGAACGCCATCAAAAAATGCATCGATTTAGACCCCATTTACCTTCCCTTGAGAAATAAAACCGGAAATGACATCACTCACCTTAAGAAACCAAGACCTATAAATAGAGAGGTGGGACATAATACCAGCGCTTCACCAGAGGCACTCACAGATGATGTTACCTAGTCATGGTGACGAAATGTCTGAAAACAAACCTTTTAGCTCACCAAGCAAACTTACATCCATATCCTCAACCTGAGCTACAAATCTTCTCAAAAATCGCTAGTTTAGTTTCTGTTCAAAAGAAGAACAGATAGATGGAACTTTCAAAGGTTTGAGGGTAGAAAGTTACTGAGGTTTGCCTTGCTTATGATAATTATATCTGAGAAATCTTGTGCAGAGTGGAATGATCATCAAGGGACACTAAAGTTTCAACTTGAAATGGTGAGGAAATGAATTTCCACTAGACAGCTGATGTGGTTGTGGCTCTCATCCTTTTATTTTTGACAGAAACATATTTCATTTTGAAAGGATATTGTAGACATATTTTATTTCATTTTATTGATACAAAAGAACCTTTACTTCAGTTTAACTCAGGAGTTAATATTTCTAAACTAAAAATCTTTTGCCTCTGTGGTCTGTACCTTTATTTTCCCTGCCTATTCATATACCTTATCAGGAAGCCTCTTAAATGTTCCCTTTGTATCCATTTCCACCATCTCCTCTGGCAGCATATTCTAGGCACTTACTACCTTGTGTAAAAAAAAAACTTACCTCTCACATCTCCTTTAAACTTACCCTCTTTTACCTTAAACCTAAGTCTTGTAGTACTTGACATTTTTACCCTGGGAAAAAGACTCCAACTTTAATTTATCAGGTCACCCCTCATCCTTTCACTTTCAAGTGAAAAAGACTTGTCAGGCTTGTCAGGCTCCTACTACAGCTGTGCCTTCAACACAATAATTCCAACCAAACTAATCGTTGAGACCCAGATCTCCGCTCAGCTGTCCACCACAGGATCCTCAACTTCCTGACCGACATCAGTGAGAATTGGCAACAACAGCTCCTCTGTGATAATGCTCAACATTAGCATCCTGCAAGGCTGTGTACTCAGCCCCTTACTACATACACTCGTGACTGCGTGGCCACATTCCGTCCTAACTCCATCCACAAGTTTGCTGTTGAAACTACTGTTGTAGGTCAGATCTCAGAATGCTTGGTGGTGTGACGTAAATATAACAATCTCTCCCTTAATGTCAGCAAAATGAAAGAGCTGGTCATTGATTTCATTAAGCATGGTGGGGGCACGTCCCTGTCTACATCAATGGTGTTGAGATGGAGGTGGATGACAGGAGTGAAGATCACCAACAATCTGTCCTGGTCTACCCACGTTGATGTGATGGTCAAAAAACCTCAACAACGCCTCTACATCCTCAGGAGGCTACTAACAATGATCAATATGCCTTTCTACCTTTGAAGATCCGCATACATGTACCCTCAGGTCCTTCTGTTGCTGCAGCTCTTTAGAATTGTGCTGTATACTGAAGTTTGGTTACTTCAGACTTGCTTTTTACATATTCACGTGTGGATGAAATGCCAAATTTTATGGGTAGAGGGTCACAATGTTTTGAAGCCGTGCAGGCGTTCCAGGCTCCAACACCCACCATAGTTGAAAGGTAACCAGAAAGCACTTCACCCTCTGTAACCCAAGAAATCATTCAACTTCTGCTTATCGCCCTTACCCATCCCTAGAGAAGTCAGAGATCAGACAAAAAGCAGCACCATGCTTTAGCAGGATCTCCCTACAGGCTAAATAAAAACCAAAAGAACTGCGAGTGCTGTAAATCAGAAACAATATAATAAAATTGTTGGGAAAGCTCAGCAGGTCTGGCTGCATCTATGGAGATTGATCCTTCCTCAGAACTTCAGAAACATTAACTCAGATTTCTCTCCCCAGATGTTCCCAGACTTGCTCAGCTTTTCCAGCATTTTCTGTTTTTATCTCCCAAAAGGCTGTCCAGATAGAGGTGGGTGTGGAGGCCAGCACCACGGCGGCTCAAGAGAACATGACTTCACCGCTGAAAGGGAATTAATGATCAACTGCACTCTACCAGGGTGCAGACCACTACTTCAATGCTTCTTGTTCTTATAATTGAGAGTTAATACTGAAACTGAAAATGTGTTGCTGGAACAGCGCAGCAGGTCAGGCAGCATCCAGGGAACAGGAGAATCGACGTTTCGGGCATAAGCCTGTTCCCTGGATGCTGCCTGACCTGCTGCGCTGTTCCAGCAACACATTTTCAGCTCTGATCTCCAGCATCTGCAGACCTCACTTTCTCCTCCAGTTAACACTGAAAGCCTGTCACTGCAGAGAGTTGTCAACCAGAAGGTTGATGCCATCAGGTGCCTCATATGTAATTATTATCTGTCACTTAATTGCAGCGACCAATGTAGCACTCCTGGCACCATCATGCTACTACCTCTCACAGAGCTGCCATAGTTCAAACAAATCACCATCAGTGGGGACATGACCTAATATGGTATTGCTATGCAGGGTTTCATGATATTCATTAATTAATTTATGTTTTACCAAGTTGACAATGTTATCTAAACATCTCAGAGATAACCACTCTATCTTCGGTGCATGATGCTTTAATACACATTTGAATAGCGTTACTAACCTTGTATGTCTGGTAGATACTTCTGGTATTGATCCACTTCACTGCTAAAAATAGCAAAGGCCAACCTCTTTAGGAGCATTGCTCGCTGTTCCAATTCCGCCTCACGACTTGCAAACAAATTGAGTGAACTGCTTTGTGCCACGGCAACTCGAGCTGTGGGAGGTGAAAATCACTACCTGGTTAGGGAAATGTCTCAAATACATTATAAGTCTTTACACTAACTTTTACACACTTACTTAAATCGCATTCCTTTGTGCATTCAAGGCAAAGGGAGTGAATGCAGAAGGTGGTTGGCAGGGACCCAAACAATCAGAATGCTTTGTCTTGGATGGTGTCAAGCTTCTTGAGTGTTATTGGAGTTGAACCCAACCAGGGGAGGGCAATACATGGAAGAAACCCATGCAGACATGGGGAGAATGGTGACTGTCTGTGTGGTGTTTGCACAACAGCTGGAATCAAAGTTGGGTCCATGGCACTGTGAGGCCAACCACCGATCCAGTGTGCCACCCAGGATTGTTTATTCAGAAGGGAACCATTGGAGTGACCATTTGGGAGTCTTTGATGGTTTAATTTTACTGTGTTGCAACTGACTGGGCTCAGCTATCTGACTCGGTGTCATAAAAATCTGAGCAAAAGGTAGTGGAAATCCACAGGGACATTGACAGGTTGGTGGATTGGATAGTTGGAGCAGCACTGAAGCAGCAGTGCTAACCACTGTGCTGCCCAAAACATATAGCATTTGGCTGAACTAATCTGTACCACTGTTTATGCATCACAAGTCGCCTTCCATTCCTCTTTAATGTAACTTTCCCCAAAAAGCAACAATGCTATTTGCCTCAATCATTCCCTGAGGTGGGGTGTTCTAAATTGCTCTTGCTTTACTCTGGGTAAAGATGATTCTGCTGAATTCCCTAGTGGATTTATCAGTGATCACTGCAAGGTTTGTTGCTCAGATAGAGGTTTAGGGTGTAGTTTTGCTCTCTGAGCTGTAGGTTTGATATCCAGACGTTTCATTACCTGGCTAGGTAACATCATCAGTGGTGACCTCCAAGTGAAGCGAAGCTGTTGTCTCCTGGTTTGTCCTGGATGAGGACACAAACCCCAGGCACCCCACCCAGGACAAACATATAAATAGAAAGCACTTTAGTCTGTTTTATTTTAGAGAAAAGAATCACATCTTTCAATCTTTTCAGCACTGTCTTCAGTGCCCATATATTCTTTTAGTAGTATTGAGACTAAGCGAGAGATTTGAAAATCATGACCGTGATAATTGGAGGCACAGTTTGGCACCAAGCCACACACTGGTTTTCTGCTACAACTCCTAATACTGAATAATTTCGAAGATGGTTGACTTGGGGTCAGATAGACTGCTACTGGCAAGTGGCAGGCAGCCAATTGAAAGCAATTAATTAAGTGCTTATTAAAGTCCTAGCTGCACAATAACTAGGATTTCCAATCAGCAATGTGGGCTGCTCACGTGGTCTTGAACGCATTGGGGTCAATTTTACAGGGATTAACAGAGCCCAGCCCTTTTTGCACAAAAAGGAAGCTTCACATATCGGAGAGCAGATTCTGCCCAGGTGTCATTCAGAAATAGATAGAAATGCATTTTTTGTAGCTTGAAATTGTTAGGGGAAGGCAAGCCACATCCCCTTTTCAAGGTAATCAGTTTCTGCATTTTGAAATTTAGAGGACCTGACTGCAATATTGAAAACATCTGTTGTCAAAGCATAGAAGGTAAACGTGATGTTAAGGTGCTGGGAGGGTGGGCTACCAGATTGGCAGGAGGTTAGGGTGTCATGTAAGTAGGGTTCCAGTTACGATGTATGTACAGTATCAGGTTGTATAAAGTTCCATGGGAAGCAAGAAAGCCTTTAATGTAGCCTGGGTGAGCAGGAGAAATTAGGTCTGGTGTGGGGTTGGGTTTAGTACAGTCTGGTGAGAGATCAACTGACAAGACAGAGTTTAGGGGTCTACTCAGTGGTGGGTTGGGTCAGAAGTTGTGGTCTCAGGTCCTGTGGTTGAGGTGTCAGGTCAGGGATAGTGTAGGTGGGATATATGAGATAAGTATGGGTCAGTTTAACTGTTACTCACGAGTTAGAATATGCAATTAATAGTTGAACATTTCCTGAGTAACTATTTTACGTAATTTCATCAGAACCATTGAAGTCTCCGATTTTGAAACTTTTGCAGGGTTTCAGGCATAAAGAATTTGTCTGGAGGAACATTCAATTTTTCAGCAATTGCTTTGGAGTCTGCTAACATGAGGATTCCACAGGGCCCTCATCTGCAACTCCTATTATGTTGGAATAGTGACTGTCCAGAATCAGAGAATCTGTTGCTCTGATAGATCAATTGAGAGAATCGACTTACACCCTGACCCATGCTAGCCACTGCAGCAGTCTGTTGGAGGACTTTTCTGACCAGGAACATGGCTATGCAGCTGTGATATTGGAAAAAGTAAAATTACCTTAATTGCCAGTCTCCTCTCTATTTACATCGTCATGTTAGCTCCCAATCTCAAAGTGTTTAGATGGTTCCCATTGGCCCTTCATAATTGGGAACCTGCATATCATTCAGCAGCAAGTCCACTACAGCCTTTAGGGCCCTAGAGTAATTAATAATATTTGATTTTTAAGGGTTTAATTTAAAGGACAGTGAAATTTAAAGGGCTGTGGTGCACTCTCCCTGCTCTACTCTTAGAATCATACAGCATGGCCCAATTCATCCATGACCACGTTTCCTAAACTGAAATAGTCCCATTTGCCTGCATTTTGCTGATATCCCTCTAATCCTTTCCGAACTATATACCTGTCCAAATGTTTTTTAAATATTGTATTTGTAACTGCCTCTACCACTTCCTCTGGTCACTCATTTCATTTATGCACTACCCTCTCTGTGAAAATGTTGCCCTTCAGGTCCCTTTTAAATCTTTCCCCTCTCATCTTAAACCTATGCCCTCTATATTTGGACACCCCTTCCCTGGGAAAACACCTTGGCTAGTCCCTACCTTATCTATGCCCGCCATGATTTTATAAACCTCTATAAGGTCCCCCCTCAGCCTCCTATGCTCCAGGGAAAAAGTCTCAGGCTATTCAGCTTCTCCTTGTATCTTAAACATTCCAGTCTTGATAACATCCTTGTAAATCTTTTTTGCACCCTTTCCAATTTAATAACATCCTTCCTATAAGGTGGTGATCAGAACTGTACACAGTATTCCAAATGTGGTCTTATCAATGTCTTGTAAAGCTGTAACTTGATGTCCCAACTCCTGTACTCAGTGCTCTGACCGATGAAGGCAAGCATGCCAAATGACATCTTCACTACCCTGTCTACCTGTGACACCACTTTCAAGGAACTATGTACCCACACCACTCTGTTTGACAACATTCCCCAGGACCCTACCATTAACTGTAATGTCTGTCTTACTAAAATGCAACACCGTGTGTTTAGCTCAATTAAACTCAGTTTTTCCATTCCTTGACTCATTGACTCTGTTGATCACGATCCTGTTGTACTCTTACATAACCTTCTTTAATGTCCACTGTCCATCAATTTTGGTGTCAATTGCAAACTTACTAACTATGCCACCTATATTCTCGATATAAACGATGAACAAGCCTGGCAGGTATTGGGCCTCCAGTCTAAACAACAACCTTTACCATCACCTTCTGTCTCCTAACGTCAAGCCAATTGTATGTCCAAAACAAAAACAGAAATTGCTGGGAAATCTCAGCAGGTCTGGCAGCATCTGTGGAGGCAAATCAGAGTTAACATTTTGGGTCCAGTGACCCTTCTTCGGAACTTTGTATCTAATTGGTGAGCCCTCCTGGATCCTATGTAATCTAACTTTAATAATTTGTCTACCTCGTCAAAGGCCTTGCTAAATTCTATGTCTATCGCTCTGACTGGGCATAGTTTTAGTGCTGAGAACCAGAACTTGTGCAGGATATGGCTCAAGATGCAGCTCCTGAAAACTTAGATTTCAGAGCTGGAATAGCAGCTGAGGGTGCTTTGAAGTGTATGGCTGAGAGTACTATGCATAGCATGTACAGTAGGATAGCTACTCCACAGGCTAAGACTCCACAGGCAGGGCAGGAATGGATGATCACCAGGAATAAAAAGGTGATTAGGCAGGCAGTTCAGGCATCCCTGTGGCCATTCCTCTACAAAAGTGATAAGCTGCTCTGGATACTGTTCCAGGCAATCTCGTCTCAGAGGAATATAGCAACAACCAAATCTGTTGAATTATAATTGGCTCTCTGCACAAGAGAGGAGGACTAAATGTAGGAAGACTGTTGTAGTCGGAGAATCAGTAGTAAGGGGAATAGACAGATGTTTCGCTGGCTGCATATGAGACTCCCCAGGATGGTATGTTGCCTCCTGGGTGCCAGAGTCAAGAAAATCTCAAAGCAGCTACAGGACATTCTGAAGTGGGAAGGTGAAGAGCCAGTGATCATGTTATACATCAGAACCATTGACATAAGAATGAAAAGGTAAGAGGTCCTAAAAGCAAACTAAAGGGAGTTAGGAAACAAATAAAAAATAGGATCACAAATCTGACAACTGCTGCCAATCATATAGTAGTTAGAGGAGAAATAGCAGGATTATTTTGCTGGGGAAATGGTACAAGGGAGAGGGTTTTAAATCCCAGATGCATTGAGACCAGGTCTGAGGGAAGTGAGACTGGTACAAGCTGGATTGCACCTGAGTGGGACCAGAACTGATTTTGTAGGGGGTGTATTTGCCAGTGTGGTCAGGAAGGGTTTAAACTAAAATTAAAGAGGGATGGGAACATAGACAAGTTCATTTTATGTGAAGTTTGAAAATAGTAATGGGCGCATTTAAAGCCAACTATGTGAGGATTAGACACAGAAATAGCCCCAAATTCTGGTTTATGACTGATTAAAATTCCAGTCCAAGAATTCTGCACAGTATTCCATGTATGATCTAAACCAATGTTAACATAAATTCTGGCATCTGAAGAACCTTAATTGACACCAACTATTAATTTTCTTTTTCTCTTCAGTTGCAACCAGACCTGCACAGCTTTTGTCAACACTCTGTTTCTATTTATTTTAACTTCTACAATTTTCAATTCTATCCATCCAAAAATGAAGAAAAATAATCTTGCAGGATTATAGTGATAGGGTGGGGAAAGAATTAACTGGTTTGTTCCACAGAAACCTTGAATGAACTTGATGGGTCAAATGGTCTCCATTTATGCTACAAAGAGTTTATGAATCTATGGTCTCACACTTGTCAATATTGTAGTTAACGAACAGGGTTTTCCAAAATACTGCTATCCACAAATTCTGAAATTGGATTTCCAATTCTTGTACCCAAATCTTTGTAAATCATGAATTACAGTTACCCCAGTACAATCCTTGTTCAAGCTTAATTTCAACTTTGTCCTTTGTTTTTTATCAATAGCCAGTTTGTTTTGTTTGTTTATCGAATATATTTCTCCAAACTCTACTTATCACCGTTCCAAATGTTTTCCACTTGTTTTCTGTCTCATTGTTTTCATTGTCGCACAATATTATTTTCCAGGTAAATTTTCCCAAATTCTATTTTCATCCCCATAAGATCATTTCCCTTTCCAATCTATTAATCTTGGATTTTCAAAAATTTTTAAAGATCTTATTATGCTGATTAGATACTTCATAAACCTTATTTCTCTCAGCTTCACTAACAATACAGGGTTCAGCAGTGGTACTTCCCCAATTGGACTTTTCATACATTGATTATTAAAGGTGTCCTGAACAGACTGTAAAATCTGTATTCCTTTTTCCTCTTTCCCTTAACTGATTCTTGCTGATATACTTTGAGTAGTTGAAATATTTCTTGATTATTATTTTAGTTCCTTCACTTATTTCATACTTAATGCATGTGTAAATATTTCTAATTCCACATCCTTTTCACTATCAGGTGAATCTCTTTAGAGTGCCAATCAAATCTTAAAATAATTTATTTAATTTACTGCCATTATATCATCTCTAATTAGTGCAACAACTCAACAGCCTTTCTTTATACACTGCCATTTTCTTGCAAGGAACAAGAAAAATTTGACGTTTGAAGTATTTTTGTTAAAAAACAATGTATCAACTCAGAAAAATCAGGAAATCTATTATTCAAAATTGATTATGAAACAATTTTAAATGGTCACTTTAGAACATAGAACATAGAAAAGTACAGCACAGAGCAGGCCCTTTGGCCCACAATGTTGTACGGAGAATGAATCCTAATGTAAAATAACTTGACCCATGCACCCCTTTTCTTACCATAAGTAATCGCTGTCAGTTTACAGCAGTAACATTTATCATTTGATCGTTGTATACAGGTACATGATTGATAAAAGTGTCTATCAACTTTGGGAAAGATAAATCCCGTTGAAGTCTTTTCTGTTAACACTGCTGGTGAGTCAGCTTCAGCAAAGCAAGTGTTTGATCCAAAACCTCAGGCAAAATGCTTGCAGCAAAATTGGAGAAAATGAGGCAGTGTAACTGTAAATAGACAGAGCCAGTAAGAAAAGCACAGCCAAAGAGAAAAATAGAATGGAGACAACTCCTTCCCCTCACCTTAAAAATGTGCCCTCTAGTCTTGAAATTACTCATCTTAGGGAAAAGACAACTATCAACTCTATCTATGCCTGTGGTTCGTTTTGGCAGTGGAGGAGGCCAAGGATGGTCATATCAGAAAGGGAGTGGGAAGGGGAATTAAAATGGCCAGGATGGGGGGGGGGGGGGAAGGAAAGAGACTGAGAGGTCCTGTCGGCCTCTGTGGACCTGGCTGCAATGCTCGATGAACCATTCCCTAAGGTTATGTAGAGAAGACCACATCGGGAGCACCTGATGCAGTAAACAAGGTTAGAAGAGAAAGTGAGGACTGCAGATGCTGGAGATCAGAGCTTAAAAATGTGTTGCTGGAAAAGCGCAGCAGGTCAGGCAGCATCCAAGGAGAAGGAGAATCGACGTTTCAGGCATAAGCCCTTCTTCAGGAGGGCTTCCTGAATATAGAACATAGAAGAATACAGCGCAGTACAGGCCCTTTGGCCCTCGATGTTGCGCCGATCCAAGCCCACCTAACCTATACTAACCCACTATCCTCCATATACCTATCCAATGCCCGCTTAAATGCCCATAAAGAGGGAGAGTCCACCACTGCTACTGGCAGGGCATTCCATGAACTTACGACTCGCTGAGTGAAGAACCTACCCCTAATTCAGTCCTATATCTACCCCCCCTTAATTTAAAGCTATGCCCCCTTGTAATACCCGACTCCATACGCGGGAAAAGGTTCACACTGTCAACCCTATCTAACCCCCTAATCATCTTGTACACCTCAATCAAGTCACCTCTAAACCTTCTTTTCTCTAGTGAAAACAGCCCCAGGTGTCTCAGTCTTTCCTCATACGATCTTCCTTCCATACCAGGCAACATCCTGGTAAACCTCCTCTGCACCCGTTCCAGTGCCTCCACATCCTTCCTATAGTATGGCGACCAAAACTGCACACAATATTCCAGATGCGGCCGCACCAGAGTCTTATACAACTGCATCATGACCTCAGGACTCCGGAACTCAATTCCTCTACCAATAAAAGCCAGTACGCCATATGCCTTCCTCACCGCACTATTTACCTGGGTGGCAACTTTCAGAGATCTGTGTACATGGACACCAAGATCCCTCTGCTCATCCACACTACCAAGTATCCGACCATTAGCCCAGTACCCCATCTTTTTGTTATTCTTCCCAAAGTGAATCACCTCACACTTAGCTACATTGAATTCCATTTGCCACCTTTCTGCCCAGCTCTGCAGCTTCTCTATATCCTGCTGTAACCTGCCACATCCTTCCTCACTGTCAACAACTCCTCCAACTTTCGTATCATCCGCAAACTTGCTCACCCAACCTTCTAACCCCTCTTCCAGATCATTTATAAAAATGACAAACCGCAATGGTCCCAAAACAGATCCTTGCGGAACACCGCTAGTGACGGCACTCCATGAAGAAACTTTGCCATCAACTACTACCCTCTGTCTTCTTCCATCCAGCCAATTCCTAATCCAAACCTCCAACTCACCCTCAATGCCATATCTCCGTATTTTCTGCAGTAGCCTACCATGGGGAACCTAATCAAACGCCTTACTAAAATCCATATATACCACATCTACCGCTTTCCCCTCATCAACCTCCTTCGTCACCTTTTCAAAGAATTCAATAAGGTTTGTGAGGCACGACCTGCCCTTCACAAAACCATGCTGACTATCCTTGATCACATTATTCCTATCCAGATGTGCATAAATCCTATCCCTTACAATTCTCTCTAAGACTTTGCCCACAACAGAAGTGAGACTCACTGGCCTATAGTTACTAGGGTTATCCCTACTCCCCTTTTTGAACAAGGGAACCACATTTGCTATCCTCCAGTCTTCTGGCACTACTCCTGTAGACAAAGAGGACATAAAAATCAAGGCCAATGGCTCTGCAATCTCCTCCCTTGCCTCCCATAGAATCCTAGGATAAATGCCATCAGGCCCAGGGGACTTATCTATTTTCACCTTTTCCAGGATTTCCAACACCTCTTCTCTACATACCTCAAAGCCATCCATTCTACTTATTTGTGACTCAGTATTCACATCGACGACAATGCCCTGTTCCTGAGTAAATACTGAAGAAAAGTATTCATTCAGTGTCTCCCCAATCTCTTCCGCCTCCACACGCAACTTCCCACTACTATCCTTGACTGGACCTATTCCTACCCTAGTCATTCTTTTATTCCTAACATACCTATAGAAAGCCTTAGGGTTTTCCCTAATCCTACCGACTAAGGACCTTTCATGTCCCCTCCTTGCTGCTCTTAGCTCTCTCTTCAGGTCCTTCCTGGCTACCCTATAACTCTCAATCGCCACAATTGAACCTTCACGTCTCATCTTGAGATAGGCCGCCCTCTTCCATTTAACAAGGGATTCCAATTCCTTATTAAACCACGGCTCCCTCGCACGACCCTTTCCTCCCTGCCTGACAGGTACATAATTATCAAGGACACTCAATAGTTGCTCCTTGAACAAGCTCCACATATCATTTACACTCTTGCCTTGGAGTCTACTTTTCCAAGCCACACATCCTAAGTCATGCCTCACCGCATCATAATTTCCCTGACCCCAGCTATAACTCTTGCCCTGTAGTACACACTTATCCCTCTCCATCACGAGAGTAAAAATCACCGAATTATGGTCACTATCCCCAAAGTGCTCACCTACCTCTAATTCTAACACCTGGCCTGGTTCGTTACCCAGAACCAAATCTAGTATGGCCTCACCTCTTGTTGGCCTGTCTACATATTGTGTCAGGAAACTCTCCTGCACACATTGAACAAACACTGACCCATCTAACGAACTTGAGCTATAGCTTTCCCAATCAATATCAGGAAAGTTAAAGTCCCCCATAACAACCACCCTATTACTGTCACTCATCTCCTGAATCACCTTCCCTATCCTTTCTTCAATGATTCTAGGACTATTAGGAGGCCTGTAAAAGACTCCTAACAGGGTGACCTCACCTTTCCTATTCCTAACCTCAGCCCAAACTACCTCAGATGGCAAGTCCTCATCCATCGTCCTTTCCACCACTGTAATACTATCTTTGACAAGCAATGCCACACCTCCCCCTCTTTTACCCCCACCTCTGACCCTACTAAAACATTTAAATCCTGGAACCTGCAACAGCCAATCCTGTCCCTGTTCTAGCCATGTCTCCGTAATAGCCACAACATCGAAGTCCCAGGTACCAACCCACGCTGCAAGTTCACCTACCTTATTTCGTATACTTCTTGCATTGAAGTATACACACTTCAAGCCACTTTCCTGTTTACAGGCACCCTCCTTTGAAATTGATGCCATGTTCCTAACCTCCCTACACTCCAGGCCCTGCACCCTGAAGCTACAATCTGGGTTCCCATGCCCCTGCAGAGTTAGTTTAAACCCTCCCCAAGAGCACTAATATCTGATATTTAGACCAGAAAATGTGAATTTTCATGATGATTAGCTCATACAAAATTGTTGTTTCTATTGAGCCTCATTTACAATTACTTCATTTCATTTAGAAATTGCAAAAACGTTCTCATTGTCTATGCTAAAGGTCTACTATCTGAAAACTGTCAAGCCATAGGTGTGTGTAAAGAAATGGAGAGAAAAAGTAATATGGATCACAATACTTACCCATGAGATCCCTGAATGTGGTTTTGTCATGGGTCATAAGGTGATCTATGATGGCCCTCCAACTGCAAATTTGAAACATATCTGTTAAAACTACAGATGAATAGAGGATACTAAAGTTGTTGCAAGCCACTATTTAACCAATGCAGACAGGCAAAATTATAAACAGCACAGTATTTATTTTTAATTTATTTTATTTAATAAGCATTTTCCTCAAAAGTCTCTTTTATTTTCCTGATGATTTTGGAATTTGGAATCAGCCTGTTTACAATGCACTTCTTTTTCTTGGGTACACACTTAACTCCCATACTCCACATCAAAGCTTCAAAGTGCTTGTTCTTTATTCCAATTATAATCTCAGCAATATTTTCCACATCCGCTTTTGTTCACTTTTTCATTCCTTTGAAAGTTCTTTCTTCAAAGCTTGATAAATGTTAGATTTATTTCTATTGTTTACAACAATTCTCAGAGAAACTTTATGTTTGATGCTTTTTTTTGTCCTATATAGTGTTTAGTGCAGTCCTTGCATGGTATTTGTACACTACATGCGTGGCTACAGGAAAGCCACACACACAGACCAAGTCCTAAATCATGAAAGTAATCACCCCAACACACACAAACGAAGCTGCATCAGGACACTATTCAAAAGGGCCACAACACACTGCAGTACATCAGAACTACAAAAAGAAGAAGAGGAACACCTATACAAGGTATTCGCCAAAAACGGATACCCGCGCAACTTCATCAACAGATGCCTAAGAGAAAGACCACGGAACGAGGACATACCACAACCAAAAGGACTAGCCACACTACCATACATCAGGAGCATCTCGGAACTGACAGCCAGACTACTGCGACCCCTAGGACTCATAACGGCACACAAACCAACAGCCACGCTCAGACAACAACTCACCAGAACGAAGGACCCGATACCCAACATGAGCAAGACGAATGTAGTGTACAAAATACCATGCAAGGACTGCACTAAACACTATATAGGACAAACAGGAAGACAGCTAGCAATCCGCATACATGAACATCAACTAGCCACAGAACGACACGACCAGCTATCCTTGGTAGCCACACACGCAGACAACAAGCAACATGAATTCGACTGGGACAACACTACTATCATAGGGCAAGCCAGACAGAGAACAGCCAGGGAATTCCTAGAGGCATGGCATTCATCCACAAACTCCATCAACAAACACATCGACCTGGACCCAATATACCAACCACTACAGCGGACAGCTGAAACTGACAACCGGAAGCGGCAGGGACAGACCACTATAAACACCGGAGGAAACATCAAAGAAGCGCTTCGCAGGAGGCTCCCAAGCACTGATGATGTCGCCTAGCCAGGGGACGAAACGTTTGCAACAAAAACTTCCAGCTCGGCGAACAGAACCACAGCAACGAGCACCCGAGCTACAAATCTTCGCACAAACTTTGAATTCAATAGTGTTGCTTGCAAGTTAAAGTACAAGGAAATAAATGTGAATTATTTTCCATTATCCCAAGATGAATCACACTCCTGTGATCTATTAATTTAATGCTCCAAAGTAAGTAATTTATTCATTTAACTGAAGTGAGAGAGAAAATGGGAATGACTAGATGAATGGACTGAATGACCTCATTTTGTGCAATAATGACTCTATCCTAAATGCTCTGGCATTCAGGTATCAGCATTTGATAAAGTCTCTACTGTTTATTTTATTTCCACATTTGTTTATTTATCTGGATTAAAATATATTGCTCTCACTTTCTATTTGACCTTCTTGACATCTAATTTTCAAGTTGACTACTCCTTCCCTCCCTCTTTATTAATTAGTCTATTCAATCCTGCTTGGTTGAGACGCAGCACATATTAAATTCATCAAACTGGTTTACCAACCCCACTCTCCCAACCAAAAAAACTTTCCCATCAATTTGGCTGGCACATCACACCCTGAAAATGGTATTTCATTCGGTATGCTCTTCTGACGAAGATTAGCAATAAACCAGAAAAGAAACTTCAGTGTGCCTTTCAATTTTCAATGCCAAGTCAACTAGTTGGTTATCTTCTCCAGAGTCGTTTCCTCTAGAAGGGTAGTGATTAGAAGTGACAGCTCAATTGGGAATGGACATTTGTGTGAAAATATCATTACAACCATAACTGTCCCAGTAAGTTTCATTCTTAAATCTCAATTCTTCTTCTTATACCTCAAGCAATTCTCTCTCCAGGACCTGATGTAGTTCTAAAACTTGCTTCAACGGGTGTTCTGGTAGATGTATTGAATAAATTTAATTAGTCTTTTGTTAGAATAAATTGATGTGTTTTCTTTCCATCTTATTCCCAGCTTTCTGAGTTTTAAACTGTTTCTTGGAATTTCAAGGGAACAATCTACTGGAACTAATGGTATCAAGGTACCTTCATAGGTTGAAAAAACATTTCCTCGACCACACCATCCAACTCAATCCACTTTCACATTCATCCTACTTGGAATACTTTTGGTAATCAGAGAACAGAGTTGGTTTTTCTGGAATATTAAGAAATAAACTGCAATCTATATAGGGACTTACTGACTAACGCATGACGCATCCATATGGAAGAAGTTAGGGTCCATAAACAGATCAAATGCTTCTTTTTTCCAAGCTCGCCTTGTATACTGGTAGCCACTCAGACTGCTTACCAATTGGACACATGCTCGGTAACTTGGGGCATTGTGAGCACTAGAAGTAAATCACAATAGTTTAGAGCCAGAAGAAAAGCTGAGCAATAGTTTATATTGAATAAAATTGAACACTGTATGTATAAGAAACCACAGAAAATAACAAGGATTTCCAACACAGAATCCACAGACCCAGAAGAATCACCAGCTTATAATGCTTTAAGTGCAGTATGTCTTAAAATGTATCAAATTCGTGTCCAATTGTACAGATTTCAATGCACATTACAAGTGTGAGAAAGTAATCGTTATTGCTGTTCAGGTTCAAGTGAAATATGACAAAAAAAACTGTTTTGCTCAATAAAAATGAGATGATTACTGAATGCATAAAAACAAAGGACATCTGTACATAAAATAATTAAGCATCTGAATTGTACAAATCAATTTTACAGAATATGTTTTCTACTTAAACTCAGCACCAACTTGCTGGTAGTGTGTCCAAGTTTGCAGAAGACAAATAAGGTGAGTGGTAGAGCAAAGCGTTCAGAGGACTGTGAAACTTTGCAAAGGGACATAGATAGTTGGGACATAGGTAGTTTATGTGAATGGGCAAAGGTCTGGCAGATGGACTACAATGTTAATAAATGTGAAGTCATCTGCTTTGGTAGGAATAACAGTAAAAAGGACTATTATTTGAAGGATAGAAAATTGCAACATGCTACAGTGCAGAGAGATAGAAGTAAAGATGATGGGTGAAACAAGGACAAGAGGGCATAGCCTCAAAAGATTTAGGACTGAATTGAGGAGGAGCTTCTTCATGTAGAGAGTTGTGAAGCCAAGGAATTTCCTGCCCAGTGAAGTAGTTGAGGCTTCTTCACTAAATGGTTTCAAAGCGAAGACTGATCATTATTTGAACAGTAATGGAATTAAACGTTACAGTGAGAGGGGGGTAAGTGGAGCTGAGGCCATGAAAAGATCAGCCATGATCTTTTTGAATGGCAGAACACGCTCATAGGGCCAGATGGCCTACTCCTACTCCTAGTTATGTTCTTATGTAAACAAAAAACTTGTAAGGAATACGCAGTCATCTTTCAACTCAGTATTTAACACAGCGACATTTAACTTTATTTTGGAAATTTGTCAGCACATTAGAACATCAACAGACTCGCAGCATAGTTTTGGATTAGCATACAGGTTTGTAACCAATGCATTATGAGTTCTAATCCCCAAATGTACTTTTCGGGTAGCAGTGAGGCAGTGGATTAGGCTCCCACAGTGTTCTACCTGACTGTACAGCATACCTGGGAACAAACAGGCATTTTGTCCTGCTGGTGTACAAAAAAAGAGACAGGAGAAAAAAGAAATCTTGTAAACAAAGGTAAAAGGTTTAGCCTCATCCACCCACCTAGCCCGAACAAAAAAATGGGCTTGAAAGACTAGACATAAAAACTGGTTTAATTCAATGAGAGAATTAGTGAAAACAGAAAATGCTGGAAATAGACAGCAGATCTGATAGCAGCCTTCCAATTTCTTTCTCAGATTCCTCTCAATTCATTGATGACCTTTGCGCAGTACTACGAGTTTCTGCCTTGCACCTTCAGGTGGCTGAAATGGAAGATTCTTGACTTGCAGATCTTTGGACATCTGGAACAGGACAACTCACAGCTGGAATTCAGCATTTTTTAAAATCCTTCTTTGCTGCCACTTTGAGACCCAAGATTTTAATGCTGGGGCAAAGAATGGAGGAGTTGTCACCATTCTGAACAGTCAGTAGCAAGTTCCTCCTTGCCATTAAAGGTCACTGCTGTCACCTTTGAGGAGAATTTGAGATGGCTTTGAAGCATTTTTATGTTCTCTCATGGAATATTGTTTTCTAAGAGGTTTTCTGCCATCCACTGACCAATTCATCATAGTTTATGATGCAGCAGTTTTGTCTGGAAGCTTTGCACCTGGTTTCAGGAATGATGCAAGTATTTACCCAACAGTTCTCCCATTAGGTATGGAGAATTCCGCAGTGGCATAGCTAATCAGATTTCGCTAGTATCCTAATATATTACTGATATACAGTTGCGTTTCTCTGCAGTACACTGCATGAAGACAACTGCTCTGAACACTAAGACATTTGTTTGCTCAATTAAATCTTTACTTTTAATACATTTGATGTAGTTTGTTCAAGTTGGAACTGATGCAGCTAATATGCTCAGTGATGGCCTTTGGTGAGAGGCCGTTGGCAAGGTCTGGGAAATGTTCCACATACTTCAAAGTCTCTCCAACATAAGAATTGGGAAATGAAATATCAGAATGGCTAGCTGCAGGTTTATCTAATTTTCTTGTTTGGACAGCATTCAGGATTGGGTCAAGTTTCCTGTATGCATAATTGAATGGTAGTGCAGATCTTACTGATAAAGGACCACTGATATAGAACCCTGGATTTCTCTTTACAGATGCTATCAGACGTGACGTATTTATATTGGGTTTTAATTCAGATTTCCGGCATCAAAGAACTATGCTTTGGAATAAAATCTGTTTGTTAAACTGATAAATGAACAGTTACAGTCATGAATTGCAAATATTAGGCTGGAAAACCAAAAGGTACACAGAATTGAAATTCAGTAATAATGACAGTCCAGCACAAGGCAAATTAGTCTTACAAATGGTACATGAGGAATAAAACCATAACTGTACTCTAAAGTAGAGGTACCTGTGATTGCGTAGATAGGGAACAACATAGTACATAATGTTAACAAGTAATGGGATAACTTTTTCCTTTTCTTCACTGTGAAATACCATGTCGAAAAGGTGAGCTAAAACCTAAAAGACAGCAGAAAATGCATACTTTACATACAGCACACTGTAATAGGTATTCAATAATATGTTTTGTGTTGGTATTGTATAACAAAGAGTTATGGCAACAAAAAAGAGAAATTAATGGAGAACTGAAACTGTTCAGTGGACCAGAAACATTGACTCTGCTTTCTCTCCCCGATGCTGCCAGACCTGCTGAGATATTCTAGCAATTTTTGTTTTTTCTTCAAATTTCCAGCATACACAGTTGCAGAGTCATAGAGATGTCATTGGTTAGGCCACTTTTGAAATATTGCGTGCAATTCTGGTCTCCTTCCTATCAGAAGGATGTTATGAAACTTGAAAGGTTCAGAGTCATAGCGAAGTGCAGCATGGAAACAGACCCTTCAGTCCAACTCATCCATGCTGACCAGGTATCCTAAACTAATCTAGTGCCATTTGCCAGCAGTTGGCCAATATCCCTCCAAAGCTTTCCTATTCATGTACCCATCCAGATGCCTTTTACATGCTGTAATTGTACCAGCCACCACCACTTCCTCTGGCAGCTCATTCCATACACACACCACTCTCTGCAGGAACAAGTTTCCCCTTAGGTGTCTTTTATACCCTTCCCCTCTCACCCTAAACCTATGCCCTCTACTTCTGGACTCCCCCACCCCAGGGAAAAGACCTTGTCTATTTATCCTATCCATGACCCTCATGATTTTATAAACTTCTATAAGGACACACCTCAGCCTCCACTCCAGGGAAAACAGCCTCAGCCTATTCTGCCTCTCCCTATAGCTCAAATCCTCCAACCCTGGCAACATCCTTGTTAATCTTTTCTGAACGCTTTCATGTTTCACAATATCCTTCTGATAAGAAGGAGACCAGAATTGTACGCAATATTCCAAAAGTGGCCGAACCAATGACCTTCCAACTCATATTCTTAATGCTCTGACTAATTAAGGAAAGCATACTAAACACCTTCTTCATTATTCTATCTACCTGCAACTCTACTTTCAAGGAACTACGAACCTGCCCTCCAAGGTCTCTTTGTTCAGCAACACTCCCTAGGACCTTACCGTTAAGTATTTAAGTCCTGCTGTGATTTGCTTTTCCAAAATGCACCACCTTGCATTTATGTAAATTAAATTCTATCTGCTAATCCTCCGGCCCTTGGCCCATCTGATCAAGATCCTGTTATATTCTGAGGTAACCTTCTTCACTGTCCACTACACCTCCAATTTTGGTGTCATCTGCAAACTTACTAATTATACCACCTAATTATTTATATCAATGATAAAAAGCAGTGGACTCAGCATCGATCCTTGTGGCACTCCACTGGTCACAGGCCTCCAGTCTGAAAAACAACCCTCCACCACCACCCTCTGTCTTCTACCTTTGAGCCAGTTCTGTATCCAAATGGCTAGTTCTCCCTATATTCCATGAGATCTAACCTTGCTAACCAGTCTACAATGAGGAACCTTGTTGAACGCCTTACTGAAATCCAGATAGGACACATCCACTGCTCTGCCCTCATCAATCCTCTTTGTTACTTCTTCAAAAACTCAAGCAAGTTTGTGAGACATGATTTCCCACGCAGAAAGCCATGCTGGCTATTCTTAATCAGTCCTTACCTTTCCATACATGTGTAAATCCTGTCCCTCAGGATTCCCTCTAACAACCTGCCCACTACAGATGTCAGACTCACTGGTCTATAGTTCCCTGGCTTTTCCTTACCACCTTTCTTAAATAGTGGCACCATGTTAACCAACCTCCAGTCTTTCGACTCCTCACCTGTGACTATCGATAATACAAATAGCAAGGGGTCGAGCACACAGCTCGATCCCTTGCTCCCACACAGTTCTAGGGTACACCTGATTGGGTCAGAGGGATGTATCCACTATTATGCATTTCAAGACATCCAGCACCTCCTCCTCTGTAATTTGGACATTTTTTAAGATATCACAATTTATTCCCCCAAATTCTATATCTTCCATGTTCTTCTCCACAGTAAACACTGATGCAAAATACTCATTTTGTATCTTCCCATCCACTGCGGCTCCGCACATAGGCTGCCTTGCTGGTCTTTGAGGGACCCTTCACTCTAACAGGAATGTAACAGGGGTGGCATGGTGGCTCAGTGGTTAGCACTGCTGCCTCACAGCACCAGGGTCCCAGGTTCGATTTCCTCCCACAGTTTAAAGATGTGCAGGTGAGGTGAATTGGCCATGCTAAATTGCCAGTAGCGTTAGGTGCATTAGTCAGAGGGAAATGGGAATGGGTGAGTTACTCTTTGGAGGGTCAGCGTGGAATTGTTGGGCCAAAGGACCTGTTTCCACACTGTAGGGAATCTAATCTAATATATTTTCTCTGGACTTTTGTTATGTCATTTCTGAAGGCTTCCCATTTTCCAGCTGCCCCTTTACATGCGAACATCCGCCCCAAATCAGTTTTTGGAAGTTCTTGCCCGATACCGTCAAAATTAGCCTTCCTCCAATTTAGAACTTCAACTTTTAGATCCAGTCTATCCTTTTCCATCACTATTTTAAGACTAATACAATTACGGTGGCTGGCCCCAAAGTGCACCCCCACTGATGCTTCAGTAACCTGCTTTGCTTTATTTCCTAAGCGTAGGTAAGATTTTGCACCTTCTCTAGTAGGAACATCTACATACTGAATCAGGAATTTTTCTTGTGCACACTGAGGAACTTCCTCTCCATCTCAATCATTAACACTATGGCAGTCCCAGTCTATGGAGAAAGTGAGGTCTGATAGAAAAGCACAGCAGGTCAGGTAGCATCTGAGAAGCAGGGTCCTGATGAAGGGCTCTGGCCTGAAACATCGATTCTCCTGCTCCTCGGATGCTGCCTGACCTGCTGTACTTTTCCAGACACAGTCTATGTTCGTAAAATTAAAATCCCCTACCATAATCACCCTATTATTCTTAGAGATAACTGAAATCTCCTTATAAATTTCTTTCTGAATTTCCCACTGAGTATTAGGGGGTCTATAATACAATCCCAAGAAGGTGATCATCCCTTTCTTATTTCTCAGTTCTACCCAAATAACTTCCCTGAATGTATTCCCAGGAATATCCACCCTAAGTACAGCTGTAATGCCATCCCTTACCAAAAACACCAAAGAACAAATAAAATTTACAGCCCAGGAACAGGCCCTTTGGCCCAAGCCGATCCAAATGTACTGTCTAAACCTGTCGGTCAATTCCTAAGCATTTGTATCCCTCTGCTTTCCACCTACTCATGCATCTGTCCAGACGCATCTTAAATGAATCCACTGTGCCTGCCTCTACCAGCTCTGCTGGCAACGCGTTCCAAACGCCCACCACCCTGTGTGAAATACTTGCCGCGTGTATCCCCCTTAAACTTTCCACCTCTCACTTTTAAAGCATGACCTCTGGTTATTGAATCCTTCACCCTGGGAAAAAACTTGTCTCTATCAACCCTGTCTATACCCTTCATGATTTTGTAAACCTCAATCAGGTTCTCCCTCAATCTTCTTTTTTCTAGTGAAAATAAACCTAACCTACTCAACCTCTCTTCATAGCTAGCACCTTCCATACCAGGCAACATCCTCGTAAACCTTCTCTGCACCCTCTCCAAAACGTCCACATCCTTTTGGTAATGTGGCAACTAGAACTGTACACATATTCCAAATGCGGCCAAACCAATGTCTTGTACAATTTTAATATGACTTGCCGGCTCTTATGCACAACACCCCATCCAATGAAGGCAAGCATATTATATGCCTTCTTGACCACTCTATCCACCTGTGCAGCAACCTTCAGGGTACAATGGACCTGCACTCCCAGTTCACTCTGCCCATCAACTTTTCCCAAGGCTCTTCTGTTCATTGTATAATTCGCTCTAGAATTAGACTTGCCTAAATGCATGACCTCACATTTGTCTGGATTGAAAGCCATCTGCCACTTTTTCGCCCAACTCTCCAGTCTATCTATATCTTCCTGTTTTCTCTGATAGTCCCTTATGCTTTCTGCTACTCCACCAATCTTTGGGTCACCTGCAAACTTGCTGATCATACCAACAGCGCCCTCTTCCAGATCATTTATGTATATTACGAACAACAGTGGCCCCAACATTGACCCCTGTGGAACATTTCGAGAAACTCCCTTCAACTACTACTCTGTAACCTGTTGCTCAACCAGTTCTTTATCCACCTAGCTAGAAAGATGGGGTACTGGGCTAATGGTCGGATACTTGGTAGTGTGGATGAGCAGAGAGATCTTGGTGTCCATGTACACAGATCTTTGAAAGTTGCCACCCAGGTAAATAGTGCAGTGAAGAAGGCATATGGCTTACTGGCTTTTATTGGTAGAGGAATTGAGTTCCGGAGTCCTGAGGTCATGTTGCAGTTGTATAAGACTCTGGTGCAGCCGCATCTGGAGTATTGTGTGCAGTTTTGGTCGCCATACTATAGGAAGGATGTGGAGGCACTGGAACGGGTGCAGAGGAGGTTTACCAGGATGTTGCCTGGTATGGTAGGAAGATCGTATGAGGAAAGGCTGAGGCACTTGGGGTTGTTTTCATTGGAGAAAAGAAGGTTTAGGGGTGACTTGATAGAGGTGTACAAGATGATTAGGGGTTTAGATAGGGTTGACCGTGAGAACCTTTTTCCACGTATGGAGTCAGCTATTACGAGGGGGCATAGCTTTAAATTAAGGGGTGGTAGATATAGGACAGATGTTAGGGGTAGATTCTTTACTCAGCGAGTCGTGAGTTCATGGAATGCCCTGCCAATAGCAGTGGTGGACTCTCCCTCTTTATGGGCATTTAAGCAGGCATTGGATAGACATATGGAGGATAGTGGGCTAGTGTAGGTTAGGTGGGCTTGGATCGGCGCAACATCGAGGGCCGAAGGGCCTGTACTGCGCTGTATTCTTCTATGTTCTATGTAACACCCTGCACACCATGTGACTTCACTTTCTCCATTAGTCTACAATGGGGAACCTTACTAAAGTCCGTGTATATGACATCAACAACCCTTCCTTCATCTAACAACTTGGTCACTTCCTCGAAGAACTCTATTAAGTTGGTAAGGCATGATCTCCCCTGCACAAAACCATGTTGCCTATCACTGATACGCTCATTCTTTTTGAAATATAAATAGATCCTACCTCTTTGTACCCTCTCCAGCAACTTCCCCACCATCGATGTGAGGCTCACTGGTCTGTAGTTACCCAGAATATCCCTACTACCCTTCTTGTATAGGGGGACAACATAAGCTACCGTCCAGGCCTCCGGCACCTCACCTGTATTTAAGGATGCCACAAAGATATCTATCAGGGCCCCAGCTATTTCCTCTCTCTCGCCTCCCTCTGCAACCTGGGATAGATCCCATCCGGTCCTGGGGATGTGTCCACCTTAATAGCCTCTAGCATACCAACACATCTTCCCTACTTATGCCAACGTGATCCAGACTAATCAAACTTCTATCTCTAATCTCAAGATTCATCATGTTCATCATGCTTCCCTTTTCCTCTTGGCTAGTTGTACAATTTCTCCTGTCATCCACAGTTCACGAATCTTTCCCTTCCTATCCTTTGCCTTCAATGGGACATGCCTATCCTGCACTACCGGTAACCTATCTTTGAAAGCCTCCCACATCTCAAATGTGGACTTCCCTTCAAATAGCTGTGTCCAATCCACATTTCCCAGCTCCTGAGTAATTTTGATATAATTGGCCTTGGCCCAGTTTAATATTCTTACCTTAAGACCACTCTCTTCTTTATCTACGAGTATTCTAAAACTTACAGAATTGTGGTCACTGTTCCCAAAGAAATCCCCCACTGCAACGTCTGCCACTTGTCCTGGCTCATTCCCCAGTACCAGGTCCAATATGGCCCCTTCCCTCATCGGACTATTGACAAACTGCTCTAGAAAACTCTTCTGGACGCCTCGGACAAATTCTACTCCATCCAGACCTCTGACGCTAAGTGTATCCCAGTCAATGTTGGGAAAATTAAAATCTCCCATTACCACTACCCTATTGCCTCTGCATCTATTCATAATCTGTTTACCTATTTGTTCTTCTTCCTCATGCTCACTGTTGGGAGGCCTGTAGTACAGCCCCAACAATGCAACTGAACCCTTCTTATTTCTCAGCTCCACCCATAATGCCTCACTACCCAAGACCGCCATAGTGTCCTCCTTTAGCACAGCCGTGATATCGTCATCATGCCGTTCCTTCAACCAAGTCTCTGTGATAGCAATAATATCATACTCCCAGGCACCAATCCAAGCCCTAAGTTCATCTGCCTTACACACTATATTCCTTGCATTAAAGTAGATGCATTTCAGGCCACCAGTTCTTCTGCGCTCACATGCTCTCTGCCTATTCTTCCCTTTATTAATGTTATCTGCATAATTCTTACCGTCTCCACCTCGCTGCCTACTTGTCTTCTCTTATGGTTCCCAGTCCCCTGCCACATTAGTTTAAAACCTTCCCAACAGTAGTAGCAAAAACTCCTCCAAGGACATTGGTTCCGGTCTGGTTCAGATGTACACCGTCCCTTTTGTAATCGCCCCACCTTCTCCAGAAGTTGGTCCCAATGTCCAACAAATCTGAACCCCTCCCTCCTCCACCATCTCTCAAGCCACGTGTTCATCCTACCTATTTTTTCATTTCTACGCTGGCTAGCATGTGGCACTGGTAGTAATCCCGAGATCACTACCTTTGAGGTTTTTCCCCTTTAACTTCTCTCCTCGCTCCCTGAATTCTTCTTTCAGGACCTCATCTCGCTTTCTACTTATATCGTTGGTGCCTATATGCACCAAGACAACTGGCTGTTCACTCTCCCCTTTTAGAATGCTCTGCAGCCGATCAGTGACATCCCTGACCCGAGCACCTGGGAGGCAACATACCATCCGTGAGTTCAGTTTTCGGCCACAGAACCGCCTATCTACTCCCCTCACAATAGAACCCCCTATGACTATGGCCCTACGAGTCTTTTTCCCACCCTTCTGAATAGCAGTGCCCACCAGGGTGCCATGATCTTGACAACTGCTGCCCTCCCCTGGTGAGCCATCTCCCCCAACAGTATCCAAAACAGTATACCTGTTTTGGAGGGAGATAACCACAGGGGACACCTGCATTGCCTTCCTACTCTTTTTGTGTCTTTTAGTCACCCATTCACTATCTCCCTCAGCAATCCTAATCTGCGGTGTGACCAGTTTACTAAATGTGCTATCCACGACCACCTCAGCACTGCAGATGCTCCACAGTGAGTCCATCCGCAGCTCCAGAACAATCATGCAGTCAAACAAGAGCTGCAGCTGGACACACTTCTTGCAAGTGTAAGAGTCAGGAACATCAGGCAAGTTCCTAACTCCCACATCAAGCAAGAGGCACATGCACAGGCACAGGGGTCTGAGGCCCCCTGCCATTGTAAGCTTAGCTTTATATGAACTAACTGAAATCAAACAACGCACTTAAATAAATGAAAAAGAAAGATAAGAAATAAAAGCCTTACCTTACAGGGTCATTTTCTTCTGGTTAGAGGAGGGGGTGGGAGGGAGATACTTACACGTGTAGTATCTCGGGTTTTGCCACTGCCCAAATATAAATTAAGCCCTTACCTTCCCGGCAGCCCTCGCTTCACTCCTCCTTCTCTCCTCACCGCTCTGGCAAAATGGAGGCCCGACTCCCGAGGTAAGTCCGTTTTTATGCGGGAAAACTTACCCTTCCCGGCAGCCCTCGCTTCACCTCCCCTCCTCTCTTGCCTCCTCCCCCCCCCATCCTTCCTGTAGCATTTGTATCCTGGAACATTAAGCAGCTATTACTGTCCATCCCTGAGCCACGTTTCTGTAATTGCTATGATATCCCAATATCATGTTCCTAACCATGCCGAGTTCATCCGCCTTCCGTGTTAGGCCTCTTTACTTGAAGTAAATGCAGTTTAATTTAGGAGTCCGACTCCTGCCCTGACTGTATGACTCACTCCTTTTCCCAACTGTACCAGTCTTAGATTGATCTCTTTCCTCACTATCTCCTTGGATCCCATTCCCCCTTCCATCCTAACTAGTTTAAATCCTCTCGAGCAGCTCTAGCAGATCTCCCTGCCAGTTTCTTTGTTCCCTTCCAATTCAGGTGCAGTTTATTCTTCTTGTACAGGTCACTTCTACCTCAGAAGAAATTCAAATGATCCAAAAATGTGAACCCTTCTCCCATGCACCAGCTCCTTAACCATACATTCATCTACTCTATCCTCCTATTCCTACCCTCACTAGATCGTAGCACCGGGAGTAATGCAGATATTACTACCCTTGAGGACTTCCTTTTTAAATTCCTGCCTAACTTCCGCTATTCTCTCTTCAGAACCTCATCCTTTTTCCTTCCTATTCGTTGGTTCCAATGTGCAATATGACCTCCTGCTGCTCCCTCTCCCCTTTGAGAATATTATGCACCCTCTCGGAGACATCCTTGATCCTGGTACCAGGGAGGCAACACATCATTCTGACTTTTCGCCGCTGGCCACAGAAATGTCTGTTTTTGCCTCTGACTACAGAGTCCCCTGTCACAATAAATCACTTGGAAACCGATGTACCCCTCATTCCAGTAGAGTCAGTCTTGATACCAGAAACTTGACTGCTCATGCTACATTCCCCTGAGAGTGCATCAACCCCTACATTTTCCAAGACAGCTTACTAGTTTGAAATGGGGATAGCTGCAGAAGACTCCTGCAATACCTGCCTACCTCACCTATCTTTCCTGGAGTTAACCCATTTATCTGGCTGCATCTACAGCTTTTCTCCTCTCCTATAACTGCCATTTATCTCACCCCCTTGCTCTTGTAAATTCCTCACTGCCTCTAACTGTTACTCCAACCGATCCATTTGATATGATAGGATTCACAACCAAAGACACTTCCTGAAGACATAATCCTCAGTAACATGTAAACTCTGCCTAAACTCCCACATCCGACAAGAAGAACGTATCATTTTACTAAAGGCCATCATTGCTCCTTCACAATCTACAGGCCCAGAAAACAGCACCATTATTTTGCTCTTAAAAAAAGTGCTCCAGGCTAACTTAGTACTTACAGTTTATATTTTTAAAATTTAATCAAGAGGCAGATTTCAATAAACATAATTAAGAAAGAACCCGCTCTACTCACTACTGTAGACTTACAGCAAGATTGCACATTAAAAACTATGCAGTTATTTGCTCCTGTATTGTGAGCTCTCCCACAAGGTTCCTCCAAGATCAGTTCGTTTTTTTTGTTGGTAGCTTTATAATAATACTGGCAATTGTCATACACAGAAGGTAAACAGTACAGCTCAGGAACAGGTGCTTCAGCCCACCTGTGCCAGACAGGATGCTATTCTAAACAAATCAACCTGCACATGGTCTGTATTCCTCTATTCACAGACTACTCATGCCTCTGCCTAAATGTCTCTTAAACATTGCTATTGTATCTGCTTCTACCATCTTCCCTGGCAACATGTTCCAGACACTTATCTGTGCAAAAAAAACCTACTACTGCACATCTTCTTTAAACTTTTTCTCTGTCAAGTTATATTTCTGCCTTCCTAGTGTTTGCTATTTCCACCCTGGGAAAAAGACTACCCACCATATCCACGCCTCCCATAATTTTAGATACTTGTATCAGTTCGTCCCTCAGCTTCCGACACTCTTGTAAAAACAATCCAAGTTTATTTGATCCCTCGTTATAGTTAATAAACTCCAGGCAACTTCCTGATAAACTTCTTATGCACCCTCTCCAAAGCTTCCACATCTTTTATATAGTGTAGCAACTAGTACTGCACACAATACTTCAAATGTGGCTGAACCAAACTAAGACTTGCCAACCTTTACACTCAATGCTCTGAATAAATAAGGCAAGCATGCTGTATACATCTACTTTTACCACCTTATCCACTTGTTCAGTCAGACAATATTGATTTGCACTGCAAACTCCTCTATATATCAATGTTCCTAAGAGTCCTGCCATTTATTGGGGCAGCACGGTGGCACAGTGGTTAGCACTGCTGCCTCACAGCGCCAGAGACCCGGGTTCAATTCCCGACTCAGGTGACTGTCTGTGTGGAGTTGGCACGTTCTCCCCGTGTCTGTGTGGGTTTCCTCCGGGTGCTCCAGTTTCCTCCCACAGTCCAAAGATGTGCAGGCCAGGTGAATTGGCCATGCTAAATTGCCCGTAGTGTTAGGTAAGGGGTAAATGTAGGGGTATGGGTGGGTTGCGCTTCGGCGGGTCGGTGTGGACTTGATGGGCCGAAGGGCCTGTTTCCACACTGTAAGTAATCTATTCTAATCTAATCTTATTGTATACTTTCCTCTTCATTTTATCTCATACTAGTCTGGATGAAACTCCATCTGTCATTTCTCTGTGTAACTTCCCAACTGATCCATATCCTACTGTATCCTTTGATATCTTTACTCACTATCCACAACTCCACCATTTCTCATGTCATTGCAAACGTACAAATTAGACCACCCACATTTTCATCTAAATCGTTCATATACTTATATTACAAAGGTACGAGCACTGATACTTGCAGAACACTACTGGTCACAGATCTGTAGGCAGAAAAACATTGCTTCACAACTACCAGGGGCATGGATAGGGTAATAGACAAAGTCTTTTCCCTGGGGTCGGGGAGTCCAGAACTAGAGGGCATAGGTTTAGGGTGAGAGGGGAAAGATATAAAAGAGATCTAAGGAGCAACTTTTTCACACAGAGGGTGGTACGTGTATGGAACGAGCTGCCAGAGGAAATGGTGGAGGATGGTACAATTGCAACATTTAAGAGGCATCTGGATGGGTATATGAATAGGAAGGGTTTGGAGGGATATGGGCCGGGAGCTGGCAGGTGGGACTAGATTGGGTTGGAATATCTGGTCGGCATGGACGGGTTGGACCGAAGTGTCTGTTTCCATGCAGTACATCTCTATGACTCTAAATATTTGGATGAGTACTTCAAATACTGTCACATTGATATGGGACAAATGCAGGAAATTGGGATTAGCCCACTTTTAATGGTAGTTATCTCAGTGCAGGCTTGATGGGCGGAAGAGCCTTTTCTGCACTGCATGAATCTATGGCTAATCTACATGTAATTCCCAAACTTTTTTTAAAATCACCGCCCCCCCCTCCCCCATTCTCCTCTAATGAGACCATCTGGCAAACCATCATCTCACCACACTTCAGTTAACACTGCATAGAGGAGACATGAGGGGGATATGGGGCAGTCTTAACATGGAAGTGAAGGCTACAGAGACTAATAACTATGAACTAGGAAACAGAGATCGGCTTCCTCATCTGCCAGGTTAACCACCTGTCTCCCACCATTACCACCTTGGGAAGTAGTAGCTACAATTCAACCTAGTAGCCAACTCCTACAGACCAGAGTGAATAGGTTAACTTTTATAATTGGTTAAACAGTCAAACAGAGTTAGAAGGCAATTTTCAAAATGCAGATTGGCAAAACTAGAGTCTGGTGAACATTAGCACATCACTGTCAGGTGCAATATGGCGAATTAACAAGAAATGTTTCTACTGAATCAATACTTTTGAAAATAAAAGGCTATTTTAACAGAGCAAGTCTAGCACCTGTTCATTGGTCATTTGGCTAGATGTCTGCACCTTAAGGCTGTTGCCTTTCTTATGTCCTGCCGCTTTTACCTCACAAGGCATGGTTATTATCTGCCTTTATGTTATATGCTGCAGTCAGTTCTGCTTCCAGGCAATGCTAAAGATTGTATTGTAGTAACATTACAGATGCAGTAAGAGGTCTGAACCCAGAAATGATAAATCACTGGATTTCCAAACTCAGATTTCAAACTGAAGCTACATGTGCAACTCTTGGAAACATTATAGCTATCACATGATATTTTTATAATGGCACAAAGCTTTTCGATTCATCAGCCAAGGTTGGCTCTCTGTAAATAAGCTGAATGCTCTCTAAAGTGTTTAGATTAACATTTGAAATGCCATGGCATTCAAAAATATGGGTCAAGTGCTGGAAAATGGAATTGGGATAGAATGATGTGCGATGACAGTATAGATATGATGGGCCGAAGAATGTTTTTGTGCTGTAAAAGCTTATGTAATGTTAGGCTTAAAAATGATATCCCCAAACCAGGATTAATCATTAAGAGTTACTGGACATGGTAATAAGCAATTGCAGGAAAATACATGAAGAACAGGCTTTGTTATGCTACACATCTAGAAATCATTGGTCAGATCACATTAGGAGCGTTATGTTCAGGTCTGGGCAACTTATTTGAGGAAGAATGTTAAAGCCCTGGGGACATTGCAAAGGAGATTTACTAGAAAGATACCAGGGATGAGAAATTTTAAATACAAGGAAAGATCAGAGAAATCTAGAGCTAGAGCTTATTCTCTTTGAAGCAGAGAAGATTAAGAGGTGATTTTATTGAGTTGTGCAAAATAATGAACTTGGACAGAGCAAAGAAGGATATGTCAGTAGCTAGGGGTCACAATTTCAAGATTGTCAGCAATTTAGCTGAGAGTGAGACGAGGAGGAACTTTACTTAGAGTTGTTAGGATTTGGAATGCGCTGCCAGGAGGTGGATCCCATAGGAGCTTTCAAAAGAAAGCTGGAGATAGATTTAAAAGAGATGAATTTAGAGGACTATGGATATATGGATGGAGAATGGGACCAGTTAGGTAGTTCTTCTGGGAGCCAGTACAGTTATAATGGCCTCATTCGGTTCTGTAAAATTCCAGGATACTAGTCCAAAAATAGCCTGTTTTGGCTGGAAGGTAACTTGCATAAGCTTGGGAACCAACTTATGCAAAGATACAGAGACATCTGGACCTGTTTTTAACTTAAATGAAGGCTTGGGAAAAGTACTCACAAGTTGGCACTTAATATCAGATTCAGAAAAGCATTAAGATTGGGGACTTTTTCCGGCTTGTGAGACTTTCATCTTCAGCTGGTGTTTGTAAGAATGAGCCCACAAACCTTCACCAGCAGATTGAGATTCATGAGACTCGTATCATAGAATCGAAGATAGTGCTCCAAGTGCCACTGTCGCCAAGCCGAAAGACAGTGAGACTCATTAGTTTGCATAAGCTAATAAATTTGCTATGTATTCAAGTGCAAATTCCCTTCTTCTATTCATTTTGTTCTGAACTTAAAAAAAACCTATTAGGTACTTTCAGCCTAACAGTACACTTGGTGCTGTGAGCAGGGTCTGAGCAAAATGTTGGTTGGAAAGCAGGATCCTGCTCCCACACTTTAATGAGACTGAAACATTCCATTCCAACAGCTGGTTTGTTCTCAGTATCAGTGAACCATTAGCAATTGTCATAGTTACATACTTGCTGTATCACAGTTGCAGTGACTGAATTGGCTTTATATTTGAAGCTGTGAGAAGCAGTAGTCTTTGAAGTTATCATGTGACTGGCATAATCAAAAATACGACAGGTAGATAGTTTAATAAAAAAGTTAGGATCGGGACAGCAAGAGGCGTACTGTATTTGTAGAAATATGTGATGGTATTTATGAGTGCATTCTTGATAGACTTTCAGAGGTTATGAAAAGAATAGCTGAGTTAGAAACTGTCCATAATAAGTTAGCAGATAAGGAAAATAGAAAGCTGCAGAATTGGTAAAAGAATGGAAGGCTAAAAATGACTACCAACAGGAAAGCACTGTACCCAATACTCGGAAAGACTGCAGGTGGTCCAAACTTTATGAATGGACAAACTGGATATTGATATTGAAACCAATGATAAAATGGACTTCTCTCTTGGTATAGCACAAATTAAAACATGCCAGACAGATATCTATGAACAGACAGCAGCTGGGACTTTATCTCGCAAGATGAGGTAGGTAACCTTGACAATGAAATCGATGATGTTTCTCCAACTGTTACATCGCTGTGTAATAAGAAAAAGCAGGTATGTAATGTCTCCCAGGAGTCAGAAGGGATGCACGAAGGAATAGAACCATTAGACCACATGTCTTTTTGCCCCAGTGAAGTTAAAAAAAGTCTGCTGTGAAAATTGGATTATATTCACAGAAAATTCTCATGACAGTTACAAGGATTGCAACCTTTCCATTGAACCAAGATCAGTACTAAAACAAGGACTAGTCTGAAAGCATCATAGGTTCAAGACTTTGCAGAGGGTGTAGAAGAGGATATCATGTTGCAGCTTCATAAGATTTTGATTCAGGCATACTTAACAGAATTCCAATCAATTCTGCTCTCCACATTACAGGAAGAATGTGAGGCTTTGCAGAGGGTGCAGAAGAGGTTTACTGGGATGCTGCCTAGATTAAAAGATAAGAGCTATAAGGAGAGGCTAGAAAAACTCAGGTTCTTTTCTCTCGAACGGTGGAAGTTGTGGGGAGACTGGATAGAAGTCTAAGAAAATCATGAGATTCATAGATAGGGTTGAATTTTTTTCTCCAGAGTTGAAATGTCTAAAACTAGGAGCATTTAAGGTTGTCGTCATTACAATCATTCCATTGCCAGTGTGATTTTGTTTCTAAAAGTGAACTGAATTGGATGATTTAGCCACCACCAGGAACAGTGGAACCAGGCAAACAGGATACATAGGAGAAAGTGAGGACTGCAGATGCTGGAGATCAGAGCTTAAAAATGTGTTGCTGGAAAAGCGCAGCAGGTCAGGCAGCATAAAAGGAGCAGGAGAATCGACGTTTTGGGCATAAGCCCTTCTTCAGGAATGAATTACAGAGGATACATAGACATCCTTCACCAACTTTTAATTTTTCATAAAATCAAGAATGCATAGCATAATCTTAGAATACCTATGTAAATATGCAGAAGTGGTTGTTACATCTGATGTAACTAAGGAGCAGGAATGCATGGCAAAAATGCACTGAAGAATGGATATACTTGACAAAATAGTTAGTGTGGGCTGGAAGAGCACAAAAACAGTTTAAATAATAAGGCACTGACACACAATCCATAGACAAACTGATTGTAAAACAATAACAGTAGTATTGATGAGGTGGAGGTAAAAATACAATTGGAGACAAAGAGGGGAAATATTGAAGAGCTGGAGAATCTAAATTCACGTATAAACCTGTTGCTTGTGAAGCATGAGTCAATCTTAAATTTTACGGTCTCGTAAAATCAGCAACAACATGTATGTGCTTATCATCTCAATCATCTGTTTTGAAGATATTATGAGTGAAATGCTGCGGTAGGCTTAAAAATATCTCCAACCCAAATTGTTAAGAGTTAATTGGACATGGCAATAAGCAATACAAGCAAAATAAGTGAAAATATGTATAAAAACAGCCTGCTTTGGCTAGAAGGTAACTGCAATGAACTTGGGTGAGCTTGGGGACAGACTGCTGTGCAGAGACACAGGTAAACCTGAACCAGTTTTTGCATGAAGGAATGTTTGGAAAAAATACTCAGAGATGGCAATTAGTATCACATTCCGAATAGTATTAATTTAGGGACTTTTCCCAGCTCATGGCACTTTCACCATCGGGCTGGTGTTTGCGAGAACAGAGCCGTGGACCTTCACCATCAGACTGGAGTTCATGAAACTAGTGCCATAGAATCTGAGATTACACTCCAAGTGCCATCATCGCCAGTCCCCCAACGAAACTCATTAGTTTGCATATGTATAGTTTAAGCTATTGATTTGCTCATTAGTTGCTTTATGAAGGAGATCAAGCTAATACTTTTGCTATGTATTGAAGCCCATGTGTCTTCTTGAATTTATTTTGATCAGACCTTAAAAATCCTGTTCGGTACTTTCAGCCTAACCATCAGTACCATGTACTGTTCTATTCCCTATTGCTGTACTATCCCACCTTGCTTTCTTCTGAAATCACAGTTCGTCTTTTTCATCAAGGTTGTTTGTAACAAGCTCCAGATCTCTTTCATCAGGCTTGTAGGTAACAAGTTCAAAGTCACTACCAATCAATCGTAACTTGAACCTGTATGTAGTCCTGCATTGTACGTTGCTTCCCTGATGTGAGAGTAAAGAGCAGCACAGAAAGCGTAGAATATTCTGCATACAGTAAATGAGTAAACTGCATGCTAGATTTGACCACACCCTGATTCAACTTGACTTCCTCCCCAACTTGAGTACCCCTTCCAGCCTGACTAAGTCTCAACTGACCTGACCCAATGCAATGAAATAGAGAGGGAAGATTTGAGGTCCTATTCAAGAATGAAGGAAATAGTTTTAAAAAAAAAATGAAGATAGTAATCTCTGGATTACTTCCTATGACACGTACTCCAAAGAATAGGGATAGGATGATGGGGACAATTAGTTTGTGATTTGATGTGTCATGCAGGAGGGAGGCTTGAGATCCTTGGGAAATTGAAACATGTTATAGGACAGAAGGCATCTATTCAAATTGGAATGGACATTTACAGAGATAAACAAAGAACTGCAGATGCTGAAGATCTGAACCAAAATCAGAAATTGCCAGAGAAACTCAGCAGGTCTGGCAGCATCTGTGGACAGAGAACAAAATTAATGTTTCAAGTTCAGTGACCCTTTTTCAGGACATACTTATAGAGATATAGGACCACATCTTCCTGTCAAAAATGATTTTGGGCACATTGCTGTTTCTCTTGAAGCTTTTTATACCCTGCTGCATTTTCAACTGGGACTTGCATCCCAGCAAAAGCAGAAGTCTGCCTCCCAACCTCTCCAGGACAGTTGAAGGAAGGAGACAACGCATACCCTTTTACAACTCTAGCTCACATTCAGATATTTTGATAGGCTGGTGTTAGGTGAGGGGGTGACTGCAGAGTTCTGTTGCCAGGAGTGGTGAGGACGGTGGGGGGATTGGGTTGGAGGGAAGGTTGCCAGGTTAGGGAGGCACATGGGTCAGGTCAATTGATGCTTAGTCAGGCTGGGAGGGGTATTCTAGTTGGGGAGGAAGTCAAGTTGGATCAGAGAGTGGTCGAATCTAGTATGTGGTTTGCACAGGCGTGGAGGCACTGTTGACCAGGTATTAACCAGCCTGACACTGCCACGCTAGGTGTGCAGGTAAGTTCATTGTAGCTAGTTCATAACTCTGACCTTGAGCTCAGTGTTGAAAATTTTGTGCAGGGTACGAGGCAGTGCAATCAGAGCATTAAAGTTTAGACTTCCCACACAATTTCAGAACATGTGTGCATGTAGGACTTCTACAGTGTCCAAACATGCAAACCAGACAGGAGCCTCCAAATTACACCAGGAGTAACCAAAGTGATCCAACTGATGATCAAGTCATGCTGATTCAGCCTAATACCTAGGAACAGCAGTGGGATATTTCAGTAAAGGAAATAGAAAACTTCTGTCTGCTACGCAGTGATTTTGTTGGAAAATGAGCTATAGCAGCATCAGGCTCAGATATGGAGTCCTAAATGATAACATGTCAATGCAAAAAATCTACCTTCACATGAGTTCTCCAATGGAAGTCAGTCCCTTTGTAGTGGAACATCTGGAGCGTAAAGGTGTCAAGAGAAAAAATATTTAAGCAAGATGTGTTAAGTTTCCATACCTCAGCCAGTAAGGTCAGTGCATGCACACTGTATACAGAAGGTGTGATACTGGACGTCTCCATCACCGGGGTCAACATAATATCTGGACAGGACAGAATATATAAGTCAAATAACAACATAACTAAAAATGGTTTTGAACTGAAAATGTCATGAAACCCAATTAAAACTAGTAAAATCAATACTATAGAAATCTCCCATTTATTAAAAAAGTTGCTTCCATTGATTTTTGAGTACCACAAACCACTGCCTAATCGAGTTACAAGGCTAGGTTTCAATGTCCTCAACCAAATAATCTATCTAGACACTGAAAAGTTACCTTTACAAGCCTGGAATTTTGTTCCTTCAGATTTTACTTTTTGTTGTTAATCTTAAAACAAGATATTTACCTTTTGGTTTCACCTCTCAATTCCATCTAATTTTTTCTATTTCTGAATACAATATTACATTGAACTAAACATTCTAATTTACTCTCTCTGCTTGACTCATTAAGAATTCTTCAATGGGGTCAGCCAAGTGGTACTGAATAGCTGGCACTGTATGTTCATTGTTGATTGTAAAATCTATTTCATTGCATCAAATCATTTCTTAAATTAAATTCAAAGAGCACTTAAAGTTGAAAACTATTGTCGATCCTAAAGTTAAATTAATTCCAAGTTGAGAATAAGCATTTTTCGCTTTGAGATATAAAGTATTTTTCATTAAGAACAAAAAAAATTATATGGTGATATTAGCAGACTGGCTCCTAAGTTGACACTGAAGATTACTGTTGATGTATTCAATTGGGAAAGCTGGTTAAGTTATTTTACCCATCACCTAATGCCTCCCCAGCTAACCATGACTAGCATTTTATCCAAAGAGTTTAATACTCTTTTAAAATGTCTATTTCATTAATGGTTTTGATAGGTGTGTTCACATAGTGTCAGAATTAGAATGTTTCACACCTTCAACATCTCTTTCCAAGTTGTTTCCTTCCAATAGGATTTGTGGAGAAGCTTTTACTTCGAGATTCCTCCTTAGCCAGGTGGTCTGCTCCAAAGAAGACCCTGCAATGTTTCCAATGGCCTCCACTATCTTATGGGTGATATCCTAGCACATCAAAGACATAAGCAGGCTTTAAATGTCACTTACTAATGTAATATTGATGCGACAAGATTGATTTATCATTAACTAATTGGGTTCTCAAAGTAGATTTATCAAATATAGCTAGCTTTACCTGTAGGTCTCTTTGGTCCTTTTTGTTTTCCAGATTGGGATTTTTCATGATAAATTCGTTAAGTACTCTGCAGACAAAAGTCAAGAACAAAATAATATTAAAAGCATTCCTAAATCCTCAGCCCATTCCAAAGCATTCAGCAATCAATAAACTATTTTTGCAATGCACTTGTTTTGTATGGAAACATGGACCAATGTCCAACAAATGTGGTGACTAACATTGGTCATGCTGATTAAGTGATTAATGTTTAGTAATATCAATGCACAATGCCTTTAATGCATCTCTACTGTATTTTTGGCATTATGAATACGAATAACCACTGCACATTTTCATTCCTACTGGCTACGTTACCTCTACGGAAATGAGTCGTTAATGGCTTCAGACACAGATCATTGAAAATATTATAAGTATATTACTGGAAATCTTCATTTACCATTACCCGTTTTTCTTTCACTTTTTTATTGGGCCCTGAAATCTAATTAATTTATTTCAATGCAGTTTACTATAGCATTGTGACCCAATTGGTGCCATTTTGGTGCGATTTCTGTCACATTTTGACTTGAGATTGTTCCCCCTACCCAGTCTTGCAACTTCCAGCCATATTATGTTGCTGAATGTCTGCACCAGGGAACCCCCACCAACAAGGTCCAGGTAGCCTGCTTGGGCCAGGCTGCAACTGCTATCCAATAGTATCCCAAAATGTTTAATTTTATATCGATACTTATTTAATTCACCATCATGACAATTTAGTGAGTTAAAGCACTATATTTCAACTTACACGGTACAGTAATAATGTTTTTTTTTTATTTTTTAAAGAAGGTCCTATGGACTTTAACTTTTAATAATGATTCCTATGGGAATCAATGTTTCACGTAATACCATTTCATTTAAAAGATGAGCATCATGATGGTTCAATGGTTAGCACTATTGCCTCACAGCACCAGATACCTGGGTTCAATTCCATCCTCGGGAGCTTGCACATTCTCCATGCCTGTGTGGGTTTCCTCCCACAGTCCAGAGATGTGCTGGTTAGGTGGACTGTCTGTGCTAAATTGCCCATAGTGCCCAGGGATGTGTAGGGTGGGTGGATTATCCATGGGAAGTGCAGGGTTACAGTAACAGGATAGGAAGGTGCATCTGGGTGACACGCTCTTCAGAGGACTGGTGTAGACTCAATGGGACAGTTGGTCTGCTTCCCATTGATTCTATGATTCTATGCTTTATTTAAAGTTGGGATTTTCTGGAACAACAACCAAAATTTAAATGAGGGTTTCTGAAGATTCTTCATTTACAGTAGAATCATTAAAGAATCAGAATAGATTTGTATGCAACTTTAAATTATACTGCATCTGAAGTCATTACGGCTTCCTGAAATTTTAGATAAGCTTTCAGAACAGGGTCAAACATCTTCTGTGTTATTCATCCCAGTGACTTGTTTATAATTCCTCAGTTCACTTCACAGTTGAACACTGGATGCATCTTAGATGGTTTGATTTCACTCTCCATCAATGCTATCTTCACCCAAAACTTTTGGGTAAATATGACAGTCTGCCTTGAACAGTTAAGTCTCGAAAGGAGTGAGAGTCTACCAGTTCCAGATCCATGCAGGCAACAATAATTCTAAATTAACTGCATGTCAAGAGCCTTTTCCCAAAGCACTTGATCAAATCCAATTCACATACAATACTTAAGTCCGCATTAGAATATTTTGACATTAAAAATGTAATCCTGCCTCTCTGCGCCTCCTACCTACCCTGAATAAATTCTAGTTCTTCTTACCCAAGGATAAGAAATTGCCCTGGTGGTGGTAGATAAAGTTGAACAGAATCTTTCAGCAATGTTAAAAGGGATGGCCAGCTGTCTACTAAATTCTGCACTGAAATCCTGTGAAGAGAATGTCATATCAAGTTAGGAAGCTTCAAAATCAGCGTAGATTGCAATCAAAATTTCATTGTTATTTATGTTAAACTTTACATGACATGACAGAATGCACACTTTTTTCAAAGTTACTTTCCCCTTTTCCACAATATGGTAAAGTTTCAAGTCATAAACAATCACAGAAATACTGAAGAAATCAACAGGTCTGGTGACATCTTTGGAAAGAGAATCAAACATAATTTTTTGAGTCAGATATGATCAGTGGTGGAAGAAATTAATGTCTAAAGTATCAGTTGGAGAGCTAAGCAAGCAGTTGAAACTTTATTGCTGGAACAGCACAGCAGGTCAGGCAGCATCCAGGGAACAGGAGATTCGACGTTTCGGGCACAGGCCCTTCTTCAGGAATGAGCAGAGAGTGTTCAGCAGGAGAAGATAAAAGGTAGGGAGGAGGGACTTGGAGGAGGGGCGTTGGAAATGTGATAGGTGGAAAGAGGTCAAGGTGAGGGTGATAGGTCGGAGTAGGATGGAGGCGGAGAGGTCAAGAAGAAGACTGCAGGTCAGGAAGGCGGTGCCGGGCTGGAGGGATCCGGCTGAGACAAGGTGGGGGGAGGGGGGATGAAGAAACTGGTGAAGTCCAAGTTCATCCCCTGCGGTTGGAGGGTTCCCAGTCGGAAGATAAGACGCTCCTCCTCCGACCGTCGGGTTGTTGTGGTTTGGCGGTGGATGAGTCCAATGACCTGCATATCCTCGGTGGAGTGGGAGGGGGAGTTGAAATGCTGTGCTACAGGTTGGTTGGGTTGGTTCGTCCGGGTGGCCCAGAGGTGCTCTCTGAATCGCTCCGCAAGTAGGCGGCCTGTCTCCCCAATATAGAGGAGGCCACACCGGCTGCAGCGGATGCAGTAGATGATGTGGGTGGAGGTGCAGGTGAATCTGTGGCGGATATGGAAGTTTCCTTTGGGGCCTTGGAGAGAAGTGAGGGGGGAGGTGTGGGCGCAAGTCTTGCACCTCCTGCGGTTGCAAGGGAAGGTGCCGGGAGTGGAGGTTGGGTCGGTGGGGGGTGTGGATCTGACAAGGGAGTCGCGGAGGGAGTGGTCTCTACGGAAAGCTGATAGGGGAGGGGAGGGAAATATATCCTTGGTGCTGGGGTCTGTTTGGAGGTGGCGGAAGTGACGGCAGATGATGCGCTGTACATGGAGATTGGTGGGGTGGTAGGTGAGGACCAGTGGGGTTCTGTCCTGGTGGCGGTTGGAGGGGCGGGGCTCAAGGGCGGAGGAGCGGGAAGTGGAGGAGATGCGGTGGAGGGCACCGTCGACCACGTCGGGGGGGAAATTGCGGTCCTTGAAGGAGGCCATCTGTGTTGTATGTATTTTGAACTGGTCCTCCTGGGAGCAGATGCGGCGGAGACGAAGGAATTGGGAGAATGGGATGGCGTTTTTACAGGGGGCAGGATGGGAGGAGGTGTAGTCCAGGTAGCTGTGGGAGTCGGTTGGTTTGTAGTAGATGTCCGTGTTGATTCGGTCGCCTGAGATAGAAACAGAAAGGTCTAGGAAGGGGAGGGAGGAGTCCGAGACTGTCCAGGTGAATTTGAGGTCGGGGTGGAAGGTGTTAGTGTAGTGGATGAACTGTTCAACCTCCTCGTGGGAGCACGAGGTAGCGCCGATACAGTCATCAATGTAGCGAAGGAAAAGATGGGGGTGGGGCCAGTGTAGTTGCGGAAGATGGATTGTTCCACATATCCTACGAAGAGGCAGGCATAGCTGGGGCCCATGCGGGTGCCCATGGCTACTCCTTTTGTTTGGAGAAAGTGGGAGGATTGGAAAGAAAAGGTGACCGAATCAACACGGACATCTACTACAAACCAACCGACTCCCACAGCTACCTGGACTACACCTCCTCCCATCCTGCCCCCTGTAAAAACGCCCCCTCCCACTCCACCGAGGATATGCAGGTCATTGGACTCATCCACCGCCAAACCACAACAACCCGACGGTCGGAGGAGGAGCGTCTTATCTTCCGACTGGGAACCCTCCAACCGCAGGGGATGAACTTGGACTTCACCAGTTTCTTCATCCCCCCCTCCCCCCACCTTGTCTCAGCCGGATCCCTCCAGCCCGGCACCGCCTTCCTGACCTGCAGTCGTCTTCTTGACCTCTCCGCCTCCATCCTACTCCGACCTATCACCCTCACCTTGACCTCTTTCCACCTATCACATTTCCAACGCCCCTCCTCCAAGTCCCTCCTCCCTACCTTTTATCTTCTCCTGCTGAACACTCTCTGCTCATTCCTGAAGAAGGGCCTGTGCCCGAAACGTCGAATCTCCTGTTCCCTGGATGCTGCCTGACCTGCTGTGCTGTTCCAGCAATAAAGTTTCAACTTTGATCTCCAGCATCTGCAGACCTCACTTTCTCCCCGAGCTAAGCAAGCAGGCTAGTTTGGTTTGGATGGTGTTAGGCTTTGCAGGTTTTATTTGCAATTGCAACAATCCAGGAAGGTTAGGAGTGTTTCATCAAAGCCCTGACTTGCGCCTTGTAGGTGGTGAGCAGGATTTGGCGTGTCAGAGATGAGTGGCCATCTCTGGACCCTTCTCTGGACTCAGGGAAGTGCCAGAAGACTGGAGAATTGCAAACAAAAGAATGATTGCGAGGATAATCCCAGCAATCAGAGACTAATTAGTTTACTTCAGTGGTGGGACAATGTCTAGAAACAAATATTTGGGATAGAATTAGTAACTACATGGGGAAAAAAGTAGATCAGTGAGGCAGTCAGCAGGACCTTTTTAAAAGGGGAACTCTAGTTTAACTTACTCGCAGGAATTTTTGAAGAGGTAACGGAAAGGGTCAATGAGGGTAACACAGTTGATGTGATATACATGGGTTTCCAGAAGGCTTTTGATACAGCACCACATGACAGAGTTATGAGGAAAACTATAGGTCATAGTATGAAAGGAACAGTAACAAAGTTGATACAAAGTGACTAAGTGATAGAAAATAGAGTAATGGTCAATGGATATTTTTCAGGTTAGTGAGAGGTTCTGTAGTGAAGTTCTGCAGGGATTGGCATTGGATCCTTGCTTTTCCTGATATATGTTAATGATTTAGATCTTGCTCTGCAGGGAACAATTTCCAAGTTTGTAGATGACACAATGTGGAACTCCAAAAGGACATCAGCAAGATGGTGGAGCGGGCAGTTGAGATTCAATGCAGAGAAGTGTGAGGCGATGCACTTTGGTTGGAAGAACATTGAAAGACAATATAAAATAGGGGCTACAATTCTAAAGGGGGTGCAGAGGCAGAGGAACACAGGTGTATATGTGTACAGATCATTAAAGCGTACAATGTTTAGATTAGATTAGATTAGATTAGATTAGATTAGATTAGATTACTTACAGTGTGGAAACAGGCCCTTCGGCCCAACAAGTCCACACCGGCCCGCCGAAGCGCAACCCACCCATACCCCTACATCTACCCCTTTAACCTAACACTACGGGCAATTTAGCATGGCCAATTCACCTGACCCGCACATCTTTGGACTGTGGGAGGAAACCGGAGCACCCGGAGGAAACCCACGCAGACACGGGGAGAATGTGCAAACTCCACACAGTCAGTCGCCTGAGTCGGGAATTGAACCCGGGTCTACAGGCGCTGTGAGGCAGCAGTGCTAACCACTGGGCCACCGTGCCGCCCAAAGATGTTCTCATCTTTACTAATAGAGGCATAGTGTACAAGAGCCAGGAGATATAGATCTTAGGGCTACAGGAACAGGATACTGAGTGAGATGATCAGCCATGAACATATCGATTGGTGGAGAAGGCTCAAAGGGCTGAATGGCCTATTCCTGATCCTATTTTCTGAATTTCTATGTACAGTTGTGGGTGCCGCACTATAGAAAAGATATGAATGCATTTGAAAGAATGCTGAAGCGGTTTAAAAGGAAGGGTTGTAAAATATTTACAATTATTGAAGACGTTGGGAATGTTCTCAGAGTCATAGAGATGTACAGTATGGAAACACACCCTTCAGTCCAACTAGTCAGTGTCGATCAGATATCCCATTTGCCAACACTTGGCCCATATCCCTCTAAATGCTTCCTATTCATATGCCCATCCTGATGTCTTTTAAATGTTGTAATTCTACCAGCCTCCATCACTTTCTCTGGTAGCTTATTCCATACACACACCGCTCTGTGTGAAAAAGTTGCCCCTTAGGTCCATTTTAAATATTTCCTCTCTCACCCCAAGCCGATGCCCTCTACTTCTGGACTCCCCACCCCAGGGAAAATACTTTGTCTATTTACCTTATTCATGCCCCTCAGGATTTTATACAGCTCTATAGGGTTACTCCTCAGCCTCCAACACTCTAGGGAAAACAGCCCCAGCTTATTCAGCCTCTCCTTTTGGGTCAAACCTTCCAACCCTGGCAACATCCTTGTAAATCTTTTTCGGAACCCTTTCAAATTTCACAACATCCTTTTGATCTCCTTGGAGAGAAGGGTGAGTGAAGATTTGATAGCGATTTTTAAAATCATGTCTAGGTTGGACAGAGCAGATAGAAAGAAGCTGTTCCTGCTGGTTAAAAAAAAAATTAGGGGGCATAGATTTAAAGCGACATGGAAATTAAGCGATGAGAGAGAAAATGCTCCCACACAGCAAGTAGTTACAGTATGGGGGATGCACTGCCTGGAAATGTGGGGCAAGCAGATGAACTGAGGCATTCAGGATGGCACTAGATGATTATTTGGCTAGAAATGTGTGCAGGGATATACAGGAAGAGGAAAGAAATTGGCTCCAAGTATTATAATCGGTGCAGGCATGAAGGGTTAGATAGCCTCCTTCTGTGCCTTCCAATTCTGTGATTCTGAGTGTTATTTGCAGGAGATCCCAGTCTTGTGCATTCACAGTATTGAAATGACAGGTCCAGTTCAGCTTTTGATCAATGGTAATCTCTAGGATGTTGATAATGTGGGGTTCACAATAACAATATAATTGAATGTAAACATTTTCTAGTCAGAGTTATATAGCATAGCAACCTTTTAGATTAGATTAGATTAGATTACATTACAGTGTGGAAACAGGCCCTTCGGCCCAACAAGTCCACACCGCCCCGCCGAAGCACAACTCACCCATACCCAGACATTTACCCCTTACCTAACACTACGGGCAATTTAGCATGGCCAATTCACCTGACCTGCACATCTTTGGACTGTGGGAGGAAACCGGAGCACCCGGAGGAAACCCACGCTGACACAGGGAGAACGTGCTAGCTCTACACAGTCAGTCGCCTGAGGCGGGAATTGAACCCGGGTCTCAGGCGCTGTGAGGCAGCAGTGCTAACCACTGTGCCACCTTGCCGCCCAACTAGTCCACGCTGATCATGTTCTCAAACCAAGCTAGTCCCACCTGCCTGCCCATTTCCCTCCAAATCTTTCCTATTCATGTACTTATACAACATTTAAAGAAATTTGGAACTGTAGCTGCATCCACCACTTCCTCTGGCAGTTCATTTTACAACTAACTACTCTCCATGTAAGAAAGGTGCGCCTCATGTCCTTTCTAAATCTTTCTCCTCTCACCTTAAAAATATGTCCCCTAGTTGTGAACTCTCCCACCTTAGACAAAAGACCTTTGGTTTTCATCTCACCCATGCCCCTCATGATTTTATAAGTCTCTATAAAGTTACCCCCTAAACTCCTACACTCCACTGAAAAAAGTCCCAGCCTATCTCAGGTTTGATTCCAGCCTTGGGCGACTGACTGTGTGGAGTTTGCACATTCTCCCCATATCTGCGTGGCTTTTCTCCAGGTGCCGCAGTTTCCTCCCACAATCCAAAGATTTGCAGATTGGGTGAATTAGCCATGCTAAATTGCCCATGGTGTTTACAGATGTGTAGGTTAGGTGCATTATTCAGGGGCAAATGTAGAAAGGTAGCAGAATGGGGTTGGGTGGGTTACTCTTCGAAGAGTCAGTGTGGACTTGTTGGGACAAATGGCCTGTTTCCACACTGTAGAGATTCTACTCTATGATAAAGTATTCAGCCTACTTTTGTAACTCAAATCCTCCATTCCCGGCAAAATCTGGGTAAATCTCCTTTGAACCCTCTCCAGTTTAATAATATCCTTCCTATAACAGGGCAACCAAAATAGCATACAGTACCAGAATAGCATACAGAAGAGGCCTCACCAATGTCCTGCACAACTTTAACATGATGTCCCAACCTATACTTAAAGGTCTGAGCAACGAAAGCAAGCAAGCATGCTGAACATCTTAACCACCCTGTCTATCTGGGATGTAAATTTCAAAGACTTATATACCTGAATCCCTCGGTCTCTTTGTTCTACAACACTACCCACGGCTGTACCATTAACTGTATAAATCCTGCTGATGTTTGTTTTACCTTCATATTTATCCAAATTAAAGATGGCACGGTGGCTTTGTGGTTAGCAATGCAGTCGCACAGCGCCAGGGACCCAGGTTCGATTCCAGCCTCGGTGGGGAGTTTGCACATTCACCCAGTTTCTGCGTGGGTTTCCTCCCACAATCCAAACATGTGCAGGGTAGGTGGATTGGTCAGGCTAAATTGCCCATAGTGTTCAGGGACATGTAGGTTAGGTGTATTAGTCAGGGTTAAATATAAAGTAATGGGTTCGGGTGGGAGAGTCTTTGGAGGGTTGGTGTGTATTTGTTGGGCCGAAGGGTTTGTTTCCACACTGTAGGAATTCTATGGATTCTACTTATTATCTCATTAAGTAAAATTATGATCAATCATCATTCATTCAGACAGCGGGATACATTCAGTAAACTCAAAGAAAAATGAATCATTTATTAAGGTAGCAAACAGCTGGATTCATTCAGTGTAGTCACAGAAAAATCAGGAATCACCCATTTTGGCCACTAAAGAATTAACCATTTAAGCTGGGAAGACAGTCTCCACTTCAGTTATGAGAAGGCAGAAAACCTCCATTTTGGCCTGAGACAAGGGAGACCACTTCAGAACATCAGCATAGAACAGTTACTACTTTATCACAAAGTAAAAGCATTTTAAACAAGAAAAATAAATAATCACATTGGGAAGACATGGCATGAAATATAATATTTACCACGAAGCGTTAACTTCAGAGATGGGACAAATAGAGTCCTAGAGATGTACAGCATGGAACCAGACCCTTCGGTCCAACCCGTCCATGCCGACCAGATATCCCAACCCAACCTAGTCCCATCTGCCAGCACCCGACCCATATCCCTCCAAACCCTTCCTATTCTAGAACAAAGAATTGTACATCTGGGAAAAACCAATTCTTAAAATACAGAACAGCTTCCAAATCAGATACTAAATCATAAGTTGATACACATTTATCTACAATTGGGACATAGCTAATAACATTATAGCTGTCAAAGGGTAAGAGAAGCAACAAATACTTCTAATGCAGTACTGAAAACCTCTTAAACTTACTTTAATCTCAGAACAAATAAAATTATTGAAAGGACAACATTTAATAGAAGAGTTCAGCATCTGGAAATTCCATAGATGATTTCATTAACAAACTCTACAGATTGAATCAACAAGGTCATTTATGTGCAGAGTCACAAGAGATGGGTGAGATCCTAAATTAGTATTTCTCTTCAGTATTTAAAGCTATGGATGTGAGAAAACCTGGGGAAATAAACAATGATGTATTGAAGATTGCCCACATACAGTAGTAGTAGTGCTGGAAATCTTAAAATGCATTAAGGTAGATAAATTCTCAGGACATGATAACGTGTATCCTAGGATGCTGTGGGAGGCTAGGGAGGAAATTGTGCGGCCCCAGTGGAGATATTTGTATTATTGACAGTCATTGGTGAAATGCCCAAAGTTTATAGGATGGCTAATCTTGTCCCTTTATTTAAGAAAGGCTGCAGGGAAATGCCTGGGAACTACAGACTAGTGAGCCTAACATCCATGGTGGGCAAGTTGTTTTAGAGGGAGTTCTGAGGTATAGGATCTATAGGCATTTGGAGAGGCACAAACTCATTTGGGATAGCCAGCATGGTTTTGTAAGTGAGAAATAGTGTGCACGAATTTGATTGGGTTTTTTGAAGGGGTGACCAAGAAAATAGATGTGAGCAGTGCAGTAGACATTGTCAACATTCTTCAGCAAGGCCTTTGACAAGGTACCATGTGATAGGTTGTTGAGTATGGTTAAATTCCACGGGATCTAGTGAGAGCTAGCCAATTGGATACAAGGTTGGCTTGACGGCAGAAGATAGAAGGTTGTGGTAGGGGCTTGTTTTTCAGACTGGACACCTGTGACTAGTAATATGCCACAGGGATAGGTGCTGGGTCCACTGCGATTTATCATTTATATAAATGATTTGGATGAGAATTTAGGAGGTATTGTTAGTAGGTTTGCGGACGACACCAAGATAGGTGGTATAGTGGAGAAGGTTATCTGGGAATGCAACGAGATCTTGACCAACTGGGCCACTGGGCTAATGAATGACAGATGGATTTTAATTTAGATAAATGTAAGGTGCAATATTTTGGGAAAGCAAACCAGGACAGGACTTACACAGTCAATGGTAGGGCACTGGGGAGTGTTATAAAACAAAGAGATCGAGGGATGCAGGTTCATAGCTCCTTGAAAATGGAGTCACAGTTAGACAGGCCAATGAAGGCAGCTTCTGGCATGCTTGCTTTCATTGGTCAGAGCTTTGAATATAGGAGATGGGACGTCTTGTTGCAGCTGGACCAAGCATTGGTGAGGCCATATTTGGAGTACTGCATGCAGTTCTGGTTACCCTGCTATAGAAATTTTATTATTAAACTAGAAAGTTTGCAGAAAAGATTTACTAGGATGCTACCTACACTGGAATTTTTGGCTTATAAGGAGACGTTGGATAGGCTGGGTTGTTTTTCCTGGAGTGTATAAGACTTTGTATATAAAGTCATGAAAAGCATAGATACGGCAGATAGTGGACAGCTTCTCCCTGTGGTAGGGAAGCCTAAAACTAGGCGGCATAGGTTTAAGGTGAGAGGGGAGAAATGCAAAAGGGTCCAGAAGAGCAATTTTTCATACACAGAGGGTGGCGAGTGTCTGGAATGGAATGCCAAAGGTAGTGGTGGGAGTGAATACAAATCTGTCATTTAAGCAACATATAGACAGATACATGGGTGTGTTGCAAAGTTGGGTGAGTAATTGTAGATTGGGAGACAGAAATTAGAATTTGGTGTTTGTAAAACTTTAAAATACTACAGCGTTGCATGGTCCCTTTAAAAGATGGTGCTTTTTCTGTGCATAGGAATTAAAATGGATATCTGTGAGCAGCAGCTTAAGTTTGCAAAGACCAAGAGCCTGAATTGAAGCATTTGTATCAAAAGGCCATATTGATAAGACCAAGCAGCAGTTTTTAGTCAATCAATTTGAACAATGCACTTAGATACCGAAAACCCATTAAATTGAAATCTTAGACAACATAGAACCAATCTTATTGTAAGAAATATTGATACATCATCATGGGTACAAAAGAAGGGGGCAGTTGGATAAAGACCCCAGAGTTAACTGCCATCTGCCAGAGATGACAGCCATTAGCTTGAGAGAGAAATTGGCCCTCTCCGTCATCTATGTATTAAAGAAAGCATCATCTAATAACAATGGCATTCCTGGCAGAAAAACGCCAAAGAAGAAATTCCTAACAGAAGAATCAGAGGAAAAGGCATTCCTGACAGAAGAACTATGGGGAAGGCACAGAACATTCTAGAAGACATGTAACCTGGTTGTAATTTTGAGGGACTAAATTCTATTTTTGTTATAAATAGAATTAGGACTTGTATTTATTGGAACAGCATACCATTGGAATCGTGTTTTATTTGGGAATAGTTAGCAGTTAGAAACGATTTATTCAGTTTGTTAATAGTTTAGTTAAGTTGCTCAGTGTTAGAGTCAGATAAAATAAGTAGTTACTTGCAGATTTTAAAATGAGTGTTTGCGATTTATTTTATTTAACCACTAGAAGTTGCTAAGAAGTAAGTTACACTACTTTTCACACACTTTTTTTAGATTGTAGGGTGAGGTGTTCCTCTTTGGGTGTTTGGGTTTTAGTACTTAGAGGGGGTCAATCTCTGCTTTATAACAGATGGGATAGGTTGGAAGGGTATGAATCAAAAGCAATTCAATAGAACGAGGTTAAATTGTGAAAACTGGGCAGCATAGGCAAGTTGGGCTGAAGGGCCTATTTTCATGCTGTAGACCTCTGAGACATGAGTGGTAAATCTTTTACATGGAGGGTGATTCACATGTGGAATGATCTTCCTGTGGAAGTGGTGGATACAATTACAACGTTTAAAAGACTTTTGGGTAAGTACATGAATAGAAAAGGTTTGGAGGGATATGGCCCAACAGCAGCCAGGTGGGACTAGTTTAGTTTGAGAATTTGTTTGGAATGGACTGGTTGGACTGAAGGGTCCGTTTCCGAGTTATATGACTCTACGATTCTATGAATGTATGAATTAGGAGTAGGCCACTCAGTCCCGAGCTAACTCTGCCTCAATTCTTGGCTGATCTGATAACTTTACATTCCCGCTTATTCCTGATAAGCAAGGAGGTGAAAGCTTATCAAGAATCAATCAATTAATCAATCTACCTCTACCTTAAAAATATTCCAATTCCAGTTCCACCAATTTTTGAGGAAGAGAATTCCAAGGACTATATTTAAAAATTTGCTTAGTTATTTTAGATTTCTTGCTTTGTACAGACTCTTCAGTCAGAGACAGAGAAATATTGCTGATTGAAGATGCAGGGAAGCTGTGTTGTAAGAATAGGATGTTGGTGAGAAAGGTTTGAAGTAATGGAAATTGTGGCGACTTAAGCATGTGTCAGATGGTACTTGCTATTGGAATTCCGTTCGAGAATGCACTGGAGGATTAAGTGAAAGAACTTCTCAAAGGAATCTGGGAGAGCTGCCTCAGTACAGCAGGAGGAAAGAAAAGTTAAATAAAATAAATAAGAAGGGATTAGGGACTTTACAGCAAGACAAGACGCTGAAAGCGTGGCACAATGCAGTGTGGAGTTATCAGGCATGTCAAGAAACTAACAAGGTATAACTTTTCCATATTTTACAGTATTAGTTGCCCATTAAGTAATGTTTGGTTAAAGGCAATTTTAGTTATCTCTTAAAACTTAATGGATTGTTGTGGAATCCCCTGAAGTTGATCACTGGGAGAGTGAACTTACTTAAAACTTGTTGGTCTCTATAGGGTTTGTAAACACCATGAAAATGTTGTATATTCTCAAGTTCTGAAACAGCTGGAAAATGATGGTCAAGGCTTATGTTAATTCTCCTATTGCAACTCTTAACAGTCTAAGTACATATTAACTAGCCCTGAAATTTAAATATTTTTCTAACTGTTACAACGCCTGTTTCATCAGTCTATGTGAAAATAGATGTAAAACATTCAATGAGAGCTGGAAATATGTCCTTTGCTGCCGTACACACAGGTTAAACTTATGGTTGGCTCTTGATTCCATTATTTCTGGAGTTATTTGTTTGCTCTTTATATATTCATTTAAAAAAAAGGCTTCTTCTTTACATTCATTATTACAGCACAGAAGAGTTTATTTAGTTGACTGTTCTACACAGATCCAGAATGGACTCAATCTAAACTGTCCCATTCCCATGCGCAAACCTAGTAGCCCTGAAAGTTTATTTCCCTCAAGTGCCCACTTAATTTCCTTTCCAAATCATACATCATCTTTCACCATGTTGATAGTTCCAGGTCATACTAATTCATTCTTAAAAAAAGTTATTCTTTTATCCTTCTAACACCTTTTGCCTAAAACCTCAAATTTGTGCCCTCGTACAATCAATGGAACAGGTTTTCTTCATCCACACCACCTAATCTGCATATCCCTCTCAAATCTCCCCTCAATCAACTTTATTCCAAGGAAAGCAACCCCAACTTCATGAACCTAATCCAATAGCTAAAATGCCTTCATTATGCAGGAACCATTCTGATTAATCTCTTCTGAGTGTGAGATGACCAGATGTGTAGGCAATACTCCAGTTGTGGGCTGATCAGAGCTTCATAAAGATTCATAATGATTTTCTTGCTTCTGTACTCAACGTTCTATTTTCCAAAGCCCAAGATCTCATATAGCCTGCAAAGTATTTGCTTCAATATGTTTCAACTTTCTGTCTCTGAACCATGTCTCTTAGTTCATATTATCTCTTCCTGTCCATTTTGCACACAGCATTTTCACACATTGAACTCAACACAGAGCAATCTGCTGGTTGTCTGCCATTCTGTTATTGTATCTACGTCTTACCGAGGAGCCGGGCAGTGTCACAATCTGTGGGGGAAGTGCACGGAATGGTGAGCATAAGATTTGGACCCACTTACCAAGGAACCAGGATAAGCACTGATGTGGTGAGTACAGCAGAGCATAAATTCATACAATCTGAACTAATAGGGATAAATGGAATGATATCACAGGAAAGCGAGCTGATTGACTGTGTAAGAGAAAAACATTTAGGAACACAGATTTAAATTGCAGTTATTTTAAAAACTGTAAAATTATTTAGGGATAAAGCTCGCTAGTAAGCCAAAGGAAATTTAAATCATGGCAGGCTAGGGCAGCCAAGTAGAATATTTGTCCTGTCACATGTGGAGAGTCACAAACCCTGCTATTTTCCAAGATGACCACGAGTGCAAATGTTCCAAAAGCCCAAACTTGAGCTCTGGATTTCAGAAATTGAGCTGTAGCTGGAGACACTATAGCACATCTGCGAGGCTGAGAGGTACATACATAGTGTGTTTAGAGAGGTGGTCACTTCTTTCCTCCAGTCCCTGCAGCTGTGAAGAGAAAGGCTGACCACTAGGCAGTCAAAGAGAAACAGACAGGTAATGGAGGAGTGCCCTGCGGTCCTGCTTACAAATTGATTTTCCACTCTGGAAGTGGAGGAGGATGCTTGTATGTCAAAGGAGGCAGACCTCTGCCACCATAAGCTGCCTAACTATACAAGGAAGAAAGAAGAAAGCAGGAATGACAGTGGTCGGAAATTCATTAGTTAGGAGAACAGCCAGACATTTCTGTGGCTGCAGATGTGGCTCCAGCGTGACATGTTGCTGCCCTGGGCATTCTGACGGGTTATAAAACATACATTGTGGTACACATTGATACCAATGATATATAGGCAGAAAGAGGAATGAGATCTTGCAACAAGAGTTCAGAGCACTAGGCGGTTATCTCAAAATTGCTCCCAGTACCATGTGCTAGGAAGCACAAATAGGAGAATGGAGCAGCTGAATGCATAGCTCAAGAGTTAGTGCAGGATGGAGGGTTTTAGATTCCTGGATCACTGGGACCCTTTCTGGGGAAGGTGGGACCTTAATAAGTAGGACAGCCTGCACCTGAACCAGAGTGGGACAGCATCCTTGCTAGCACTGTTGGGAAGAATTTAAATAGTTTAGCAGGGCCAGGCACCACAGTATGTTAGTTCAATAGTGACCCAGCATGATTTTGAAAGGAATCAAGGCACAGCAAGTTCAGCCTTGTAAGTGTCTCAAGAGAGTAAGGTGAAATTGAATGGCTTATACTTTAATACCAAGAGTATAAGAGGTAAACTTCAACACAGTGAATTGTGATATTGTTCCCATCATAGAGATGTTGTGAGGTACAGACAAGACTGTCAATTTAACATTCTGGGATATAGGTTCTTCAGGCAGGACAGGGTGCAAAAGTGAGGTGGTTTCACATTATTAGTTAAGCAGTCAGTTATTGCACTTCAGGCCCAACATATTTCCTTTAGGATGAAATGTAGGAGAAAAAAGCCATGAAAAATCTAAATGTGTAGGAATGTTCAAGACTGGATAAAAAGGAAAAGAGAGAGATATATAGCAGGTACAAAAGGAGCAAAACAATAGAGGCCCCAGAGCAGTAAAGCAAGTGCGGGGGGGGGATCGCTGAAGTAATTAGGAGGGCAAAGTGTGGGTGTGACCCCAAGCGGTGCAGAGTTTGCCCCTGATACCCACTAATTCTACCCAGGACTCCTTGATGTTACACTCAATTGAATATGGTGTCGATATCAAGAGCTATCACTCTCATCTCACTCCTGGAATTCAGCTTTTTTTTGTCAGGTTTGAACCAGGCTGTAATGAGGTCAGAAGCTGAGTACTCTGGCAGAAGCCAAACTGTGCTTCACTGAACAGATTATTACTGTACAGATGTTGCTTGAAAACACTGCTAATTACATCTCCCCATCACTTTACTGATGATCCAGAGTAGACTGATGGGGTGATAATTGGCCTGGTTTGTCTGTCCTGCTTTTTTGCACAGGACATACTTGGGTAATTTTCCACATTGTCGGGTAGATGCCAGTGTTGTAACTGTACTGAAAGAGCTTGGCTAGAGGAGCAACAAGGTCTGCAACACAAGTCTTCAGTATTATTGCTGGAATGTTGTCAGGGTCCATAGTTTTTGCAATATCCAGTGCCTCCAACCATTTCTTGATATCACGTGGAGTGAATTAAATTGGCTGAAGACTGGTATCTGTGATGCTGGGGACCACTAGAAGACGCCAAGATGGATAATTCGCTTGGCACTTCTGGCTGAAGATTGTTCTGAATGCTTCAGCTTTATCTTATATGCGGATATGGCAGGCTCCTCTGTCACTGAAGATGGAGCTATTTATGCAGCCTTCTCTTCCAGTGAGTTGCTTAATTGTCCATCACCATTCACGACGAGATGTGGCAGGACTGCAGAACTTAAATCAGATCAGTTATTGTGGAATCGCTTAGCTTTGTCTATGTCAGGTACAGACAGCTGGGATCATTACAAAGAGTGGTGAACTCGGCCCGGACAATCACAAAGGATAACCTCCCATCTATAGAATTCATCTACCAGTCCCACTGTCAAGGAAAGGCCGCCAGCATTCTAAAAGATCCATCCCACCCTGGCAATGTTTTTCTACAACCTCTACCATCAATGGAGTCATGACTCACCTTCTCTCAGCCTAGTATAAATACCTCCCTATTTCTCCCTTTTTTTTTTAGCTTTGACAAAGGATCAGTTAGACTCGAAACGTCAGCTCTTTTCTCTCCTTTCAGATGCTGTCAGATCTGCTGAGATTTTCCAACTTTTTCTCTTTTAGATCACATGGGATCCGGGGGAGCTAGCCAATTGGATACAAGATTGGCTTGAAAGTAGGAGTCTGAGGGTGGTGGTAGAGGGTTGCTTTTTGGACTGGAGGCCTGTGACCAGCCTTGTGTGCTGCAAGGATCAGTGCCTTGCCACTGCTTTTCATCATTTATATAAATGATTTGGATGTGAATAGCCAAGGTCTTTTTCTGAGGGCGGGGAATCCAAAACTACAGGGCATAGGTTGAAGGTGAGAGGGCAAAGACTTAAAAAGAATATTTACGGCAACGTTTTCACATGCACGTATGAAATGAGCTGCCAGAGGAAATGGTGAATGTGGGTACAATTACAACATTTTAAAAGGCATTCGGATGGGTGTATGAACAGCAAGTGTTTGTTTTTACAAAGAGCGTGGCTAGTGTATGGAATGAATTGCCGGGGAAGCGGTGGATGCAGGTACAGTTACAACTTTAAGGACATTACAAACATGAATAGGAAGGGTTCACAGGGAAATAGATCAAATACTGGCAAATGAGACTAGGTCAGGTCGGGATAGAACATAGAACATAGAAGAATACAGCGCAGTACAGGCCCTTTGGCCCTCGATGTTGCGCCGATCCAAGCCCACCTAACCTACACTAGCCCACTATCCTCCATATGCCTATCCAATGCACGTTTAAATGCCCATAATGAAGGAGAGTCCACCACTGCTACTGGCAGGGCATGAACTCACGACTCGCTGAGTAAAGAATCTACCCCTAACATCTGTCCTATACCTACCCCCCCCTTAATTTAAAGCTATGCCCCCTTAATTTAAAGCTATGCCCCCTTGCCTGGTCGCCATGAAGGAGGTGGACCAAAGGGTCTGTTTCCACGATCTGCGATGGCAGGATTCAAAACCAGGGCCCCCAGAACATTAGCTGAATTTCTAGAATGATGATAGCATCCCCTCTCCTTGAATTAGTATTTCACATCTGTCTTTACTCAGAAAAAGGAAGATGCAAGTACAGAATTCAAGAATATTTTACTGTAAAGTTCTTGAGCAAAATGATACAAGAAGAATGGAGGTTTTGACTGATAGAAAAGCAGACAAATCTCTAGGACTGGACAAATCATATCCCAGGCTGCTGGAGATGAGAGAGGAAATTACAACAGCCCAGACCTAAATTTTTAAAGCATCTCTAACCATAGCAGAGGTGCCAGCGAACTGGAGGACAACTATTGTAGTTCCACTTTACAAGAAGGGTGGTAGAGACAGATTAAACGAACTAAAGACCAGAGAGTCTAACATCAGTGGTAGGGAAATTATTGGAGAAAATAGAGAAGGAGAAAATTAAGGAACTTAATTTTTCTTTTTGGAGGTATCACAAGTTCTTGGAATCTTTCCTAACTGCTCTCATCTTCTCCTTTAAAGCAGGTTTGTCTGTAGAGTTTTGCTCAATGTAGTACTAAACAAAGGGAACCTTTGGACCAATGCCAAAGGACCTAATGAGCCCATGCATAAGACATGGGGTGGCACGGTGGCACAGTGGTTAGCACTGCTGCCCCTCAGCGCCAGAGACCCGGGTTCAATTCCCACCTCAGGCGGCTGTCTGTGTGGAGTTTGCACATTCTCCCCGTGTCTCCGCTTTCCTCCCACAGTCCAAAAATGTGTAGGTTACATGAATTGGCCATGCTAAGTTGCCCATAGTGTTAGGTGAAGGGGTAAATGTAGGGGAATGGGTCTGGGTGGGTTGCTCTTCGGAAGATCGGTGTGGACTTGTTGGGCCGAAGGGCCTGTTTCCACACTGTGGATAATCTTAAAAAAAAAATGCAAGGTTTGATCAGGAACAGTCAGCATGGCTTTGTCAGAGGCATGTCATGCCTAACAAATCTGGTAGAGTTTTACGAGGAGGTAACGAAGTGTATGGATGAGGGTAGGGCAGTTGGGACAAATTTCATGAGTTTCATCCAGGCCTTTGACGAGGTCCCACATGGGAAACTGATACCGAAGGTAAAAGCTTTAGGGATATAGAATAACTTGGCAAGTTGGATCCAAAATTGGCTTAGATAGAAAGTGGTAGTAAAAGGCTGGTTGTGTCACTGGAACCTGATCTGCAGCAGTGTATCACAGAGATCAATGCTAGGTTCCTTTTTGATTGTGGTAATCATAAATGATGTAGATGAGGGTTTGGGCAGGGTACATAAGTTTGGAGATGGCACAAAGATTGGCTGAGTAGTTGACAGTGAGAGAAGGTTGCAGGAGGATAAAAATGGATTCGCTAGATGGGCAGGTAGGTGGCAGATGTAATTTAATCCTGATAAATCTGAGGTAATGCACTTTGTAAATAAGGGACAAGACAAGGCAATCCAACAAATGGCAGGATAGGATGCTGAGACAAATAGAGGAATTTTAGGGTTCTTGTCTATTGATCCTTGAAGATGGCAATACAGGTTAACAGAGCAGTTACAAAAGCATACATAGTGCTTGCCGTTATGAATCATGACATAAATTGTGTTGGAGCTATACAAAACCTTAGTTAGAGAATAGCTGGAGTCCTGTGTGCAGTTCTGGTCACCACATTGTATGTGATTGCACTGGAGGAGGTGTAAAGGAGATTTACCAGCATGTTGCCAGGGATGTAGTATTTTAGCTGTGAAGACAGGCTGGATAAGCTCAAAATGTGTTCTTTGGAGTAGAGAATGTTGAGTTGGGGACCTATTAAGGAGTATAAAGTCATGAGAATCATGGACAAGGTAAACAAAAAAGAACTGTTCCTCTTAGCTGAAGAAACAATAAAAAGGGGCCATAATTTTGAAGTGGAAGGCAGAAGATTTAGATGGAATTTGAGGAAAAGCATTTTCACACAGGGTACTACATGAAAAGGCAGTAGAGGCAGAAAACCTCTCAACTTTTAAAACGTATTTGGCTGAGTATTTGAAGTGTCATAACATTTAAGGGCCTAATGCAAGGAACTGGACGAGTATAGGTCAGAGTATATTTTTGCCAGCAAAGACATGGTGGGCTGAACAGCCTCTTGTGTACTGCATGATTCTTGTTGCAGGCAACTGATGTAATGGTAACTGTGTCATACCTCCAAGTTCGATATCACTGACAAGTTTAATTTGCCAATTTTTTAAATGGTCATTCTTTGCTCATTTTGCTTTTGATTCCCATTTGACTCCCATGATTTTCATACTCTTCTAGATTTTCAGTTGCATTGATCCTTTGGCATTGGTCCCTTTGTTTAGTACTACATTGAGCAAAACTTTACAGACAAAACCTGCTTTAAAGGAGAAGATGAGAGCAGTTAGGAGAAATTCCAAGAACTTGTGATACCTCCAAAAAGAAAAACTGCAGTTCCTTGAAACAAATACATGTACCCAAATTGAAAGACCTTTAAAGACTGATGAGAGGAAACATAGCAAGCAATACTAAACAAGTTGTCTGGTGTTAGGCTCACGGTAACTGTCAATTCATATCTCGGCACTCCCTCGCCCTCACCCTGTGCACTTCAGAACCACCACCACTTGACCTCCAACAAGACAGTTTTACAAACCAGACTTCAGATTCTAAAAAGCAGCAAGAGTAACAAGATGCATCAGAATAACGCAATCTGGGGCAGAGTCACAACCATGTCCAAAGTCACAATCTGTTGTAAAAAACGATAAATAGAGTCATAGAGACGTACAGCACAGAAACAGATCCTTTGGTCCAATTTGTCCATGCCAACCATATATCCTAAGTTAACCTAATCCTATTAGGGGCGGCACGGTGGCACAGTGGTTAGCACTGCTGCCTCACAGCGCCAGAGACCCGGGTTCAATTCCCGCCTCAGGCGACTGACTGTGTGGAGTTTGCACGTTCTCCCCGTGTCTGCGTGGGTTTCCTCCGGGTGCTCCGGTTTCCTCCCACAGTCACAAAGATGTGCAGGGTCAGGTGAATTGGCCATACTAAATTGCCCGTAGTGTTAGATAAGGGGTAAATGTAGAGGTATGGGTGGGTTTCGCTTCGGCGGGTCGGTGTGGACTTGTTGGGCCGAAGGGCCTGTTTCCACACTGTAATCTAATCTAATCTAATCTAATCTAATATTAGCCAGCATTTGGCTCATATCTCTCTAAATTTTGCCTATTCATGTACCATCCAGATGCCTTTTAAATGTTGTAATTGTACCAGCCTCCACCATTTCTTCAGGCAGCTCATTCCATACACACACTACCCTCTGTATGAAAAAGATGCCACTTAGGTCCCTTTCAAATCTTTCCCCCCTCAACTTCAAACCCCACACCCAGGGAAAAGATCTTGTCTATTTATCCCATCCATGCCCCTCATGATTTTATAAACCTCTATAATGTCACCTCTCAGCTTCTGATGCTCCAGGGAAATCAGCCGCAGCCTATTCAGCCTCTCCCCATAGCTCAAATCCTTTAACCCTGGCAACATTCTTGTAACATTTTCTGCACCCTTTCAAGTTTCACAATTTCATTTCTATAGCAGGGAGACCAGATCTAAATGTATTCCTAATGTGGCTATTTTTTACTCATCTTAAACTGCCCTTGAGAAGATTCTTTCTTGCTTTCTTTATTATGAGGGCTTCTTAGGCAACATCAGAGAGCAGTTAAAAGTCAACTGCAATGCTCCAAGAGTTGAATCACATAAATAAGAAAACCAAATAAGATTTACTTCGCTAAAGGAACTGAATTTAAATTCCTAGCCGTGGTGGGATTTGAGCTCAGTCTGATCACTAAGTTGGTCCTTGTACCACTAGTTCATTAAATTCAGAATGATGCTATCATATATATAAAAAACTCAGATACATAGGTTTGCATCACCACTTAAAAACAAAGCTGATGCACGTGAACCAGCTTAAAACTCTATCTTCGCATAGATTTAGTCAGAATGGACAAAAATGAAAAACTGCATCAAATAAATTGATCTGTATGGTACAAATTGTAAACTGTATATAGTACACTTAAAGCACATTACCTTTGGATATACGCATAGAAAAACTGCAACATACAAACTTCTTCTGGAACTTGCTTCTGAAACATAAAACAGATACAAGGCAAATTGCTTAACTATATGTAGAATTTTCTTGCAATTTAGTTAATAAGTAGCCGTTAGTCATTGGCTGCCACATGCCTTCACTATATATTTTTCTTTAATTATAGGACTGAAGCAGTCCATGGCCAAATGTAGCAAGACCTGGACAATATCCAGGCTGAAAAGTGACAAGTAACATTTGCACCACACAAATGCCAGGCAGTGACCATCTCCTTAGAGGCAATCTAACCATTATCTCTTGACATTCAATGATGCTTTCATCGCTGAATTCCCCAGCATCCTGTGATTGTTATTGACCAGAAAGTGAACTGGACTAATCACATAAATAAAAGGTCATAGCTCCACAGTTACCATAGTCCCTGAGGACCATAGGGTTGTTCTCTTATTACAAAATGATGACTGGTTAACCTGGAAGGTCATCACACCTCAAGCAAATGGAAAAGGTGAGAAGGCAGACCTTCATGGTAACCTCTGCCAGTGTGGGAGTTGACCCTGCACAGTTGGTGTCATTCTGCATCTGTCAACCAGTTGTCTAGCCAATTGAGCTAACTAAACCCAACAGCCACATCAATACAGTTGCTACAAGAACAGGTCAGAGGCTAGGAAAATTGCAACAAGTAACTCACTTCTTCACTTCCCAAAGCCTGTCTATCATCTACAAGGCGCAAGTTAGGTGAATACTCCCCAGCAGCCTGGATGAGTGCAGTTTAAACAACACTCAAGAAGCTTGACACTATTCAAGACAAAGCAGTCCACTCTGTTAGCAATGCATCTACAAATACCCATTCTCTGCCCCACCGAAGTTCAGGAGCAGCATTGTGTACCATCTACAAGATGTACCATAGAAATTCATTAAAGATTCTTACGCAGCACTGTCCAAACCCATGGTAACCACAGTAAATACACAGGGCAACAGATACATGGGAACATCACCACTTGCAAATTCCACCCCATGCCCTCACCATCCTGTCTTGGAAATACAATGCCACTCTTTCAGTGTCATTAGCTCAAAACTTGGCCAATGTGCCACCGTGGGCGTCACGGTGGCACAGTGGTTAGCACTGCTGCCTCACAGCGCCAGAGACCCGGGTTCAATTCCCGCCTCAGGCGACTGACAGTGTGGAGTTTGCATGTTCTCCCCGTGTCTGCGTGGGTTTCCTCCGAGTGCTCCGGTTTTCTCCCACAGTCCAAAGATGTGCGGGTCAGGTGAATTGGCCATGCTAAATTGCCCATAGTGTTAGGTAAGGGGTAAATGTAGGGGTATGGGTGGGTTGTGCTTCGGCGGGGCGGTGTGGACTTGTTGGGCCGAAGGGCCTGTTTCCACACTAAGTATCTAATCTAATCTAATTTAAAAAAACTCCTGGAATTCCGTCCTGAATGGCATTGTAGGTCCACATATAGCAAATAATCTATTCCACCCAAGGAAACAAAGCTTATTCCAATGGTATTCCTTCATCCAAAACTTACATACCACCCTGAAAGATCCTACCAAAAAAAATTAAGGACCACTACTAGGAGCTAAACTGGGAAATTACTGCTAATATACACATTAAGAAGCGCACAAAATAAGCTGGAAAATACTACAGATGCGGGAAATATTAAATTAAAGCCTAAACTATTTGGCAGGTCAGGTAGTACCTGTGGATAGAGATAAACAATTAACCAGTTGGAGCATATGTCCCACCAAGACTGGCATCGAAGCTGGGAAGAGACTAAAATTAGTCTCCTCAGTTGGTTTGTTGGTTCTGTCCAACCTCTGCGTGATTTCTGAAGTAAAAAGGGAAGGGGTGATAGGGAAGGGTTAACTGCCTGCATGCAGGTAGCTCATTAATAACTGCTGAAGGCCAATTAAATGTTGTAGGAGATACTGGTTTAGATGCCTGGAATTCACAGAAGCACCACTTCAGATAGGCGAAGATCATGCCCTTTCTGTCTTGATGCAAAAGCAGCTAGAGGTTGCATTCAGGGGTGGCCTCATTACAAAAGTAATGTTTAAAAGGGATTTTAAGAAGTTACAAATTGAGAGCTTCCATTTTGAAGTACTATTTCTCTTTCATATGGTTATTGCTCCTAACAGGGTTGAGAAGATCTCCAGCATTATGAGTCTGCCTCCCACATTTAGTTAGACAGTAAGCAGTCACTAGAACCCTGTAGACATCACAATCAGTGTTTCCTCCTGGGGGCTGCAATGGGATGAATTCCATAGGAAGTTACTATTTCCCATCCTAGAAGCATTGTAACAGTGATCATGTGACCCATTCAAGTCACAAAGGCTCTCTTCCAGAGCAATCCAGTCAGTCTTATTCCCTTGTTCTATCTTTATGGATATGTTTCTCTCAAATGTCCATCCAATTTCCTTTTAAAAATCATTGCTCATCTCCACTTCCATTATCTTTGCAGACAACAGGTCAATTAGTGGTGGGCAGGTTGTTGGAGGGAATCCTGAGGGACAGGATTTACGTGTATTTAGAAAGGCAAGGACTGATTAAGGATAGTCAACATAGCTTTGTGCATGGGAAATCATGTCTCGCTAACTTGATTCAGTTTTTTTTAAAGAATCAGGAGTTGTATGAATAGTAACAAAGAGGACTGATGAGGGAACAGCGGTGGATGCAATCTATATGGACTTCAGTAAGGCGTTTGACAAGGTTCCTCGTGGTAGACTGGTTAGCAAGGTTAGATCACATGAATACAGAGACAACTAGCCATTTGGATACAGAACAGGCTCAAAGGTAGAAGACTGAGGGTGGTGACGGAGGATCACTTTTCAGACTGGAGGCCTGTGACCAGTGGAGTGCCACAAGGCTCAGTGCTAGGTCCAATGCTTTTCATCATTTATATGAACGATTTGGATGTGAACATAGGAGGTATAGCTAGTAAGTTTGCAGATCACACCAATATTGGAGATGTAAAGGATAGTGAAGAGGGTTTCCTCAGAATGCAACGGGATCTTGATCAGATGGGCCAATGAGCTGAGGAGGGGTAGATGGAGTTTTATTTAGATAAATGTGAGGTGCTGCAGTTTAGAAAGGCTATTCAGGGCAGGACTTATACACTTAATGGTAAGGTCCTGGGGAGTATTGCTGAATAAAGAGACCTTGGAGAGCAGGTTCATAGTGCCTTGAAAGTGGAGTCGCAGGTAGATAGGATAGGGAAAGCGTCATTTGGTATGCGTGCTCTTATTGGTCAGTGCACTGAGTAAAGGGGTTGTGGCTGTACAGAGCATTGGTTGGGCCACTTATGGAATAGTGTGTGTAATTCTGGTCTCTTTGCTATTAGAAGGATATTATGAAACATGAAAGGGATCAGTAAATATTTACAAGGATTTTGCCAGGATTGGAGGGTTTGAGCTAAAGGATGAGGCTGAGTAGGCTGATGCTGTTTTCTCTGGAGCGTGGAGACTGACGGGTGACCTTATAGAGGGTTATGAAATCATGAGGTGCATGAATAGGGTAAACAGACAAGGCTTTTTCCCTGGGGTGAGGGAGAGCAGAAGTAAGGAGCATAGGTTTAGGGTGAGAGGAGAAGGATTTAAAAGATCCCTAAGGGGCAACATTTTCATGTAGAGGATAGTGTGTGCGTATGGAATGAGCTGCCAGAGGAAGTGATGGAGGCTGGTACAAATATAACATTTAAAAGACATCTGGATGGATATACGAATAAGAAGGGCTTACAGGGATATGGGCCAAGTGCTGGCATATGTGACTAGATTAATTTAGGCTATCTGGTCAGCATGGATGCGTTGGACCGAAGGGTCTGTTTTGTGCTGTACATCTCTGTGACTCTATTAGCACTCACTGAAACAAAAACACTCTTCTTCACATTCCTCCTGCATCACTTCCCCAAGATCTTAAAACTGTGTCACTAATCCTTATACCATCAGCTAACTGGAATAGTTTTTCTTTGGCAGGTCTAAATGAAAGAAACAAAGGCGGGCACACGAGTATTAAATCTCCCCTAAATATTTGTTCCAAGTAGATCAACCACAGGATTCCAACTGAACCACGTTTTTAAAATCCCTCATTCCTTGGACTATTCTTTCATAATGCTCCTTGGGTGCTGCCTGACCGGCTGTGCTTTTCCAGCACCACCACTTTTTGAAGGCGAATATAGAAGCTGATCAGTGGCAAATGGAATTCAATCTGGATAATTGTGAGGGGATGCACTTGGGCGAGACAAACATGGCAAGGGAATACATGACCAACAGCAAAATCCTGAGAAGCACCGAGGATCAGAGGGACCACAACTAGATGAAGTGGTTAAGGTGGCAGATGGGAGTTCTGTGTGGTTCTGGAATCCACATTATAGAACAGATGTGGTTGGAAGTTTATTTGCTGAGTTGGTAGATTTGTTCTCAGACATTTCTCAGAAAAAGAACCAGAAGAGATATCACCCACCACAATAGCCCAAGACACATAAATAGAAAGCAGGATAGAAAACCAGCGCTTTATCAGAGGCTCACTGATGACATTACCTAGCATGGTGAAGAAACATCCGAGAACAAATCTACCAGATCAGTAAGCAAACTTACAACCACATCTGTTCTACAATGTGGATTCCAGAACGACACAGAACTCCCATTTGCCACCTTAACCACTTCATCCAGTTGTGGTCCCTCTGATCCTCGGTGCTTCAATCTGTGCTACAAATCTTATTTAAAATCACAAACTCTTATGGGCGCAATATGCTCAAATTAGCCCAAAGATGGGAAACCAATACCATCTGACTGAGTGCCACCTACCAACAACTGTGCTTCCTACACAAATGCCTCAGGAAACAGGTACTACCACGATGTATCAAATACAAACCATCTCTCAACTCGCCACAATCTAGAAGAACATCAGAACAGAATGGCTGCAGGATGCTACAATAAATGATGAATGATAACCACAATCAACTCCACAAATGAACCAGGGATTTGATGCCAAATAACTCTGTACTCTAATGCAGCTGGCCATGAAAGGACAAGTATGTTAAAACCCCACGAGCCATCAACACTAAACGACAGCCAAACTCTCAATACACGGACAATTCAGAAACTTGGATAAAGAATGTGTCAGACTGACCACTCTCAGACACGGAAAAACCTGTCTTAGTACAAGGGATGAATTTCAACCACATGGACAAAAAGGACTTCCTAGCAGCACTGGAATCCACCCTGAAAGACAATGGACTTACGGATGAAATCCAGCAGGCCATAAGACAGACAATAGCACTAACACTAAGCACAAAGAAAAAGGTGAACACACTGGAAAACTCTGGAAGGAGTCAGAAAAGACAGAAATATCATAATCCTAGCAGCAGGCAAAGGATGCATGACCATCATCCTGAAAGAACAAAGATTGAAAAAGCAAAAACACTACTCGCAGACACTGACAGATGGCGATGGACCTGACTCCATGGTTAGAAAAGCATATTATAGCAAACCCTGAGGAAACCTCACAAAATAGGTGAAATTAACAAGACAGACCTCCAAAGAATGAAACCTGAAGGATCCAACACACCCAGTTTCTACAAATTACCCCACTTGCTGCCCCACCCCCCCACACCCCCCAAGACCTGTAGCCTCATTTCCTAGTGCACCGACATACAGACTAGCAAAGGAACTGCAATGCAAACTGAAACACCTAGTAAAAGACTCAAGCCATTCCACCCAGGAATTCCTTGACATCACCAAAGACACCAAGGTGTCTTTGTGAAGACCTGATTCACATTAATAAACATCACTATAGCCAAAGAAACACAAGGACACAAACACCTGAGAGTACCAACTCCATCAGCAAGGACAGCATCTCAAATTAGTAGACCTGTGCCTTACAACTCATTCCACCTTCAACGACAAGACCTACAAACAAATCAATGGAACACCCATGGGAATCACCAATATCAGGACTCTTATCAGAAGCAGTTATGCAGAGATTCGAACGAATAGCCCTTCCCATGATCCAGCCCATGCTTTGGATCCACTACATGGATGACACCTTTGTCATCACGAAGCGCAATAAATTAGAAGAAATTCACAAACACATAAACAACATCCTTACTGGTATAAAGTTTACCAAAGAGGAAGAGGACAACAGACTCCTCTTCCTAGATGTCACAGCAGAATGAAAAGCCAATAGAGAGCTGTAGACCAGCGTCTGCAGGAAAGCCACTGTCTCACACAGTCCTACAGATACACACACTCCTACAGACTCATAACACTCATGTAGACCCTCTCTCATACACAAGGTCTCTCTCATACGCTCACACACACACACTCCCACACTCCCTCTCACAGGCTTATACCCCTTTAGACTCACTCCTAACACCCCACCCCCATGCGCACGCACACACATGCACACACGTTTGTGGGGTGAATTTGTATGTGCAGAATTACATTTTATTTTGCTCAAAAAAAACTGCATGAATCCATTCTGTAAATCTATTTTTTTAAGATTAGAATCAGCCTGAACATTGTAGCACAGACAGTCTCACACAGGGCAGCTCTTAATGCGTTATCTGAGACGACATGACAATGATTGTTAAGTTCACTTGAGAATGTAACTTTAAAAAGTTCTGCGATTTATATATGAAAGAACTGAAACCAACATGTTCATTCTAAAAAACGAGACTCTTAAACAATCCAGATCTTTTTCAATATAAAATTTCAGTCACATCAGACTATAAGCTTTTGCTATAAATTATGTGTCTTATGATTTTATACTCCAAAACCATCTGATGTAGGAGCAGCGCTTCGAAAGCTAGTGCTTTTAAATAAACCTGTTGGACTATAACCTGGTGTTGTGTGATTTCTAACTTCGTGAAATGCAGTGACCAGAACTGGATACATTTTAGTTGTGACATAACTAGAGCTTTATCAAGTTCAATATAATTTTTCTTTTATACTGAATGAATCTATTTACAATATCTTAGATCTACTGTCCGATTTGCTTTGCAAACAATTCTCTTCCTTGCCACCTTCAAAGATCCAAGCCCATTTTTATTACAGATTAGATTACAGATTACATTACAGTGTGGAAACAGGCCCTTCGGCCCAACAAGTCCACACCGCCCCGCCGAAGCGTAACCCCTACCTTTACCCCTTACCTAACACTACGGGCAATTTAGCATGGCCAATTCACCTGACCTGTACATCTTTGGACTGTGGGAGGAAACCGGAGCACCCGGAGGAAACCCACACAGACACGGGGAGAATGTGAAAACTCCACACAGTCAGTCGCCTGAGGCGGGAATTGAACCCGGGTCTCCGGCGCTGTGAGGCAGCAGTGCTAACCACTGTGCCACCGTGCCGCCCAAATTCATTAATTCATTTTCTATTATATTTACCCCAGTTGAAATTGTTATTTGCATGTCTCTCAGCTTAAACCAATGCTTACATTTAGAGAGAGATGAAAGAGGAGAAAAATACCCACTAACTGTTCACTTTTCCACAAGCAAATGCTCGATAATGGTTTTGCAGCCATTCAGAATTCCCCTACATTAAGATTGCCAACCTTTCAGCATGGGAGGGAGGCATATTTAATTTTTCTTTCACTCAGGGCAGCAGATTTCACGAAGACAGATTCTGTCATAACAATAAACATGAATTGTGGGGAAAACAAGTCCAAAGCGATAAGTTGATCATTAAAGTTGATCATTAATAAAAGAGACAAACAAAAAACAGCAGAGTCAACTAAGAAAACTTTTTTAAAATGCATTTTTGGTTCACAGTCAGACAAAGAAAGTAAGTACAACCCAACACCTGGTCAACAGAGAAGAGGGTGGAAACTGGATCTAAGCTCGGGAGATGGGTTTAACTGGGATCACCTCTGATGGACACAGTCTGAGCTGGCCTCGATGGAATTCCCCTGAAAAGAAATTTCCTTCCAAAATGAATTTTCCTCCTCATCAGCTTCATAGAAGCAGGAAGATGAGGGCTCGAGTGCGCGGGAGTTCAGCTGAATTCAACAAATACTGTACACCCTCCCACGGACCTACTCACTCATATCCTCTATTCTCTAACACTCTCAGCCTGGGAGGTTTACCAATGAATATCACTGAGGAGTACTAAAAGTGTCTTTCAAGGTACCAACATACCAACCCACAGCTTCTCCTGATTGCCATTGTTTCTATCATGCCCCAACCTCAGCTGAGGAAGTGCTCTGATTTTCATTTACCCCCAGCAAGCCCACCTGCCAGACAGTAGCCAGACTCTCACTTCCCAGCCTGCAGCAGGAGCTAGACGCTTGTTCTAACCCCCCACATCCTTCATTAGATAATGGTGGTGTCCCAACTCTAACCCAGCAGACAGCAGTTTCCCACCAGCATTTGAACAATGGCTAGTCAGGGCAATTTGTAGTTGCAGGTGCCTGTTGATCAAGCCTGCTCTGGATGCCTCTTATCCTTTCCACCCACACACTCCACTTTACCTGTCTCGGTATTTGATTAAAATCTTTTAAATTTGCAACATCTTCCATTTCTGACAAAAGATCGAGTAAAACATTAATTGCATTTGTCATTTTCATAAATGCTGTCTGAATTGCTGGGGATTTAAATCATTTTTTAAAAACAGATAAAGTTGGTTTCAGAATTGTTCTGAAAGTAGGAATTTATAGTTGAATACAGACTATTAGAAGTATCTTGAGGCACTTTATAAATAAGCTTTGGGAAATGGATGAGAGGCAAAGAGCAAGAATAATTGTGATAGGATTGAAATATTCAAATGAAGAACCCAGGTGAAAAATTTGAGAATGATTTGTGACCAAACAAAGGAAACAATGATAGACTTGAAATGCAAACTGTTTCTTTCTTTACAGATGCTATGTGACCTGCTGGGTATAGCCAGCATTTTTCTATCTTTTGACATTATGCATGATGTATGTTGCACAATTTATGAATAAGTATCTGACAGGGAGAAGGATGAAAAATAATGGACTTCCGTCAAAAATTGGGATTGATGTAAGTTATTAAAAAAATCTTTAATGGAAATTAGCAAGAGTACAAGAGTCCTTGATAAGCCCAAAAGAGAGAAATAATTCATTTGGAATTCAATGAAAAGTTTGCACACTATGGTATGTCACTTAAACTTTATAGGGGATATTATGGCCATTAGATTAGATTAGATTAGATTACTTACAGTGTGGAAACAGGCCCTTCGGCCCAACAAGTCCATACCGACCCGCCAAAGCGCAACCCACCCATACCCCTACATTTACCCCTTTTAACCTAACACTACGGGCAATTTAGCATGGCCAATTCACCTGACCTGCACATCTTTGGACTGTGGGAGGAAACCGGAGCACCCGGAGGAAACCCACGCAGACACGGGGAGAATGTGCAAACTCCACACAGTCAGTCGCCTGAGTCGGGAATTGAACCCGGGTCTCTGGCGCTGTGAGGCAGCAGTGCTAACCACTGTGCCACCGTGCCGCCCACACTACCATCTTGTAACAGATGGTAGTTGTGTCATTATAAGTTGACAAAATGCATATGGAAATCACAGAAATATAACATGTTATTGCATGAGATGGCTATCGGTTTTGGCTGTGACTAGTTTCTGATTAACATTAAACATGATAAAAAGTGAATAAATTAGATGTAATCAGCAATAAAGTAAAATAGTAATCAAACAGTATCAACTCTTTAAAATCAATATTCAACGTACCTTTTCCTTGGTTGAAGGTGGAGGCTGTTTTAACACTTCTTTCACTGTCTGTATAACAGTTTCAACCCTCATTACGCTAATGGAGCGCACTAGTTCCACCAACAACAACTGCTCAGGACAGGGTACAGGAATAACCTTCAAATATTAATATTACAATTTATTTAATCTTGAAATTCTCTTACATGAATCAGTCTTATAGAAAACCAATCACAAAAGTGATGAAATGACAGCCACCCAATCAAAGGAATGGCACTTGCTGATTTAAACGTGTGGTCCTGAAAAAGCACAGCTTGTCAGGCATGATCCAAGGAACAGGAGAATCAATGTTTTGAGCATAAGCCCTTCATCATGATGAAGAGCTTATGCTCGAAACGTCGACTCTCCTGCTTCCCAGATGCTACCTAACCTACTGTGCTTTTCCAGCGCCACACTTTTTGACTCTGATCACCAGCATGTGCAGTCCTCTCTTCCTCTTTGCTGATTTAGTGTGCCAAGGAACCTGGAAGTGGATTTATAAAGTGCTCAGACTTAGAATTATAGAATGATATACCACAGCGATGGTCACTTGGACCATCATGTCAAGTACTTCGTAGTTGAAATGAAATCAGAAAAATATCTGGATCAAAGCAACATTACAGACTGAGAAAGCAATGTCAGTGGCCATCACTTGGAAATGTATAAAGAATTAATGATTGGCATGCATTTTAACGCTTGCATGACAAGGTTCTCATTGTTTGAATCAGTTAAGTAAAACGAAAAAAGGAAAATTTCATCTTAGTGATAATAATTTAAATTTTTCACTGATGGGTTTGGTTCTTATTTATAACTGTTCCTATTTAAAGGTGGTGTGTGAGGCAAGTTGATGTGACACAAAGGGTGCTTGGCACATGCTGCCAGGGGAGGTGGTAGAAGCAGATAAAGTTTAAGAGATATTTAGAAGACACATGAACAGGCGAATAAGAGAGGAATACAGACCATGATTGGCGCAGACACGGTGGGCCAAAGAGTTTGTTCCCGCGCTGTACTATTCTATGAATACAGACGGACCGGTTTAGATGAACTCAAATTGGAAAATAGATTTTAAATTATCATGTGACCACATGTATTTTTCAACTAGACATCAGTGGATGTTTGTTTGCTATTGCCCTGTTTTCTTAAGAGTTCAAAAAGGTCAATGCACTATTTTTGCACTATTTTAAATGTTCTGAAGAAAGTACTAGACCAGAAATGTTAACTCTGCTTTATCTCCATAAATGCTGCCAGGCCTGCTGAGTTTTTCCAATAATTTCTGTTTTTGGTTTTGTCACCATTTTAAAAGTTATGGAAGAAATTATATGCTGCACTCATCAGCACTTAAGTTTAAGAATTATGTTTTAACAATGGAAGATACCAAATGGATTAGACAATGACAATACTGATACAGCAAATTCTGAATGAAGTTCAGCTAATTAACAATAAGGCTAATACTCATATCAAACAGGCTTTAGAAGATAAATTACAGGAAAACTTGTGTAAGCAGGATTTGAGAGACATGGTCCTGCTAGCCCAATCAATTGGTACTTGAATTATATTAACAGTCACTTTATAAAGACATGATACATGAGGATCCTGCTCAATTACCACTTTCAAGCTTTAAAGCCAACACAAGTTTGATAAAAAAAAAGGAAGCATATGTCAGGTATGACATACTAAAAGTACTTCAAAAGTATAGGGAGTGTTACTTAAAGAAATTAGGAGGGCAAAGATGAGCCATTGAATATCTTTGGCAGGTAGGATTGAGGAAAGCTCTAAGGACGTTCCATGTACTGTATATTAAGAATAAGAGGATCACTGGGAAAGGTACGGCCTATAGAGACCTAAGGGGCAAACTGTGTGTGAAGCCAAAGGATGTGGATCTCTCATCTATATTCACAGAAAAGACAGACATTGTAGCCGGGATTTCCAATTGAATGATGAGGTTCTAGAACGTGTTAAGATTAGTATAAGATGTTTTAGTGGGAATAAAGGTGCAATAATCCCCAGGGTGTGATGAGATGTATCCTGGGATGCTATCGGAGGCAAGGGAGGAGTCTGCTGGGGCCATGGAGGAGATATTTAACAATTTACTGGCCACAAATAAAGTGCTGGATAACTGAAGGATACTTAACACGGTTCCTTAAGTTCAAAATAGGCAGCAAGGATAGGCAAGGTAATTACAGACTAGTTAGTCTGGCATCAATGGTAGGCAGATTATTAGAAAAAATTCTGACAGACAGGATTAACTATTACTTGGAAAGTCAGGGACTGATTAGGGATAGTGAGCATAGATTTGCAAGAGGGAGATCCTGTCTGTCTAATTTAATTAAATGTTTTGAGAAGGTGATTAAATATATTGATGAGAGCTGTGCACTTATTAGGTTTACATGGACTTCAGTAAGGTTTTTGATATGATCCCACATGGAAGGCTGTTCCAAAGTTAACAGCCCATAAGATCCAAGGCAAGTTGGCAAACTGGATCCAAAATTGGCTTGCAAGTAGGAGGAATAGGGTGATAGTGAAGAGATATTTTTGTGATTCGAAGCCTGTGGGCAATGGTATATGACAGGGATTGGTGCTGGGACCCTTGCTGTTTGTTATGTACATTAATGATTGGGATGTAAACATAGAAGGTATAATGAGTAAGTTTGCTTTTGAAACAAAAATTGGCGGTGTTGTTGATAGTGAGGAGGATGGTCTCAGCCTACAGTCTGATATTGTTCAGCTGATAAATTGAATAGAGTAATCCTGGTATTGCAAGGTGATGCACCTTGGGAGGTCTAATAAGGGAAGGATATACAAAATAAATGGTAGGTTCCACTAGCTTCAAGAGTTCTTGATGTATGAATCTCTAATGGCTTCAGCACAGGTAGACCTGGTGGTGAAGGCAGCATTTCGGGGCCTTTATTACCCCGGAGCAAGGAAGACTTGTTACAACTTTGATAAACATTGGTTAGGTTTTAGATGGAACACCATGTACAGTTCTGATTGCCACACTATCGGAAGTACATGAATGTGCTGGAGAAGGGGCAGACGAGATACACTAAGATGTTGACTGAGATGAAAAATCTCAGTTATGAGGAGGCTGGGCTTGTCTTTCTTGGAGCAGCAGAGGTTGAGGGTAGATCTGATTGAGATATACAAAATTATGAGAGACATAGATAGAATAGGTTGAGAGAATCTCTGGAAGACGACCAGAGGGCATACGTTTAAGGTGAGGAGCAAGTGGTTCCAGGGAAACTTGAGAAAAACCTCTTTAATCCAGGGGGTTATAAAATTTGAGCATACTGATTGAGAGACTGGTGGAGGTGGATACTGTCACAACATTTAAGAAGCTTCTGGATAACCATTTAAAATACAAGGGCTTAGCAAGCTATGAACCAAGTGAGATAAATGGGATGAGTGTAGTTAGGTGTCTGTTGGTCAGCATTGACATGGGGTGGGGTGGAGCAGGGGGAGGAGAAGGAAAAACAGCTGAAGAGCCTGTTTCTATGCTGTAGGACTCTATACCTCTAAGTGTCTGCCTTTGAGAAAGAGTCAAAAGCAGGACAATGGCATAAAGTGATAATGGACTTCCTGCTAGAACAAAGTCTCATTCCACTGTAAACATTACTCTACAAAAGAGAGGAGTCTTACTTTGTTTCTGATGGTGCTTGCATTCTCTTTCCTCTCATTCCAAACATAAGCAATAGCTGCCATGAAGTGTACACCATGATTCATTGAGATGGGTCCTAAGAGCTCTAAAATCTGTTGCCGGAGGCTCTGGTCAGAAAGGAACAAGAGACACACTGAATTAACTCAAAAATTAATTTATGGACAAGAAAACAAATCACAGTACTACATCTGAAACCACTGGATAATCTTAAATTCATGAACTGGCATTATGAAATGGGAAAAAAAAATCAGATATTATTTTCATTATCATCACAGTTATTTTAGTTCCGTAAATCTTATAAGATTAAAGGCAATTCAAACACACAAGATAGGTGCCAAAGTACAAGTTAGTTAAGACTAATTAAAAGCCAAAGTTGTGACATGTAATCATTGCCCAGACTTTGTGACAAAACAGTTGAGAGGCTAACACTACTCACCATTATTCGAGAGCAAATCTACAGCAACATCCAGCAACTGGAAATGTGCCATTGGTGATGGGTATCAATTGTAGTTTTGTCAATGATGCCAACATCCCATAAAATAATTAAAATGTCTTAAGAATTGAAAGTGTGCAATAATATAAATTTCAGGTACTTACCCACATGATACCTGTGAAATTCAGAAAAAAATTAAGGCTTGTATCTTACGTAATGTATCTTATTTAAATGCATTTTTAACAGTGGCAGATAAGTAAGGTTGAGGAGAATCCAAAGGGATTCTACAAGTATATTAGGGGCAAAAGAGTAACTAGGGAGAGAATAGGGTCCTTAAAGATTAACAAGTCCATTTATGTGGGACCACAGGTAGACCCTAAATTAATATTTCAGTATTTACTTGGAGAAAGACATGGAAGCAATGGAATGCAGGGAAGTAAATCCACATTACTGAAATCCACATGCTGGAAGTCTTAAACGCATAAAGGTAGTTAAATCCCCAGGAGCTGATCAAGAGAATACCCGAACATCGTGGGAAGCCAGGGAAGAAATTGCAAGGTTCCTAACAGATATAGTTGATACCCACCGGTGAGGTACCAGATGACTGGAGAGTGGTTAATGTTTCATCATTAGTTAGAAAAGCTATTAGGAAAAGCCAGGGAACTACAGACCCATGAGACTGAAGTCAGTGGTGGGTAAGTTGTTGGAGGAGATTCTGAGAAACGGGATCTATATGCAATTGGAAAGGCTGGTTAGGGATAGTCAGCATGGCTTTGTTCATGGGAAATTGTGTTTCACAAACTTCACTGACATTGCCAACAAGGGCTTTAACAAGTCCTTGACAAAGTTCAGTGTGGTAGACTGGTTACATCACATGGGATCCAGGGAGAGCCAGCCAATTGGATACAAAATTGGCTTGACAGTAGAACACAGAAGATGGTGGTAGAGAGTTGTTATTCCAACTAGAGGCCTGTGACCAGCGATGTGCCACAAGGATTGATACTAGGTCCACTGCTGTTCATCATTTATATAAACAATTTAGATGACACCAAAATGTGTGGTATAGTGGACTTTGAATCAGGTTATCCAAGAGATCAACGGGATCTTGATCAACTGGGGCAGTGGGCCAAGGAATGGCAGATGGAATTTAATTCAAACGAATGCAAGGTGTTACATTTTGATAAAACAAACTAGGGTAGGACTTAGACAATTAATAGCAGAGCACTAGGGAGTGTTGTTGAACAGAGGGGTGCAGGAGTGCCTTGAAATTAGCATCATAGTGTGGCAAAGGCGGCATCTGGCACGCTTACCTTCATTGATTAGAGCACTTTGTATGGAAGTTAGGACATCATGTTATGGTTGTATAAGACATTGGTAAAACCACATTTGGAATACTGCATACAATTCTAGCTGCCCTGCTGTAGGAAGAATGTTATTAAACTCGAGTGTGTGCAAAAAAAAAGATTTTTTACCAAGTCTGGAGGGTTTGAGTTATAAGGAGAATCTGAATAGGTTTTTATGGGTCTATTTGTATTTGTACCATAACTCTGCACACAGATTAACAGTTCAAAAAAGATTCATGGGTTTAAACAGGCATACCATCTGGAGGGGCTGGGGCTTTTATCCCTAGAGTGTAGGAGGCTGAGGGGCGACCTTATAGAGGTTTATAACTGAAAGGCATAGGTAAGGTGAATAGTCAAGTGAAGGGAAGTCCAAAACTGGATGGCATAGATTTAAGGAGAGAGGGGAAAGATTTAAAAGGGACTTGAGGGTTAATTTCTCATACAGGTGGTGCTCTAATGGAAAGGGCTGCCAGAGCTGAGTATAATTACAACATTTAAAAGACATTTGGACAGGTACATGACAGATTTATGGGCCAAATGCAGACAAATGGGACTTTCTCAGTTTAGGAAACCTGGTCATCAGTTGAGCCGAAGGGTCTGTTTCCATGCTCTATGACTCAGTGTAATTGATAATTGTGGCCAAATATCCTTTTTTGTCACTGTAACTTAGTACAGAGTCTCATTCTTCAAACATTTTTGAAAATACTTTAAAGATAGATTTTTATCTCACATTTTCTTTTGTTTCTAAATTTCATCTTTTTTCCCACTCCTACTTTTAATTTCATTGAATCATTTAATTAGCTTGCACTGATTACTCATACTTTTACTCTTCCTTATACAGACTCTCGAGACAGAATTTTCCGAGCTCCTGAGAAACATGGCAATGGCAATTCACTTAGGAAAACATGGCAGCATATTACATAACAATGCGCTGCCAGGTCACATTTTGTGTAGGGACAGGCTCCAGAACAGGATGCATTCTGATCTCTTATCTTGCTGTCTCAAGAGATATTATAGTGGATGAATTTTGGAGGGATGGGAGAGTGGGGTGATCAGGTTTGGATAGGGGAGGCCTGGTTTCAGTAATCCTACCACGCTTACAATCTCCTATTGTACTGGTGTGACACACTAGAGCTTATTCCAAAAGTGTGCAGCACGACTATGTCAACAGTTCATGTGCAGACATCCCATTGGCTTTCTTGTTGAAATCCTCCATGTCCCACTGTATTGGTAATTCTGTTAAACTGGTCATTGCATGTGATGTAACACATTACTAAGGAGCTGTTCTGTTTCTGATATTCCCCACGTAGGAACCATAACCAATGCGTCCAGCCACAGCAGTTGCTATTATCTCTGTGGCTGCTGCAAAACAAAGGTGCAAAGAAATTGAGGAGTGGCAATTCACCACCGAACCCAGGACCAGTAGCTGCTGAACAACCTCCACATAAAGTCGTCACAGCACAGTATGCTTCTGGCTGTGGAGGAGGTAGAGTAGACACAGAATGCCCTCGATGCAATTTTGTTAGATGTGTAAGGTACAGTGCTGCCTTCAAATGAGATGGCTCAGCACAATTTCATAGCAAAGTGTCATCTAGAGCACAGCTTGTAATCTGAAAGAGTAGGTGACCATCCTATCACAATGGCAGGTTAGGTGACACCTGTGCTAAAACTTTATGCCACTGACTACTTCTGTTCTGGTCACAGGTCATGAAGCTTTTCCATCTCTCCATACATGTTGCTACATCTGCATGAAATGCACCAGAAATTCCAGCAATTTGTGTATCTGCTGGCTGCTTCCAAGGATCCACTGGGAACTCTGAGATCTCTCAATCCTCAACTCATGAATGTATCAGAGCTATTACCAATATTTTTTCTGTAAGTTCACACTGCTTCACTTTGTTTCCCTGTGACAGAGTCAGCACTGCAGCCCAGCTTTACATAGAACAGTACAGCACAGTACGGGCCACAACGATGTTGTGGTGACTATCAACATAACTGGCTTCCCTAAGTGCATGGGGCTACAAATTGTACTTTGGCATGTAGAGAGCATCATATCATAATGCAGTTGACTTCACCAAAAGCAAAGGATACCATTTGGTCGATGTACAAGACATCTTGATCATCAGTATCAAATCTTAAAGGTCTGTGTCTGGTATCCTGGACACTGCCATGATGCCTGCATCCTTGACGACTGATGGATTCCTGTTTCATTTCAATAAATGGATGCCAAACAAAGATGGCTACTGGGAGACAAGGGCTACCCCCTCTCCAATACTGATGAATCCACTACGCAAACACCTGACTGAGGCCAAGTATAAGTAAAACTCAGCACATTCTTCCATGGGTCATTGAGGAGCAGATGGCAGCCCTCCTCAAAATAAGATTCTCTGATGTCTGGATTGATCTGGGAGGTTTAGTCGTATTGCATAATCCTTGCATGCTGTGAAGCAGGCAAAGGCATGTTATGTTGTACACTGAGGAGCTAGGTAAGTAGCAGCAGTCTTCTGAAAAAGATAAACAAAAGGAACATCACTCTCCCCATGATTGAGTGAGTAGCATTGGGTACAACGAGCCATACAGGACTTAATGTTCACCCATTAGGTCAGAGTTGGTTAAAGTCATCATTCGTGACTGTAAATTTGTTACTTGAAAGGCAGGCAAACAAGCCCGTTTAGTCCCAGATGCAAATGCAACATTTCTTTCTGTTCTTCTCCCTCCTTGTTGTTCAATAAAAGTTAATATCAACAACATGTGAAGGTTTTACAACATGTGATGTTACCACAATCAACAATAAAATGTTATGCTACAATGGTTAAGGAAAGAGTAGTGGCTCTATGGATGGACAGTTTCTGATACTATACTTACCTGTACTACATATGTGCTCTCAGAAGCTTTTTTTTCATTTCGCCCCATTGCAAAAGGCTATCCCTGTCTGTGCTTTAAATCTGACACCTCACAGCTCAAGTAAACACTCTGCCGCTAGTGAGCACAAGACAGATGCACATAATGAATGTGGTGAGCAGTGAAGAACTGTATGAGACAAAATGCTATAAATTGACACTTAACAAATTTTTCAGCCCTGAGATATCTCAATGCAAATCGTTCAGATTGGTAAGGAAGTACACAATCACCTACTAGACTTTCACGGGGTTCATATTTCTTGTACAAGCAGCATCATTATTTTGGATTTTGAATTGCTACAAGTTCTAATGCAAAGGCACAAAAGTATGTGTGCAAGTGTCCAACAGATGTGATTCAGCTGATAGACAACATGTGCTGCATAATCTCAAGTGTGAGGAATTACACAAACAAACAATTGTCAGTTGTGCTCACAGTGTGTGTACTGGAAGCTGATATTGATACGCAGGGTCCTGTTGGCTGCAGATAGAAATATCACATACACATTGTGCCTATTTCAATTCAATAGATGCCCATTTGCTGATTCACTGGTAAGGTTATTTCCCTGACAAATCACAGTCAACCTTCCTGGTTTAAAATTTAAACAAAACTCAATTGGCTTTAATGGGTGCATTTTCCATGACATTGTTTCCATTAGACGCCACTCGCCAAATAATCAGCACTGTCCACCCATCAAATATAAATGTTGGTTTTTCCCTTGAACTGGTGAGTACAAAATGTGCCTTTTTTCAGCAATATTAAAGTGTGAAACTAAACCGCACTTTTCTATAAACAGTTCAGTGCAGAGCCATTTTAGTACATAAATATAATAGAATAAAATCATGGAATCATAGAATCTCTACAATGTGGAAGCAGGCCATTCAGCCCTTTGGGTCAACACTGACCTTCCAAACAGCATCCCAACCAGATCCACCCCCCTAACTATCATTGTAACTCTGCATTTCCCATGGTTAATCTGCTTAGCCTGCACATTCCTGGATACAGAGTAATTTGGCAAGGCCATCCACCTAACCTGCATGACCTTGGGAGGAAACTGGAGTAGCTAGAGGAACCCAACACAGATACAGGAAGAATGTGCAAACTCCATGCAGTCACCTGAGGCTGGAATTGAACTGGGTCCCTGACAGTGTGAGACAGCAATGCTAACCAATAAGCCACCATGTTGCACATACATCAAAAACAAAAAAAAATTGCCTGCTTTTGATTATCTCTTTTCATAATAGCTATATATTCAAATCTCAGCATTTCACCTACCTTTGTGGAACCCAGGTTGATAGTTACAGCAGAGGCAGCAATGGTTTTCTCAGTTGAGTCCACAACCTGTAAAATCCCCCACAGCAGGCTCACAGAAGATACAATGGTTGACAATATAAAAAGAATTCCATTTCGTGCTTCCGACAAATACTTCTGATCCACAGAAACCATGAGCTGAAATAGGAAAGACTGAAAATTATCAATTCAATAAATTAAAGATGGGTGTGCACATGTGCCAGTATAAATTCTTATGATCAATTATTGAAAAATTATTTTGATCAATTTTAGTTTGCAGTTATGAACTTGGAACTGAGAGTTAATGATGAATTTTTGACTGTTGGTAATAGCTCGAGTTAAAAGGAAAACAGTCTAAACAAGCTTCTGCTTATTTAAGAGACCGGGCCTGTAAGTTAATTGCAGATTGTTTCATGATTAAAAAGGTTCTGCAGATGTTTAACCACCTGTGTAAACAGAAAGCAGAAGTTGGCTATTAATGAGGTCAGCACCTGGAAAATGGCTCCTGGAATATACCTTATGCTCAAGCAGATAATAGTTATTAAATAGTAACTAGGACCTTTTCAAGAATACAGTCAGCCTGACAGGGAGTGATCAAAGTTTGGAGTGCGTTTGGACTGTGGATTTTGTGAAAAAGAGTCTAGTTGTTGGCACTCTAGCATACAGACTTGAAGGATCCTTGCCCAAGCTCCTATGGAAGCTCAGAGAATAGAAAACTAAGTTATAAGTATTACTGAGTGAACTGAAAAAGTTACCCCAATCAACATCCTCAGAAAATCAAGTTGAAGAATGTGGTGCTGAAAAAGCACAGCCAGTCAGGCAACATTTGAGGAGCAGAAGAATCGACATATAGGGCATAAGCCCTTTATCAGGAATGACAATTGTGGGCCAAGGGGCTGAGAGATAAATGGGAGGGGGTGGCACTGGGGGGGGGGGGGGGGGGGGAGAGGGGAGAAGGTAGCTGGGAATGCTATAGGTAGATGAAAGTGATAGGTCGGAGAGGAGGCTGGAGCAGATAGGTGAGAAGGAAGATGGACAGGTAGGACAGGTCAAGAGGGCGGTGACGAATTGAGAGGTTGGGGAAATGAGGAAACTGGTGAAATCCACATTAATCCCATTTGGTTGGAGGGTCCCAAGTCGGAAGATGAAGTGTTCTTCTTCCAGGTGTCAAGTGTTTAGGGTTTGGCGATGGAGGCGGCCCACGAGCTGCATGTCCTTGGTGGAGTGGGAGGGGGAGTTAAAGCGTTCAGCTACAGGGCGATGGGGTTGGTTGGTGCAAGTGTCCCAGAGATGTTCTCTGAAATAATCCGCAAGTTGGCCTCCTGTCTCGCCAACGTAGAGGAGATCACATCGGGTGCAATGGATGACGTGTATGGAAGTACAGGTAAATTCCTGTCCTATGTGGAAGGATCCTTTGGGGCCTTGGACGGAAATGTGGGGGAGGTGTGGGAGTAAGTTTTGCACTTCCTCCAATAGTAGTGGAAGGTGGGTTGGTGAGTGGGGCCATGAAGGGAGTCGTGAAGGGAATGATCTCCCTGAAATGCAGGCAGGAGTGGGAAGGGAAATATATCCCTGGTGTTGGGATCTGTATGTAGTTGGCTAAAATGGTGGAGGATGATGTGGTGCATCCAGAGGTTGGTGGAATGAAAGGTGAGGACCAGGAGAGTTCTGTCCTTGTTGTGGTTGGAGGGGTAGGGCTCAAGGGCAGAGGTGCAGGAAGTGGAGGAGATGCGCTGGAGAGCATCATCAACCACAAGAGAGGGGATGTTCTCTACCCCCAACCTCTGGACACAACACATCATCCTCCGCCATTTCTGCCACCTACAAACAGACCCGACCACCAGAGATATATTTTCCTCCGCATCCCTATCTGCTTTTCAGAGAGACCACTCCCTCCATAACTCTCTGGTCAGGTCCACGCCCCCCCCCCCCCCCCCCACCGCCATCAACACACCCTCTTCTCTTATTGCAGGAAGTGCAAAACCTACTGCCACACCTCCCCCTTTACCTTTGTCCAAGACCCCAGAGGATCCATTCAAATCTGACAGAAATTTACCTGTACTTCCACACGTCATCTACTGCATCCGTTGGACCTGATGTAGCCTACTCTACATTGGGGAGACAGACGCCAACTTGCGGATCGTTTCAGAGAACATCTCTGGGATACCCGCATCAACTAACCTCACTGCCCCAACACTTTAACTCCCCCACCCACTCCACCAAGGACATGCAGCTCCTGGGCCTCCTCCATCATCAAACCCTACCACCCAAAGTCTGGTGCAACAACTCATCTTCTATCTTGGGACCCTCCAACCACATGGGATCAATATGGATTTCAGCAGTTTCCCCATTCCCACCACCTTATCCCAGTCCCAACCTCCCAACTTGTCACCACCCTCTTGAACTGTCCTACTTGCCCATCTTCCTTCCTACCTATCTGTTCCAGCCTCCTCTCTGACCTATCACTTTCACCCCCACCTTAATCTACCTATCGCATTCCCAGATACCGTTCGCCTCCCCCCTCCGCCTCACCCCACTCCCATTTATCTCTCAGCCCCTTTGGCCCTCAAACCTCATTCCTGATGAAGGGCTCCTGCCCAAAATGTTGATTTTCCTGCTCCTCGAATGCTGCCTGACCTGCTGTGCTTTTCCAGCACCACTCTAATCTTCACTCTGATCTCCAGCATCTGCAGTCCTCATTTTCTCCATCCTCAGAAAATCAACCAAGAAACCATCATTTATGCCTGCATAATATATCACGAAAACTACTTAAGTAATTTGGTATCTGGAATTGATTATTCACAGAGTCTGATAGTGGTTATTCAAAAGTCTGGTTACAAACCACTGGGGTCAATTTTTAATGGTTTTAGTTTTTACTGTGTTGTGAATAGAGATAAAAAGGCTGATTTGGTTCACCTGTCTGCCTTTGTGTCATAACATAGTTAGGGACTTGTCTGTGTTTCAATGTAGCTCTGGAATTGAACTTTGGTATTTAGAGTGAGCAATCGGACATCAAATTTGGACTCAAACTTAAGATGACATTGGAAACCGTTTCTGAATGTGCCAGAAGTTTTCCTGGTACAACTGAAGCTAAATTAGCAAAGTTAGCCACCAGACTGGAAATAAAGTTGCCAGAAGAAGCTAGAACATAGACAAAACATTGTACAGCAGAGGTACAGGCCCTGAGGCCCAACATGTCGCCATTCTAAACTAATTCCATCTGCCTGCACGTGGTCCGTACCTCTCTATTCTGTCTGTCTAAATGCTTCTTAAATAACACTATAATCTTCTGCTATAAGTTCTGTGTCTTATGATCTTATACTCCACAATCACCTGACGATGGAGCAGCACTCTGAAACCTATTGCTTCCAAATAAACCTGTTGGACTATAACCTGGTGTTGTCTGACTTTTAACTTGGTCCACCCTAGTCTGACACCGGCTCTTCCACAGTAATACTGCTGTAATTAGCCTTAACCTAATTTAGTACCTTCGACTGAGGAGCAGTCTTCTCTTATTCACAACTATCTTAAAACTTGTGGGACGATGATTACTGTTTCCATAATGCTCCTCCACAGAAACTTTGATCATTCCCCAAAACAATGTCTAGTAATGCCCTTCCCTAGTTGGACTATCTATATATTGTTTCAATAAATCCTCTTGGATGCACCTTCTGGCCTATCTAAACCCTTGGCTCTAAGGGAGTTCCAGCTAATACTGAGGAAGTGAAAGTCATCCACTATTATAACTCTATTGCTTTTACATCTTTCCGGTTCTGCTTATATAGCTGTTCCTCTATCTCCTCAGTGGAAATAATAAGAATGGCAAGATTCTAGAACCTTGGAATGACGAGAAATTGAAAGCTTAGTCAAAAAGAAAAAGGAGACATACGTAAGGTTTAGGACTCATGGAGCACTCAAAGAATACAAAGCTAGCCGGAAAATAACTCAAACAAGGAATTAGGAAAGCTAAAAGGGGTCAAGAAGTGTCTTTGGCTAAGGAAAATCACAAGGTGCTTTATGCACATGAGGAGCAAGAAGGTAGCTAGGAAAAGGCAAGTCCACTCAAGGACAAAGGACACATTTTATGCATGGAGCTGGAGGAAGTGGGTGAAGTTTTAACAAATATTTTGCATTAGTATTCACAAAGGAGAAGGACAGGGTGAATAATGAGTTTTAGGAAGATAGGTTGATATTCTAGGACAGTTCAACATAAAAAAAGGATTTGGTATTGGGTGGTTTACAAAGCATTAAGGTAGATAAGACTCTATAACCTGATAGGATCGATCCCAGAATGCTGAGGAGGCAGATCAGGAAATATTGGCACCTCAAACGAAATCTTTGAATCCTCTTCAGTCACACAAGTCCCAGAAGACTGGAGGATAGCCAATGTTGTTCCTTTGTTTAAGGGCAACAGGGGAAATCTGGGAAATTACAAACTGATGAGCTAATCATCCATGATAGACAAATTATTTAGGCTTACTTTGAAGATTCTTAGGGATAGGATTTACTCACATTTGGAAAAATATGGACTTAGTAGCGAAAGGCAGCATGGCTTTGTGCAGGTCTTGTCTCTCAAACTTGACTGAGCTTTTTGAAGGAGTGACAGAGACAAGTGATGGGCACAAGGTGGTAGATGTTGTCTACATGGATTTTAACAACGCCTTTTTGCAAAGTATCTCATGGCAGGTTGATACAAAAGGCAAAGTCAAATGGGATCTGCAGTGAGTTGGTAAGATGGATACAGAACTGATTTAATCATAGAAGACAGAGTAGCAGTGGAAGGGTGCTTTTCTGACGGAGATCTGAGAGTGAGTGGTGTTCCACAGGGATCAGTGCTGGAACCCCTGTTGTAATTAATATATATATATATATATATATAAAAAATGATTTGAAGAATGTAGGTGGCCTGATTAGTAAGTTTGTGGATGACACAAATATTGAAGGAACTGTAGATAGTGAGGAGGACTGCCACAGTTCGCAGCAGGATGAAGGTAGGCTGGTGATTTGGATGGAGAAATGGCGAATGGTGTTTAATCTGGCCAAATGCAAGATGATGCATTTTGGAAGATCTAACGTAGAAGGGGTGTATACAGTAAATAGAAGACTCTTCGTAGCAGCAACATACAGAGGAATCTAGGTGTATAGGTCTGCAGTTCCCTGAAAGTGGAAACAGTGGTAGATGAGGTGGTCAACAAGGTGCATGGCATGCTTGCTTTCACCTATTGGGGTAAAGAATAAATTTACACGTCATGTTGCAGCTGTATAGAACATCAGTTAGGTCACATTTGGAAAACAGTTCACAATACCAGAACGATATGGAGGATTTGGAGGGGGTATAGATGCAGTTAACTAGGACGTTGTCTACTTTAGAGGGTATTAGCTATGAGGAGAGATTGGACAAACTTGATTTCTTTTGACTTGAATGGCACAAGTTGGGCGATCTAATAGAAGTCTACAAAATTATGAAAGGCATGAATATAGTGGATAATCGGGGTCTGTTTCCAGAGTAAAAATCTCAATTGCTAAGGGACATAGAGATTTAAATTAAAATGGGATAAGTTTAAAAGACATATGAGAGACAGACTTTTACACACAGAGGATGGTAAATGCCTGGAATGCACTGCCAGAGGAGGTGGAGGAGGACACAATAGCAATGGTTAAAAAGCATCTTTACAGATACAGTATATGAATAGTGTCAGACAGCGCAGAAACAGGACTTTCGGCCCAAATCATTCATGCCAACCAGATTTCCTTGGCTGAAATTGTGCCATTTGCCTAAATTTGGCCCATATTCCTATCCATGTATCTGTCCAAATGTCTTTTAAATATTGTAATTGTACCTGCCTCTATCATTTCCTGATGAAGGGCTTATGTCCGAAACATCGACTCTCCTGCTTGTTAGATGTTGCCTGACCTGCTGTGCTTTTCCAGCACCATGCTTTTTGACTCTACCATTTCCTGTGGCAGCTTGCTCCAATAATGCACCACCCTCTGTGTGAAACATTTGCCCCTCAGGCTCCTCTTAAATCTTTCCCCTCTTACCTTAAACCTATGCCCTCTAGTTTTGGACTCCCTTATACTGGGAAAAAGACCTTGGCTATTCGTCTTTCCACGAAGGTCACTCCTCAGTCTCCTCCACTGCAGGGAAAATGTCCCAGCCTCCCCTAATAACTCAAACCTTCCAGTCTCAGTGAAATCCTTGTAAATCTTTCTTGCACTATTTCCAGTTTCATAACACCTTCTCAGCAGCAAGGTGACTCGCATTGAAGGAATAGGGATAACAGAGACATGGACCGCAGAGAAAAAAGCTTTTTTAGTTTAGAAAGGCATCATGTATTAGCATAGTCTTGGTGGACTGAAGGGTTGTACCTGTGCTACACTCTTCTTTGAAAGAGTTGGGATTAGTGGAAATAAGCGAGGTCTTGTGGAACAGGCTGTATATCAGATGTATCAGTGAACCTTGAACTATAGTACAGGTGAATGGAAAGACAAAGTTAGAGATGGAATTCCAAAGGGAGTTAGAACTTATAAACTCAAATTCCAAAGGGCAGAAGAGGACAAGGTGGGGGGGTGGGGGTAGGAAATTGGAAAAGTGAAATAAAGAACAGAAATAAGGGAGGAAAAAGAGAGAACAGGAATTTAAAAGTGACACAGCTTGGGCAAGCTAAGTCAGGTGTTTGGGTAGATTTAGAAGAGGAAATTTCTAGTCATAATCCATGATTTAGTCATGTTTAAGCTTGTGTAGGTTTTGCCAAAATTTGAAGAGAAGGATATGGAATCAATTTGCATGTGATTTGAGAAGATTGCATCACAAATGAGTTGGCCAAAAGCAGAATAGACTTTACCCAAACAAAATAAGGTAAAACAAATATAATAAAAATAAAATAAAACAAATTACAATGCCCTAAGAGCTCCTCCTCAGATTAAGAAGGAAAATGTTGAGGATTGAGGTGGAGTTTGGAAGCTTAAATGTTTCTATTGTAACAAGTTGTTCATTTGGAATGATGGAAGTTACAAGGTACACACATGGGACTTATAGGAACCAGTAAAAATGGATTATAAAAAGGGAACACAGAGATAATACCACTGACCAGGTTGTAGCTCTAACTACATTAAAAAGGATGGAAGTGAATTCTGAGATTAATAAGGAAAATATATGGTAGAGGAGAAGCATGCAGGATTCTTGTTGAAAAGAAAGGGGTCTCCTTTTTCTTCAGGCGAGGTGTACAAACCTATAGCCATACGAAGAGATATGGGGCAACAGAAATGCTTTTAGGGAGATATCACCAGTTGCACATGAAATTCAAATGGCAGGACATGAGGGGCGGCACGATGGCTCAGTGGTTAGCACTGCTGCCTTACAGCACCAGGGACCCGGGTTCGATTCCAGCCTCGGGAAACTGTGTGGAGTTTGCACATTTTCCCAGTGTCTGCGTGGGTTTCCTTCAGGTGCTCCGGTTTCCTCCCACAGTCTAAAGATGTGCAGGTTAGATGAATTGGCCATGCTAAATTGCCCCTAGTGTTAGGTGAAGGGGTAAATGTAGGGGAATGCGTCTGGGTGGGTTGCTCTTCGGAGGGTTGCTGTGGACTTGTTGGACCGAAGGGCCTGCTTCCACACTAAGTAATCTAATCTAATCTAATCTAATTTGGAAAACTCAGGCATGCATAACAGGTTATTTTACCTGGCTAAAAAGATATATGAAGATATGCTGGTTTTGTAACATGCGTCATATCTGTCAACCTGTAGCTACACTTCAACATGTGATTAAACCAGCACGTGATTCCTACACCATTTTTTCAGGAACCATTCAGTCACATACCAATGGATTGTGTGGGACATTAGCTGAAGTGGAAGTCAGAAATTAACATACCCTAAGCATTGCGAATATGATACACTGATTTCCACCACAGAGCTCCGAAAGCTAGTGATTTCAAATAAACCTGTTTGACTATAACCTGGTGTGGTGTGATTTTTGACTTAAAGTTAAAATGGTAGTGGAAAAATTCACTCGTTTTTCACTCATTATGGGCTGCCAACACAAGTACAATCTGATCAAGAATCAAACTTTATATCAAAGCATTTTCAAGATATCAGCTGTAGCTTGGGGTTTAAACAACTGAAGTTGACTGCATACTGTGCGCAGATCCAAGGTGCTTTGGACAAGTATCACCAAACTCTCAAAATCATGTTAAAAAAATTATGAGTGTCTAAAGGATTGGGTCAGAGAATTAGATTTTCCCTATTTGCAACCAGACATCCTCCAAGTGAGTGTACTGGCTTCAGCCCATTTGAATTAGTTTATGGCCATGAAATAACAGAGACATCAAAACTCATTCAAAATAAATTGTTACATCAAAAAACAGATCTTCAATGTTAGAGTATGTGTCCACATCTCTGAATATGTTAACAGGAACATGTAAAGTTGTCCAGGAACATGTGAAAACTTGCCGGAATGAAATGAAAAAGGGGGATAGATAAACGTACAAAAAACAGACATTTCAAAGGAGATGAAGTCTTGGTACAATTGCCTTTACAAGTGAGCCATTAAAAGCATTATTCAGTGAACCTTATAAAATAATTAAAACGGTTAGTCAAGGAAATTTTCAATTGATACTCCTGATCATTGGAAAATCAATTAGTTGTGTCATATGAACATGTTGAACAATACTATTGTAGAGAAAACCATGAAAACATACAGGTGTGTCAAATAGTGAGTACAGAAGAGGAGGATATAAGAACGAAGAATGAGAGCCAAAGAGAAATAGACAATTCCCAAAGTAAACTTTCTAATACATTAGAAAATTTGGATTTATTAGGGAATTTTGACACTGTCTCTGGAAAAAGATCAACAGAGAGATATATAGTGAGATTGCTCAGAAAATCCAAAAATGTTTAGAACGAAACTCCTGGATGTATCACATTAAACAAGAGGTGGACGTAGGTAAATCCGACACAATAAAAAAACAAACCATATTGGTTAAACCCAGAATACCAGGCCAATGTGACAAAGGAAATTCAATATCCATTGGACAATCAATTGATTAACCAAAGCCAGAGTAATTGGAGTTCTCCTATCATACTGGTTTCTAAACTGGATGTTCAATTAGATTATGTGTAACCTAGAGGAAAGTGAAAACTGACTGCGGTCAGCCAGTTTGGAATCATTACCTGAACTAACGAGATTCTGAAAATGCTGTTGTTTATATTAGTTAGCCAGGGCTTCCTGACTGGCCCAGGTTAACAATTCCAGTCAAGGATCTCAGTCAGTGAGATTCACCTGGTTCCAATGGTCAGTGCGTTCCAGATCACAGCCCATCTCTTGCGTCCGGTTCATCTCGGGAGAGTTTCCTCCTCTTTTTCCACCAGTAATGGTATCGAGGCTACATCCATCTTGGACTCTGAGGTTTCCTCTACACTAGACGGAGAGGGAGAACTCACACTTTCTGACAAGCTTTCTGGCAGTTGAGGGGCCAGGTATGTACTGCTCCTTCTCCGTTCGCAAGGTAGCAGCTTTCAGGCGATCTACATTTGTTTAGGATCGCTTCACTAACCTGAACTTTGGAAGTTACAGGACTGGATCTTGCATCAACCTCACCTCATACCCATTCAGGGTCATTTCTGTGGTTCTAACACCAAACTTCATCCCCTAAAATAAATGTCTCTCTCGCTTAGAGGAAGCACGCAACTGACATTGGCATTCCTGCTGCCGTTTCGGGAATCCTGATGAAGGATTATTGCTTGAAACTTCAATTCGCCTGCTCCTCGGATGCTTCCTGATCTGCTGTACTTTTCCAGCACCACATTTGCGACTCTTTACCCACCCATTCCCAAATATGTGTGGGTGCCACTGGTGACAATTTCTGTCCTTTGGCACTCTGGGCACTGCCCTACCAACGCAGCTACAGCTATATCAGAATCCAACTCTGGCCAACAGACAATTTGCTGCTGGCATCTTCATCTTGGAAACCCCTGGATGCGGCACAAGACACCTGCATCAACCATTTGGCTTCCTGGACAGTCTTCCAACTTGTAATTATACATGCTGAGAATAAGCGCCCACAATGAATATGACCCAAAGCTATGGGTAGCACTGCTTTGTCTTCCTTCAGTAGCCTGGGCTACAGTTTGTGATCTGTTACTATTACAAATTCACATCCGTAAAGGTACTGATGGAATATCCCCACACCAAAGACTACCACCAAATCCTCCTTCTATATCTGGCCATATTTGCATTCAGCATCAGCCAAAGTCTGAGATGCAAATGCTATTGGGTGTTTCTCTCTGCTGGGCAACTAGTGAGGCAATACTACCCCGATACTGTACAGGGAGGCATTGCATGTCAGCACCACCTCTGAAGATTGTAGTGGGCCAACATTTTAGAGGACAATAGTTGCTTTTTTACTTCCCTAAAGGCTATGTCTTGGCTAGCTGACCATTTCCAAAGGCTGACCCTTTTTCAAAGGGGCGGCACGGTGGCACTGCTGCCTCACAGCACCAGGGTCTCAGGTTCAATTCCAGCCTCGAGCGACTGTCTGTGTGGAGTTTGCACATTCTCCTCGTGTCTGCGTGGGTTTCCTCCGGGTGCTCTGGTTTCCTCCCACAGTCCAAAGATGTGCAGGTCAGGTGAATTAGACATGTTAAATTTCCCATAAAGTTAGGTACATTATTCAAGAGGGAAATGGATCGGGGTGGGTTACTCTTCGGAGGGTTGGTGTGGACTGGTTGGGCTGAAGGGTCTGTTTCCACACTGTAGGGAATCTAATCTAAAGAGGGAGTAACAGTACTAAGATGGAGGCCAGGTTATATATGAATTTTCCGTAATAATTCACTAACCCAAAGACAGACTTAAGGTCCGAAACAGACATGGGAGCCAAAGTAAATTTGAATGCCCTCATTTTATCTTCCAACGGGTGTAACCTGGTTTTGTGACACTGTTTTGAGTGGGAGCAGCGGCCGAGTAAAGGCGAACCCGGGAGACTACAGCTAAGGTAAAACAGTTTGTTTCAAAATTACTTACCTGTAGCGGGCAGCAGTGTTTTTTATTCTCTCTTCACAAAAAGAGCGGGAGCAGCAGAGGAAGTGACGGCAAACAGAGGGGCAGCCGGGAAGGAGAACTGTGAGTATAAATACTCACCCTTTAATCACCAACGGTCATTTGAGTGGGAGCAGCGGAAGTGAGGTTGGAGCGCATAGCTGGGCGGGAAGGTAAGTGATTAGTATTTGAGTGGGTGTGTTCTAGACCCCAGGTCCTACTTCCGTAGGGCCTCCTCTAACCTAACTTTAAAGTCCACAGGTAAGTGACTCAGTGTTATTGACTCAGTGTTCTTGTTTTTGGAGAAAGTGTACAGTCATGGCAGCGCAGGCGGTGAAATGTTCCTCCTGCAGGATGTTTGAGGTAGGGGTGACCACCGATACTCCTGCCGACTTCGTCTGCAGGAAATGCAGTCAGATCCTGATCCTCACCGAACGAGTTAGGGAACTGGAACTGGAGTTGGATGAACTGAGGATTATTCGAGAGGCTGAGAGGGTGATTGATAGAAGCTACAGGGACATAGTTACGCCGGAGAACAGAGGTAGCTGGGTAACAGTTAGAGGTGGGAAGGGGAAGAAGCAGGCAGTGCAGGGTTCCCCTGTGGTCGTTCCCCTAAAAAATAAATATACAGCTTTGGAAACTGTTGGGGGGGACAGCGTTGCAGGTGTAAGCTGCAGTGAAGGGGTCTGTGGCTCTGAGACTCAGAAGGGAAAGGGGGAGAGGAGGAGAGCGCTAGTTATAGGGGACTCTCTAGTTAGAGGGACGGACAGGCGGTTCTGTGGACATGGGCGAGACTCACGGATGGTTTGTTGCCTCCCGGGTGCTAGGGTCCGAGACGTCTCAGACCGTGTCTTCAGAATCCTTAAGGGGGAGGGTGTGCAGCCAGAAGTCGTGGTGCATGTTGGCACCAATGACATAGGTAGGAAGAGGGGTGGGGAGGTCATTCAAGAGCTCAAGGAGTTAGGCTGGAAGCTAAAAGCTAGGACAGACAGAGTCGTCATCTCTGGGTTGTTGCCGGTGCCACGTGACAGTGAGGCAAAGAATAGGGAGAGAGTGCAGTTGAACACGTGGCTGCAAGGCTGGTGTAGGAGGGAGGGCTTCAGATATTTGGACAATTGGACTGCATTCTGGGGAAGGTGGGACCTGTACAAACAGGACGGGTTGCACCTGAACCAGAAGGGCACCAATATCCTGGGGGGTAGGTTTGCTAGCACTCTTCGGGGGGGTTTAAACTAATTTGGCAGGGGGATGGGATCCGGACTTGTAGTCCAGCAGGTAGGTTAGCTGTTTGTCAGGATGCCCAAGACTGTAGGGAGGCTGTGGAGAAGGTAGCACTGACAGGGACTACTTGCGGACACAGAGATGGGCTCAAGTGCGTATACTTCAACGCAAGGAGTATCAGAAATAAGGTGGGTGAACTTAAGGCGTGGATCGGTACCTGGGACTACGATGTTGTGGCCATCACGGAAACGTGGATAGATGTGGGACAGGAATGGCTGTTGGAGGTTCCTGGTTACAGGTGTTTCAGTAAGATTAGGGAGGGTGGGAAAAAAGGAGGGGGGGTGGCATTGCTAATTAGAATTGGTATAACGGCTGCAGAAAGGAAGTTTGAGGGGGATCTGCCTCTGGAGGTAGTATGGGCTGAAGTCAGAAATAGGAAAGGTGCAGTCACCTTGTTGGGTGTTTACTATAGGCCCCCCAATAGCAGCAGAGATGTGGAGAAACAGATTGGGAAACAGATTTTGGAAAGGTGCAGAAGCCACAGGGTCGTAGTCATGGGCGACTTCAACTTCCCAAATATTGATTGGAAGCTCTTTAGATCAAGTAGATTGGATGGGGCGGTGTTTGTGCAGTGTGTCCAGGAAGCTTTTCTAACGCAGTATGTAGATTGTCCAACCAGAGGGGAGGCCATATTGGATTTGGTACTCGGTAATGAACCGGGACAAGTGGTGGGCTTGTTAGTGGGTGAACATTTTGGTGATGGTGACCACAATTCTGTGACTTTCACCTTGGTTATGGAGAGAGATAGGTGCGCACAGCAAGGTAGATTTTATAATTGGGGGAAGGGAAATTACGATGCTGTAAGGCAGGATTTGAGGAGCATACGTTGGGAGCATAGGCTGTCAGGGAAGGATGTGGTGGAAATGTGGAACTTTTTCAAAGAGCAGATACGACGTGTCCATGATATGTATGTACCTATCAGGCAGGAAAGAAATGGTCGAGTGAGGGAGCCTTGGTTGACGAGAGAGGTTGAATGTCTGGTAAAGAGGAAGAAGGAGGCTTACATAAGGTTGAGGAAACAGGATTCAGACAGAGCAGTGGAGGGATACAGGATAGCCAGAAGGGACCTGAAGAAAGGGATTAGGAGAGCTAAGAGAGGGCATGAAAAATCGTTGGCGGATAGGATCAAGGATAACCCCAAGGCATTTTATGCGTATGTGAGAAACCTGAGAATGACGAGAACGAGGGTAGGTCCGATCAAGGACAGTAGTGGGAGACTGTGTATTGAGTCGGAAGAGATAGGAGAGGTCTTGAACAAGTACTTCTCTTCAGTATTTACGAACGAGAGGGACCGTATTGTAGAAGAGGAGAGTGTGAAATGGACTGGTAAGCTAGAAGAGATACCTGTTAGGAAGGAAGATGTGTTGGACATTTTGAACAACTTGAGGATAGACAAGTCCCCCGGGCCTGACGGGATATATCCTAGGATTATGTGGGAAGCAAGAGAGGAAATTGCAGTACCGTTGGCAATGATCTTCTCGTCTTCACTGGCAACGGGGGTGGTACCAGGGGACTGGAGAGTAGCGAATGTTGTGCCCCTGTTCAAAAAAGGGAATAGGGATAACCCCGGGAATTACAGGCCTGTTAGTCTTACTTCTGTGGTAGGCAAAGTAATAGAAAGGGTACTGAGGGATAGGATTTATGAGTATCTGGAAAGACACTGCTTGATTAGGGACAGCCAGCACGGATTTGTGAAGGGTAGGTCTTGCCTTACAAGTCTTATTGAATTCTTCGAGGAGGTGACCAAGCATGTGGATGAGGGAAGAGCAGTGGATGTAGTGTACATGGATTTTAGTAAGGCATTTGATAAGGTTCCCCATGGTAGGCTTATGCGGAAAGTCAGGAGGCATGGGATAGAGGGAAATTTGGCCAATTGGATAGAAAACTGGCTAACCGGTCGAAGGCAGAGAGTGGTGGTAGATGGTAAATATTCAGCCTGGAGACCAGTTACAAGTGGAGTTCCACAGGGATCAGTTCTGGGTCCTCTGCTGTTTGTAATTTTTATTAATGACTTAGATGAGGGAGTCGAAGGGTGGGTCAGTAAATTTGCAGATGATACGAAGATAGGTGGAGTTGTGGACAGTGAGGAGGGCTGTTGTCGGCTGCAGAGGGACTTAGATATGATGCAGAGCTGGGCTGAGGAGTGGCAGATGGAGTTCAACCCTGCCAAGTGTGAGGTTGTCCATTTTGGAAGAACAAATAAGAATGCGGAATACAGGGTTAATGGTAGGGTTCTTAGTCAGGTGGAGGAACAGAGGGATCTTGGGGTCTATGTACATAGATCTTTGAAGGTTGCCACTCAGGTGGATAGAGTTTGTAAGAAGGCCTATGGAGTATTATCGTTCATTAGCAGAGGGATTGAATTCAAGAGTCGTGAAGTGATGTTGCAGCTGTACAGGACTTTGGTTAGGCCACAGTTGGAGTAGTGTGTGCAGTTCTGGTCGCCTCACTTTAGGAAAGATGTGGAAGCTTTGGAGAGGGTGCAGAGAAGATTTACCAGAATGTTGCCTGGAATGGAGAGGAAGTCGTACGAGGATAGGTTGAGAGTTCTCGGCCTTTTCTCGTTGGAACGGCGAAGGATGAGGGGTGACTTGATAGAGGTTTATAAGATCATCAGAGGAATAGATAGAGTAGACAGTCAGAAACTTTTTCCCCGGGTACAACAGAGTGTTACAAGGGGACATAAATTTAAGGTGAAGGGTAGAAGGTATAGGGGAGATGTCAGGGGTGGGTTCTTTACCCAGAGAGTGGTGGGGGCATGGAATGCGCTGCCCGTGGGAGTGGTAGAGTCGGAATCATTGGCGACCTTTAAGCGGCATTTGGATAGGTACATGGATGGGTACTTAATCTAGGTTAGAAGTTCGGCACAACATCGTGGGCCGAAGGGCCTGTTCTGTGCTGTATTGTTCTATGTTCTATGTAACTCAAGTAGGTCACTTAGGGTGCCTGGAACACATATTCTTCCCTTCTGAGGCATATGGAGAAATGTTTAAACACGACGTCCAAATTCTCCAAGTGCTTTCTATTTCTCTTCCCAGTTATTAACATGTCATCCAGATAAATGGCAACCTACAGTACCCCTTGTAAAATGTTCTCCATGGTCTACTGGAAAAGGATGCAGGCTGATGATACCCATAATGGCAGTCTCATATACTGGTATGGGTATTAACTGTGGAGTACACCTGGGACTCCTCATCTAGTCACAATTGCAAGCAAGCGTGGCTCAAGTCCAGCTTTGTGAAGGACAGCAGCACCCCACCCCACCACCTGCTCCCCTCTACCAATTGTGTGTACAAATCCTTTATGCAAGGGATTGGGTATTTATCAAGCTGTAAGTAGTAGTTTACTGTTTGCTTAAAATCCCCACAAAGGCTAACTGAGCCATTAGGCTTTCCAGTTGGTATGACTGGTGATTCCCATTCTCCAAGCTGGTTTGATGATGCCTGTGCTTTCCCACCTCCTGATTTCAGCCTCTATTTTCGCCTGCAAGACAAATACCACCGGGCAGGACTTGCAAAATCATGGAATTTCTTTCTGGTCCACATATAAGTGGCTTTGGCCCCTAGTTCTTCCTGAAAAAAGTTTGGGTATTCCACAAGGACTTTGCTGAAGGAGCCGTTTTCTAACGGAAAAATGTTGAGCTAATCTTGGTGGATTTTTTGCAATGAATTCTGCCTTAATAGGCTTGGGGCCCAGCCTCTTACAACCAGTGATAACTGCACCAATTGCTCCTCATAGGAGACTGGAACCGAAGGTGTACCTTTAATCTGTAACAGTTCCTCAGTGTTTGTTCGCAGTCTGGCTGAAATCTAATCAATTAAGTTTGATTTGGAATCCAGACTGGATCTTGTTGAAGACAGGTTCTACAACCACAGATACAACTGTGCTAGTATCGACCCCCATGAGAACGGTGTGGCCATTTAACCAAACATTAAGTTAAATTGGTGACGATTTGGATGTTGCTAAGTAATTTAATTGTTCCAACCCATATGTAGGTGGATTTTCCAGGGGTGTGCACTCTCCTGGATATTGGCTTACGAGTTTTCTTACTCAAGTCAGGCCTTGTAGGACTCCTTTGCTGTCTCAAGTCGGCTCAGATCCTGAGGAACATTTTAGCCACTTGGCCAAGGTTCCGTTTTGTTGTGGGGTTCTGCTGTAGACTGGCCTAGGATCTCTCTGCTCAGGATATGCCCTGCAATTGCCTACCCTCGAATAGTGTTCCCCAAGCTCAGTTGGACAGGTGAGGGCATCCACTTCCATTGGGATGCCCTGTAGCTCCCATGCTCCACTTGCCGCATTTTCTGATGACAATGCCGGTTGTAGTATCTGTTTGAAGTCCAGTTGGGCTTCAGCTATTAGGTGCTTTGACAAGGTTATGCCATTAATCCCACATACCAAATGGGGGTCTCATTCAGGGTTAACCCAAAATCACATGCCTCTGCCAGTCATCTTAATCTCGTCAAAGGTCCCGATATGGAATCCCCCCAAATCTCGAACAGCCAAATAAAACAGATAGCACCTCAGAATTAGAGGTGGTTTGGGATCATAATATTTCTTAACCAAATCTGTGAACTCTTAGAAGGTTGCAGTGTGTGGTGCCTCTGGGAAGGTTAAGCCCCTTTCAACCGAAAGTACTGTGGGTCCATAAGCAGTCAGAAGGATTACTCATTGCTTTTCATCTCTTACAAGGTCATTTGCCCAGAAAAACACTGCATTCTTTCCACATACTAGGCCCAGTCCTTGAAGACAGGATCAAATGAGTCAAGCTTCCCAAATAAAACATGATGCCAAAAATGCTTACCCCAACTCAAAGATGACTATTATGAGATAATTTGTAAATAACACAAAAAGTCGTGACGTTGTGGATAGTGAGGAAGGTTATCAAAGGATACAGCAGAATACAGACCAGTTAGAAAGTCAGATGGAGTTTAATCTGCAGAAGAGTGAGATAATGCACTTGCGAGGTCAAATATCAGAACGTGCAGTAAATGGCAGGACTCTTGGGAGCATTGATACACAGAGGGATCTTGGGGTCCAAGTCTATAGCTTCCTGAAAATGGCAACACAAGTAGATAAGTTGGTAAAGAAGGCATTGGTATGCTTTGCCTTCATCAGTTGGGACATTGAGTATAAAAGTTAGCAGGTTATGTTGCAGCTTAGTACGGCCACGCTTGGGAGTATTGTGCGCTTCTCTGGTCACCACACTAGAGGAATGATGTGAAGGCTTTGGAGTGGGAGCAAAAGGGGTTTTATCAGGACTTTGCCTGGGTTGGAATGTATTAGCAATAAAGGACAGGTCAGACAAACTTGAATAGAATTAGAGAATGCCTACAGTACACAAAGAAGCTATTCAGCCCACTGAACCTGCACCAAAGCTCTTAGGAACATCCCACCCAAACCCATCCCCCACCCGTAAGCCCACATATACCATGGCTAATCCACCCAACCTGTACATCCCCAGTCACTACAGGGGGTTGTAGCATGACCAGTCAACCCAATCTACACATCTTTGGAATGAGAGGGAAAACTGGAGACCCCAGAAGAAACCCACACAGGCACAGCCAGGATGTGCAAACTCCACACAGTTATCCAAAGCTGTCAGTTAACCACTGCACTTACCTAGCTCACTACTATCTTCTCGTGTGATTAAAGAAGGTAATAAAAGATGTGCTAACCAGCAAAATGCACATCCTCTCAACGAATCATTAAAAAAAAAGTGTTCTTGATGAAGAGCAGGTTGCTGGCAAAAAGATAAGTAGGAAATGAGTTGTTGAAGAGGACATAAGGAGCCTGCAAAGAGATATAGGCAGGGTAAGTGAGTGGGCAAAGATTGGCAAAAGAAGTCTGGAAAAGTGTGAAATTGTCCATTTTGGCAATAATAAAAAAATGTAATGGATTATAGAAGGTTAGTATGCAGGTAAAGAAAATAATCAGGTAATTTAACAGAATATTATGGTTTATTGTGAGACAACTGAATGCAAAGTGACGAGATTACGCTCCAGTTATACAGGGTATTGGTGAAACCACACCTTGGACTACTACATACAGTACGGATTGCCATACTTATAGAAGGATATTAATGCACTGTAAGCAGTTCTTGGAATGAACAGACTGCCTTATGAAGGAAGTAAAGACTGCCTTATGAGAAAAGTACAGACAAGCTAAATCTGCACGCTCTGGAGTTTAGAAAAGTCAGGAGTGACTTAATTGAAAAACATAAGACGCAGAGGGGACTGGACATGGTCAGTCGATGTAGGAAGGATGCTCTTTCTTGAGGGACAATCTAGAACTAGTGGTTGCTGTTTTAAAAAAAGAGGTTGCCCAATGAAACAGAAATGAGGGAACTTGCTTTGTTCTCCCTCAGAGGGTTGAGTATCATTGGAATTCAATTGTTTTTTAGATTACACTAGATTATATTAGATTAGATTACTTACAGTGTGGAAACAGGCCCAACAAGTCCATACCGACCCAACGAAGCGCAACCCACTCAGACCCATCCCCCTACATTTACCCCATCAACTCACACTACGCCTGAGGCGGGAATTGAACCTGGGTCTCTGGCGCTGTGAGGTAGCAGTGCTAACCACTGTGCCACCATGCCACCCACTGTTTTCTCTACATCATTGAAGGCTGAGGAACAACCTGTGGCATTGGTAGGATAGATACTCAAATAGGGTGGAAATGACAAAAACTGAAAGAACTGTGGATGCTGTAAATGAGAAACAAAAACAGAAGTTGTTGGTAAAGCTCAGCAAGTCTGTCAGCATCCGTGAAGAGAAATCAGAGTTAATGTTTAGGGTCCGCTGACCCTTCCTCTGGTTGGCAATCATGGACCAAGGCACAGCTCCTTATTTATGTGTCTGCGTCTGTTGTGGTAGGTGATCTCACTTCCAGTTCTTTTTTTTTTGAGGGATTGGTAAATGGGGTCCAAATCAATAAGAGTCTTAATGGAGTTCCAATTTGAATGCCAAGCCTCTAGGAATTCCCATGCATGTCTTTGTTTAGCCTGTCCCAGGATGGATGTTTGTCCCAATTGAACTATTTGTCCCTTCTTGTCTGTGTGTATGGATAATAGTGACAGTTGGTCATGTCTTTTGGTGGCTAGTTGGTGCTCATGTATCCTGGTGGCTAGTTGCCTGCCCGCCTGTCCAATGTAATGTTTGTTTCAGTCCTTGCAGGATATTTTGTATATGACATTCGTTCTCCTGGTTGTTAGTATGGAGTCTTTTAGATTTATCAATAACTGTTTCAGCGTGGTGGCAGGTTTGTGAGCTACCATGATGTCTCAGGGCTGGAGTAGTCTGGCCCTTATCTCAGAGATGTCTTTGATGTATGGCAGGGTGGCTAGAGTGTCTGGGCGCGTTGTGCCTTCTTGTTTAGGTCTGATGTGTAGCAACTGGCAGACTGCGCTTATTTGGCACCCATTGTTCCTGAATTTATAGAACATTACAGCGCAGTACAGACCCTCAGTCCTTGAATATATTGTATAGGTGCTTTTCCTTGGCTTCTCATGTTCCTGGGTGCTGCAGTGTGTTGTGGCTCATTTAAATAATGCCCTGATACAGATGTGTTTGTGGGTGTTGGGATGATTGCTCCTGTAGTTGAATATCTGGTTAGTGTGTGTGTCTTTCCTGTAGATGCTGGTCTGCAGGCCTCCATTTTTTTTTTGTTCTACTGTGACATCTAGGAAGGGGAGACTGTTGTTGTTCTCTTCCTCTTTGGTGAGCTTTGTACCAGTAAGGATGCTGTTTGTGGGTTTCTTTTAATTTATTGCATTTCGTGATGACAAAGGTGTCATCCACATAGTGGACACAAAGCTTACACTGGATCGTGGGAAGGGCTGTTGTTTGTTCTAATCTCTGCAAGAGTCTGTGAAGAGTTCTGATATTGGTGATCCCATCGGCGTCCCATTCATTTGTTTGTAGGTCTTGTTATTGAAGGTGAAGTGGGTTGTGAGGCACAGGTTTACTAGCTTGAAGATGCTGTCCTTGAGAAGGGAGTTGGTGCTGTAGGTGTTTGTGTCCTTGGTTCATCTAGCAGTGAGGCTTTTCTTTGACTAGGGTGATGTTTATTAACATGAAAAGGGCCGTCACATCGAAGGAAACCTCATTGTCCTCTACCTTGGTGTCTTTGATAATATTAAGGAATTCCTGGGTGGAGTGGATGGAACTGATATAATGTACTCATGAACAACAGGTACACGATAAGCGCAGACGGCCGATTCCCACACAACAGACCTAAACAATAGTTCTTTTCCACTCGAATTTTCACAGATTACAGCACGAGGTGAATATTTTCTATGTGGCTGGTTTAAATTAGCAGAGGGGTTTACCCCAGGTCGTAACACACAACGCACCCAGAGACTCTAGCCATTCTGCAACAAGACTACTAGCTCAGCGGGCAAACCTATAACCTGATCCACAACCTCAACTACAAATCTTCTCTAAAATCACTTCTCTGAAATGTTTCTATAAATGAGTAACTGAATGTGTAACTTACCTGGTGATACTGTATGGAAGGGTCTAACAAACAGTAGTGAATAATTGTAGTCATCCCTTCGAGGAGAGTGAGAATCATGTCTGGGGCAACACTCACTGCCATCCATGTGGGCCTTTAGAAAACCAGAAAAAGTAATTTACATATTTACTGTTGGCTACCATTTCAAAAACACCAAGAAAAGTATTGCTAAAATTCTACTAACTTCAAAGTTTGAATCATTATCAATTACAGTGAGGCTTGTATAACTTATGGACTTGATGGCTTTTTATAGGTCATCTCCAATCCAGCTTATATCTTTCAAAACTATTGTATTTATTTTAAAAAAACATATGGAATTCTAGTGGTTGATTTTAACTTCAATCTATAAAATTGTATTAAATATTTCAGTAATCAAGTGTTCTTCTAACAGAGTTATTGAATTTGAAATGTTAATTTTGTTTCTCTCCACAAATGCTCCCATACCACCTGAGTTTTTCTAGTACTTTGTTTTTATTTCAGATCTCTAGCATCTGCAGTATTTTATATAATTGCATTCATCTGCCTTTATCACAAACATGCGAACTGAACACAAATTGAGTAAATCAGGTTTCTGAATAGTTAAATATTTGAATTATTGACTGGTATGGTCATACTCAGTCCTTGAATGTAGTTCATCAATCCATTGCTCATAGTACATCTTCTATAGTTTGCACTTCCTATCTACAGCCTCACTGTGTTGAAATCAATTTCCATTGCTCGATAAGTATGCTTTTTAAAAATAGGCCATGAGTGAAATTGTAAAACATAGCAATTTGTTCCCTACTTCCTTCTAACTTTGTAGAACATTGCACAAAAATGTTACTCAGGAACATCTGTCTTTAAAGTCCTTTAATCTCTTCTATTCTAAACTTAGATTATGGCAAGTCTCAAATGCGGAAAATCTCAATTTGTGTGATCTTCAGCTAGGTCTAAGATTGAAAGATTTGAAAACTCAGGCAAGTGATCACACTTGCTTTCCCCACTCAATATCAATATATTTTTAAAATGAATAAATTAATTGATTTTCTGCTTCAACGCTTCTAAGAGACCAACTACTATTTAGCCATTGATATATTAAGCAATGGAGGATTCACAATCCTCTGAGGTAGATAACTTCAATTATTCATTACCTTTGTTTGAAGAAATTTCTTTTAATCTCAATCCAAAATGATTGACCCTTTTCCTCAAATCATACCTCTGTGTTCTAGATTCAAAGAATCATAGAATATCTACAGTGTGAAAGCAGGTCTTTCGGCCCATCGAGTGTACACTGACCTTCAGAACAGCAGCCCATCCCCCTGTAACCCTACATTCCCAGTGGTTAATCCACATAGCTTGCACACCCCTGGAAACCATGGGGTATTTACCATAGTCAATTCACCTAACCTGCACATCTTTGAACTGTGGGAGGAAACAAGAGTATCCAAAGGAAACACATGCAGAACGAGGAGAACATGCAAACTCCACACAGGCAATTGCCCATGGCTGGAATCGAACCCACATCCCTGGTGCTGTGAGGCAGCAGTACTAACCACTGGGCCACCAAGCTAGGGTAATCTCTTAATCTTTCAAGCTCCTTCAAAATCTTGAATACGTGAACAAAGTCACCATTCATTCTTCTCAATTCCAGAAGGTTAAGGACTAACTTATTCAACTTTGCATTACTGAAAAACAATCACAGGAATATGAGCTGTACTGCCTCCAATCCAAGTATATGCATCTTTAAATGTGGATATAAAAACACAATACTCCCAGATGTGTTCTCACCAAAGGCTTGTACAATTATTATTACAACTTCTTCATTCTTGCACTCCAATTCCCCTGTGATAAAAGGTCACCATGGCATTTGTCTTTAAAACAGTTTACTACACCTGCATGCCAACTTGGTACCTTTGTAGAAGGACAATAAATTCTCTCTGCACATCAACAGTTGAACATTTCTTGCCTTTTAAGAGATATTGCTTATTCTTAAAATCAAAGTGAAAATGTGATAATTATTCATTTGCAACTATGTTGCTTACTCACTTAACCTGTTGGTATTTCTTTGTAACCTTTTAAGTTCATATTCCCACCTAGCTTTGTGTTATCACAAAGTATGAATGCATAACTCTCAGTCTAATTCATTAATTTTGATTTTAAATAATGGATGGCCCAGTGTTAATGTTGTACTATTTTACTCATTACAGCTGTCAGTTTGACTCCTTTTACACCTACTCTCTGCCTCTCGTCCATTATTCAATCCATGATGTCTCTATTTTCACCACACCACCATATTCTAAGGTGACTATTTGTACCTACAGCTCATTAATCTTATTTACCACATTCCTTGCATTGACACACATTCACAGTAAAATTAACTTAGATCTTAGTACACTAATTCGTCACACTATTTCCTGTTCTAATGCTGTTCTGTGCCCCTTGTTTTCCTCTCTAATGTTCTATTTCCCATCCTCCCACAAAGTTATCAGAACCAATTTTTGCAGTCAGTACTCAGTGCTGTAATGTTTGTACAACTAGTCACACAATAGTTCCATCAGCAGGAGATGCTGTAGGCATCTGTTGCCAAAGTAGTAGTTTCAATGATTTTATTAGAAAATGCTTCAGCGATGGGAAGACAGTTTCATTGTAGTGCGAAAAACTCAGAATAAAACAAAACCCATTCCTGATAGAAAGCCAATGAGTGATAATACTTCAAAAACTTTCCTTGTCTAATGACAATACTCAAATCGCCAGACATACATCACTCACACTGCTGAAGCTGCACCCCCATAGAAGATCCTTTTTTTTTCATATCAATTATATCTTTTCCACTCCAAGTTTCTAGACTCTACCAAAACCTATGACACATTCTCTAACTGGATTCAACAAAAAAAAAAGTCTCTATTTCACCTGTAACCTTCTATTCTCCATGAAAACCATTTCTGCAATTCAAGTGTATTGACAGTCAAGGTGTCAATTTTCTTGCTCCTTCTGTGGAACTTACTACCCCAGAGTTTGGTGGATGCTGCAACATTGAGTAAATCTGAAGAGGTGATAGAAAGATTTTTAGTTAGTGACGAGTTGAAGGGTTATGGACAGCGGGCAGGAAAGTGGAGTTGAGGCAGAGATAAGATCAGTCATGATCATATCAAATAGTTGGACAGGCTCGAGGGACTGAATATCCTATTTTATCTTTTAGTTTTTTTCTGAATTTCAAGTGATTTTTCACACACTTCTTCAACTTGCACGTCACTGTGTTGAAAACTTTTCTTCGGAACTTTTCTTCACTAACTAATTCTTCCCAGAACTTCATTATTTTGGAGATTCTCATCCGTCAAATTTCTTCATCTGCTGTGAGATGACCTAACTTTCCATGCAACAACAGCTGGCACAAAGCCATGAAATAAGATTTAATGATGGGAAGTCCAAAATTTGGAAACAGAAGGCCATCATCAAACAAGATGATCACGTGGTTTGTGATCACAACTCTTAAGAAATTAAAAATCTAATATCATTGATTAGAAGTTTGCAAGTAGCACCAAAATTGGATGTGTAGTGGACAGCGGAGGTTACTTCAGAGTATAACAGGATCTAGATCAAATAGACTAGGCTGAGGAGTGGCAGATGGAGTTTGATTTAGATAAATGTGAGGTGCTACATTTTGGAAAAGCAAATCAGAGCAGCACTTATACCATTAATGGCAAGGCCCTGGTGAGTTTTGCTGAATGAAGCAGCCTTGGCATGCAGGTTCATAATTCCTTGAAAGTAGAATCGCAGGTAGATAGGATAGTGAAGGCAGCATTTGGTATGCTTTCCTTTATTGGTCAAAGCATTGAGTATAAGAGTTGGAAGGTCATGTTACGGCTGTACAAGACATTGGTTGGGCCACTTGTGGAATACCATATGCAATTCTGGTCTCCCTCCTATCAGAAGGATGTCCAGAAAAGATTTACAAGGGTGTTGCCAGGGTTGGAGAAGAAGGGGAGGGGGGTGGAGTTATCAGGGGTAACCAATGGAGCACAGGTCTCTGGTGCAGAATCTGTCTCTGTTGCTCAGAGGGGAAGGGGGGACCAGGAGCACAGCTTTAGTCATTGAGGATTCCATAGTTAGGCGGTCAGGTAGGAGGTTTTGTGGGAATGAGAGAGACTCACAATTAGTGCGCTGCCTCCCAGATGTCTCTGATCGTGTTTTGAAATCCTTGAGAGGGAGGGGTAGCAGCCCCAAGTCATGGTCCACATAAGCACCAACGACATAGGTAAAGAAAGGTGAGGATCTAAGGCAGAAATTCATGGAGCTAGGATAGAAGCTTAGAACTAAAACAAATAGAGTTGTTACCTCTGGTTTGTCGTGCTAGTGAAGAGAGGAACAGGGAGACAGGAGAGCTGAACCTGTGACTGCAGGGATGGTACAGGATGGAGGGTTTTGGATTCTTGGATAATTGGAGCTCTTTCTGGGGAAGCTGGGACTTCTCCAAAAAGATGATTTTTACCTGAACCAGAGGGGTATCAATATCCTGGGGTAAAATTTGCTAATGCTGTTCGGCAGGTTTGAGGGGGGGGGAAGGGAAGAAGAGTGGGCATTAAACTAATGCAGAAGGGGGATGGGAACCAAAATTGTAGTTCCAGTGTACAGGAGGTTGAAGGTCGTCAGGTCAGGGATAGGATTACAAGGTTGCAAGAGGATACCGGCAATCAGGATATTGGTTTGAAGAGTATGCACTTCAATGCCAGAAGCATCGGAATGAGGTGGGTGAACTTGCAGGAGTTGATATTAGGGATTTCGATGTTGTGGCCATCTCAGAGACATGGCTAGAGGAGGGACAGGAATGGTTGTTGCAGATTCTGGGATTTAGATGTTTCAGTAAGAACAGAGGAGATGGTAAAAGGGGTATGGCATTGTTAATCTAGGGTAATATTACTACAGCTGAGATAACATTTGAGGACTCATCCACTGAGATAGTTAAGGCTGAGGATAGAAACAGAAAAGGAGAGATCACCCTGTTGGGAATTGTCTATAGGCCTCTGAATTGTTCCAGAGATGTAGAGGAAAGGATAGCAGATGGGGGTCGGAGGGTGGGTGGAGGCAGTGCTGGACAGGGTTGGGGGCGCTGGCGGAGGGTGGTGTTGGGGGACGGGCGGAGGGAGGTGTTGGGAGGTTGGGCAGGGGCGGTGTTGTACGTATTTTGGGGGGCGGACGGGGGGGCAGTGTTGGACAGGGTTTTGGGGCCGGCCGGGGACAGGGGCGGTGTTGAAAAAGAGGATGGTGTTGGAAGGGATTTGGAGCAAGCAGGGAGCGGGGCATTGAATTGATTAACCAAATAATGAACTACCCAAACGAAATAGTGCCTGCCCATCTCGTTCGGATAATCGAGGTTCCTTCGTATATAAACGTATAATATACAAAGGAGGCAACAACTAAAACAATGGAAAGCTGATATGTGTTGCCTGTGTAACCTGTGCCATGAAGGAACTTGAGAATGCTTTGAGAGCCCTAAAGAATCATGCACGCATGAGGTGTTTCCAGCTACTTGAGCTCAAACTCGGGGGTTTCTGAGCTTGAGGAGTGGGAGGTGTCACTGAGGATACAGGTGGTGAAAAGTTTCCTGGATCTTACATTGCAGGAATGGTCTCCCCACAGCCACAGGCAGTTCAGGAGGTGTGTAAGTGGAATGGTCATTTGACAGTTTAAAAGGAATGCAATGCAGGATTCCTCAGGGGAACTGGCAGCATTGTGCTGAGACTTGATGACATCTCAAAAATGTGCAGTTCAGAAACCGTCCAAGACATCAACAACAAAATTGTTACAGAAGCACAAAGTATCATTTTAAAAATATGTGGTAACAGGAATTTAGATTTGGAGAAGGAGCAAGACTGTCAAGATAAAGCAGGCTTGTGAGTTATTGGTAAATTGATAAATCACATACTGCTTCAGATTGTTGGAGCTTTGGAAACAGTTCTGGTGCAATGAATTTCCCGGGTTATTTATGACCATTCTAGCAGTCCACAATCTAGCAGTACGTTAGAGATTAATTGGTTGATAGTGCCTTGGAGTGCTGAGTGTGACCAGTAAGAGTGTGTAATCACTGGGAGTTGAGCTAAGTATGGGAGTTTAGGTAAGTTGGGGAGGGAGGCATTGTTGTGTCTTATTCTGGCCATTTTTGCAAGAGGCTGGTTTGTGTTTGAGGTGCTGCTTGTTACATCTAACAGAGGGCCTAGGTAAATACCAGGCTTCGTTTCTCCTTAAGTCCTCTAGTTAATAAAGGGGCAGAGATGGCAGTCATTGCAATGATATGCTCTTCCTGTCAGATGTGGAGCAGTCAATTGCCCCTGGAGACACTAACTGCTGGAAGTGTCTCTGGCTGCAGCTCGTCTCAGATTACAGATTGGCTGGAGCAGCAGTTGGAAACCTTGAGGAGCATACCGGAGGCAGACTGTGTTACAGGTTGTAACATCAGGGAGGCTGTCATGAGTAGATGAGTAAGCACACCAGGAGTGGTAGGCAGATAGCGCAGGATTCTCCAGTGGCTATCCCCCTTTCAAACATTCGTATCACTTTTGGTTGGGAGAGACAGTCTCAGAGGGGAAAAAAGTAGCAACAGCCAGGTCTTTGGCACTATGACCCGCCATATCCTGCTTTACAGCAAAGCCACCATTCAAGCGAGCAATTGTGATGGGGGGGCTCTTTTGTCTGAGGCACAGATAGGTGTTTCTGCAGCTGCAATTGAGACCTCAGGATGGTGTATTGTCGTTCTGATGCCAGGGTCTCAGAGTGGTTGCTGCAAGTTCTCAAAGGGAAGCAAGAGCAGCCAGAGGTTGTTAGAATCATTGGTACCAATGACATGGGAAGAAAGAGGGATGAGGTCCTGCAGAGTGAATATAGCGAGTTAGGCAGGAGGTTAAAAAGAGGACCTCAAGGGTAGTAATCACTCGATTACTCCCAGTGCCACATGCTGGTGAGAGTAGGAATAGGAGGTTCGGACAGATGAATGTGTGGCTGAGGAGCTGGTGCAGGAGGCACGGATTCAGATTCTTGGATCACTGGGAATTTCTTCTGGGGCAAAAATTTCATAAAATAGAAAAGAATCTGAAATGGTGTGTGGAAACAGGCCTTTTGGCTCAGCAGGCCCACACCGATCCTCCAAAAATATTCCACCCAGACTCAGTCCTCTAGCCTATTACTCTACCTTTACCCCTGACTAATGCACTAAACCCACACACCCCTCAACACTGTTGGCAATTTAGCATGGTCAATTCACCTAACCTGCACATTTTTGGATTGTGGGAGGAAAACAGAGCACCCGGAGGAAGCCCACACAGACACAGGGAGAATGCGTAGATGCTGGAGATCAGAGTAGAGAGTGTGGTGCTGGAAAAGCAGGTCAGGCAGCATCTGAAGAGCTTCATCAGGAGGGACTTGTGTCCGAAACGGCGCAAAGGTCCTGTACTGCTCTGTAATGTTCTATGTTCTAACTGGATAACAGGTACATGTAAGTTATTGCCATATTCCTTTTTACCACAGTACTAACAGACGTCATATCGCATCAAAAGATAAGCTTCGAAAGAAGGTGCAATGTTCAGTGCCTTTCCCTCTGAAATCCCACATTAGACAACAGTCTTGGTTTCATGAGTGTAACTTATTTCCAACTTTAGTGAGTATTTAGATTCCCTATGGTATGGAAACAGGCCCTTCGGCCCAACAAGTCCTCACCGACCCTCTGAAGAGTAACCCATTAAGACTCACTAAACCCCTGACTAATGCACCTAACACTATGGACAATTTAGCATGGCCAATTCATCTGACCTGCATATCTTTAGATTGTGGGAGAAAACCGGAGGACCCAGAGGAAACCCATGAAGACACGGGGAGAATGTGAAAACTCCACACAGACAGTTGCCCGAGGCAGAAATCAAATCTCGGTCCCTAATGCTGTGAGGCAGCAGTGCTAATCACTGAGCCACTGTGCCGTTCAAATGCAGCAGTAGAGCTGGGTTTGGCAGATCCTCCATTGGACAAGTATCTCTCATCCAATGGAGGATCTGCCAAACCCAGCTCCACTGCAGCATTTACTATCTCCAGGCCTGCAGAATCCAAAGTCTACTGCTCCATGTCTCCACTCCCAGTCTATGACAAAGTTAAGCTCCACCAAATGGCCAGCAGTAAATCATGTCTTTATGTGCTTAATCTCTTAATCCCAGTGGGATGAGTTCAACTACCCTGAGCCTATCTCTGGACTAGTCAGGCAGAGATTTTCTGGTCTGACTTTGGCAGTTGTGATAAGCAATCTCAACCTTTAAAAAGTACTTGGATGAGCGTATGAAGTGTCATAACACTCAAGGTTATGGGCTCAGTGTAGGAAAGTGGGAATGGTGTATTAGGTGCATAATTTGGTGCTACAGATTTGATGCACTGAAGGGTCTCTTCTGTACTGTTTCATTCTATGATCAAAGGGTGGTAAAGACTGAACAGTTTAGTATCAAGTTCCAACGGAATTGAATTGGCTGGGGCATTATCCTCATAAAAGGAAATTTCAGAAAGATGCCCAGATAGAGTTGATTTGACTTCCAAGCACACAGACTCAGGTTAACCTAAGCTACAAATCTCATACCTTGTAGCTGCTTCACATTTTTGTCATAAACTAATTTCCAAGCTTTGTCTTAATCTCATCAAACGCTGAAGGATGTTTCTCTGCCTATGACTCTTCCCCTGACTTACTGCACCCTGGCTCTGCTACTTCCACCTCTCCCAGGCCTGCTGAACCCTTGCTATGTTGTTCCATCCTCGCCCCTGTGCTGGTACTCAGCTCTGCTGATTCCTCCTCTGTGGACTTGCTGAGCCCTGGCTCCTCCTCCCAGGCCTGCTGAACCACAGCTCTGCTTGGTAATCAATGGGACGCAGAGATCGAAAGTAATTTACAGGATGGAACTCCATTATTTAAAAGTCAGAATTCTTATCCCTGCAGGAAGGCAAACTCTCTAATGTTAATTTGGTGATTTCTATCAATGTCTCTAAGATCTTTGTCTCTCACAAACCGAGCGCCCACCTTCCCCACACTCCATCATTCACTGATTACACTAGCGATTACCTGGATAACTGAGTAAAAAGACTATTTCCTCCCATCAAGTTTGTTTATAATAGAATCCCTACTATACTGAAAGAGGTTATTTGGTTCGTTGAGTCTGCACTAATCCTCTGAAGAGCATCCCACCCAGACCACCCCTGACCCTACCTTCATAACCCTGCATTTATTATGGCTAATCCATCTAAACTACATGTCTTGTCAATACCTCTAACCTGCACACCTTTGGAGCATGGGAGAAAATTTGAGCATCTGGCAGAAACCCACACAAACAAGGAGAGAACATACAAATTCTACACAGTCACCCAAGGCTGGAGCTGAACCCAGGTCTCTGACACTGTGAGGCAGCAGTGCTAACCACTGTGCCATGTGCCACCCTGCAAGGGTTAAGGTCTGCAAAGTGCACACTGCAATTGAATTGCAGATTTACACTCTGAAAGCTTAAAATTAGAGTTTAGATTAGATTAGATTCCCTACAGTGCAGAAACAGGCCCTTTAGCCCAACCAGTCCACACTGACCCATTTCCCTCTGAATAATGCATCTAGCACTATGGGCAATTTAGTATGGCCAATTCACCTAACCTGCACATCTTTGGATTGTGGGAGGAAATCGGAGCACCCTGAGAAAACCCACGCAGACATGGGGAAAATGTGCAAACTCCACACAGTCGCCCGAGGCTGGAATCGAACCTGGGACCCTGGTGTGGTGAGGCATCAGTCTTAACCACTGAGCCACATCTAGGAAATCTATACAGACATTTTAAAACTCGTAAACTTTATTAATCAATTGCACAATATAATTGTAATTTTCTAACAACTATAATTCAAGCTTTACCAAATGAAGAACATAAGTTATGCAACATGAACATAAGGAGAAGTAAGTCCCCAGCTCCTTCACCATTCAATAACCTGGAAATAGCAAGGACTGCAGATTGTGGAGGTCAGAGTCGATAAAATATGGAGCTGGAAAGGCACAGCAGGTCAGGCTGCATCAGGGGTGCAGGAAAGTCGACGTTTCGGGTTGGGACCCTTCATGAGGACTTTACTGCTCTGCCGCACCATTCAATAAGATTGATTTGATTCTTCTACATTCCTACTGGTCATCAAGTAACTTACACTCGTTTACTTCTATTTACATCTGCCTTAAAGATGCTCAGACTCTGCTTCCACCCCTTGAGAGAAATCACTTGAGAGAAATAATTTCCCCTTATTTCGGAGTTAAATGAGTGAGTCACTTTTAAACAGTGACTCCTAGTTCTAGATTCTTCCACAAGAGGAAACATTATTTTCACAGTCACTTTATCAGAACACCGGAGGATCTCAAATGTTTCAATAAAGTCATCTCTTAATCAATGAATATACATTTACAGACAACCATGAGACCTTTGCATGAGACAACCTGTTATTCCAGGTATTAGCCTTGTAAACCTTCTCTGAAAAATGAGAAATGAAGGTTGAAGGCTGTAAAGAACATTTACTATTTGGGTAAATTGTATGAAAGATTAATATCTCTCTTACTTACCCAACACCACATTGCTACATAAGCTTACTGGTTAGCAAGGTCAGATCTCATGAAATACTGGGAGAACTAGGCATTTGGATACAGAACTGGCTCAAAGGTGGTGGTGGAAGGATGTTTTTCACTGTAGGCCTGTAACCAGTGGAGTGCCAAAAGTATCTGTGCTGGATCGATTACTTTTCATCATTTATATAATGATTTGGATGTAAACACAGGAGGCATAGTTAGTAAATTTGCAGATGACACCAAAATTGGAGGTGTAGTGGACAGCAAAGAAGGTTACCTCAGATTACAAAGGGACCTTGATCAGATGGGCCAAGGGCTGAAAAGTGGTAGGTGGAGTTTAATTTAGATAAATGAGAGGTGCTGCATTTTGGGAAGGCAAATCTTGGCAGGACTTACACATTTCATGGTAAGGTCCTAGGGAGTGTTGCTGAACAAAGTGACCTTGGAGTGCATGTTAATAACGCTTTGAAAGTAGAGTCGCAGTAGGTAGGATTTTGAAGGCGGCGTTTGGTATGCTTTCCTTTACTGGTCAGAATATTGAGTATGGGATTTGGGAAGTCATGTTGCAGGATGTTGGTTAGGCCACTTTTAGGATATTGCGTGTAATTCTGGTCTGTGAAATTTGAAAGGGTTCAGAAAAGATCCACAAGGATGTTGCCAGGGTTGGAGGATTTGAGCTATAGGGAGAGGTTGAATAGGCTGGGCTGTTTTCCCTGGATCATCGGAGGCTGAGGTGTGACCTTATAGAGATTTATAAAATCATAAGGGGCATGAATAGGGTAAATAGGCAAAGTCTTTTCCCTGGGGTGGGGGAGTCCAGAGCTAGAGGGCATGAGTTTAGACTGAGAGATAAAAGATATAAAAGAGACCTAAGGGGCAACCTTTTCACGCAGAGGGTGGTGCGTGCATGGAATGAGCTGCCAGAGGAAGTGGAGGAGGCTGGTACAACAACATTTAAAAAGCATCTGCATAGGTTTATGAATAGAAAGGGTTTACAGGGATATGGGCCAAGTGCTAGCAAATGGTACTAGATTAGGTTGGGATATCTGGTCAGCGTGCTGTACACTTCTATAATTCTAAGCTGTTTAAATTTAAGCCTTTTTTAAACTCCAGTAGCCAATTGGTAACAATGTAAACCTGAGGCAGTTTGTACTCAGTCTGGATTTATTCATAGTGAAACAGTTCATATATATACCTCTTCACTCAATTTGCATCCCATTAGTATCTCATGTATTTTTGAAGATTAATTTAATTAATTAATCAGGATATCTGGTCGGTATGGACAAGTTGGTCTGTTTCTATGCTGTACATCTCTATGACTCTAAGCTGTTTAAATTTAAGCCATTGTAAATAGTACGGTGGCTCAGTGGTTCGCACTGCTACATCACAGCACCACAGATCAGTGTTCGATTCCTACCTCAGGCAACTGTCTGTGTGGAGTTAGCACATTCTCCCCATGTCTGCGTTGGTTTCCTCTGGGTGCTCCGGTTTCCCCCCACAGTTCAAAGATGTGCAGGTTAGGTGAATTGGCCATGCTAAATTGTCCATAGTGTTAGGTGCATTATTCAGAGGTAAATATAGGTTGGTGGAATGGGTCTGGGTGGGTTACTCTTTGGAGGGTCAGTGTGGACTTGTTGGGCCAAAGGGCCCGTTTCCATACTGAAGGGAATCTAATCTAATTCAAATTAAACCTGAAGAAATCAAATTAAAGACTGGCAGTCCCTTAAAGGAGTTCCAAAACAAAATTAAATGTTCTAAAAAAATTAATTTAATTTGATCACTGATCACAAAAGGCGTCAACTTTATTCGTGGACACTACATGCTCCCTTTCCAGGGCACTCAGATGCAGATGTAACTATGAAAGAGAGGCAGACAGCTGATCTCACAACTCCTTCCATGGTCTATTGCCTGGACCTGATGGTGGCCACCATGGCCAGGGTCAGGAGCAGACCCACAAGGACATCCACATCACCTTTCTTCCTAAGATCAGGAGTGTGTGGCTGTACTGCAAACAAAATCAATGAGCAGCTCCTTCAAGAAATGAAAGAAGGAACATAATCTGCTACAACCTGCATATACATGGAACACAGATTCCTCAAGGCTTCAAAAATTACAAATTACAAATACAAATTCCTGAAGAAGGGCTTATGCCCGAAACGTCGATTCTCCTGTTCCCTGGATGCTGTCTGACCTGCTGCGCTTTTCCAGCAACACATTTCCAGCTCTGATCTCCAGCATCTGCAGACCTCACTTTCTCCTCAAATTACAAATACAGCACACTGTATGGAGAATTCATTCACTTTCATATGAAATTCAACAATCTAACTATTTCATACCGCAATAACTGCAGACCCTGTGGCGAGGAGTGACTGGAGACATTTTTTAAAATTTTGTCATGGGATGTGCGCATTGCCAGTTAGGCCAACACTGTTCCACAATCCTAACTGTGCTTGTACTGAGTGGCATGTTAGGCCATTTCAGAGAGCAGTTAGAAGTCAACTAAATAACAGTGGATCCTGAGTCACATGTAGGACAAAGTAGGTAAGGATGGCATATTTCCTTCCAGAGGCATCATATGTTAGGTTACACAGAACATAGAACAGAACAGCACAGGAACAGGCTGTTCAGCCCACCAAGTCTGTGCCAACCATGATGTCATTCGAAACTAATCCCATTTGCCTGCACATGGTCTGTATCCCTCTATTCCCAACTGTTCATGTGTTGGTCAAACGGCTCTTAAATATTGCTATTGTATCTGCTTCCACCATCTTCCTGGCAGTGCATTCCAGTCACCTACCAATTTTGTGCAAAAGAAAAGCCCACCTTGCATATCCCCTTTAAACTTTCTTCTCTCACCTTGAAACTAAGACCCAAATTAAATATGGTAGAATTCTTTAGTATGTAAGCCTAGTTCAGTAACACTAACTAATATTTAGAACTTCGAGAAAAATAACAAGAGTGCACCTTGTCAAAATGAGGTTGTTCAAAACAGTTTGAATGATGGGTAACCTGTGAAGAACAAAGCTACCAATTCATTTGGGAACAAGTAACAGCATAACTGGGTATCATTTCCAACTCTCAAGCTAACAAATGTGCGATAATGCATGCTAGCAACATTAATCCAACGACAATGTGTCAGAAAAACGTATACCGAATAGTAGAGACCGTTTGAAAAATTCAAGTCACCAAATAAAGTTGAACTGAGTTATATAATTAATCAAGCCAGAGTTTAACCAGGCATCAGTGGGCCAACAAATGGAACTTGGTGTAAATAAGAGTCATAGAATCCCTACAATGTAAAAGCAGGCCATTCGGCACTGAGTTCACACTGACTCTCCAAAGAGGATCCCGCCCAGATCTACCCCTTACCCTATCCCTGTAACCCTGCATTCCCCATGTCTAATCCACCTAACCTCCACATCTCTGGACACTATGGACCATTTAGCAAGGTCAATGCACCTAACTTGCACAGCTTTGAACTGTGGGAGGAAACTGGAGCACCCAGAGGAAATTTGCGCAGACACGGGGAGAATGTGCAAACTCCATACGGACAGTTGCCCAAAGGTGAAATTGAACCCAGGTCTCTGGTACTGTGAGGCAGCAGTGCTAACCAGTGAGCTATTATGCTGCCAATTAAGATTCAGCCATCAAAATTTTGCATGCCATTAAGTCGTTAGAAGATATGAAGTGGAAAGCCAGCAAGAAGCACATTGGAATAGTAAAATCTAGAGGTAACAAAGGTTTGAAGGCTTCAGCTGCAGTTGAACTGAGGGCAAATTCTAGAAATGTCACAGAGGTAGAAGTAGGTAGTCTGATGCTCGTACAGATATATGAACAAAATCTGATCTCACTGTGAATTATAATACTCTGATTCTAAATCAGATGATGACAACCAGACTGTTGTCAGGAGTGATCCACTCCTGTTCCTACGTTTCCAGACTCTTTCTCGATTTTGAAGATTTCAGATCATAATCTATTTTTCCTCTCACAGCAATGCTGGTAACCATTATTGTGTATTTGATCAATTCTACATTCACCCTATTCCTCCCTCACTATAACAACCATAGAAAATGCTAGTGACATTCAGCAGATCCGGCAGCATCCATTGAGGGAGAAGCAGTTAATGTTTCACATTCAATAGGAGTCTTCTTCAGAACCCTTCACCTTTGTTACCTTCTCCCTATCTCTACACTTGATTAAGACCTGCTACATTTATGACTTGTTCTATTTCTGAGGCAAGGTTATAGACTCAAAATATTAGCTACTTTTCTCTCTCTGCCAATGCTGCCTTTCTGAGTATTTCCAGCCTTTTCAATTTATATTACAAAAATTTGACTGTCTTAACTAATAATTGTCTCACATTCTGTCCAACCAATTACATTAATATATTGTGGAACATTGAGCTGGTGAATTAGATAAGTAAGCTTCATAAAACATCTATCTGCATCGGACAATTCTTTTTATTTACATGCTCAGCAGATGGCTTTCCTCAGAGCCCATTATGCTGGCTTTAGAGAGTGCGGAATGATGACTAAATCTGCTCAAAAGCAATTAAACATAGCAAAACAACAACACCTTTAACAGTACATACCTATTATTTGACATTCCGGACTCATATTTATATTGATGGATTAGATTGTCCAAATTTCGACAAAGTTGCAATGTCACAGCTGTTACCATCCTCCGAAGCACTTTCCCCATATACGGGAGAGTTGATGTTATCAGTCCAATCCACTGAGCATTCATTTTACAGGAAAAGGGTTGATTGAATGCCTTAAGTACAGCAGACATGAACATTCCCTGAGAAGTAATTGGTTGAGAGTGCAAATATTGTAAAGAGGTCAATGACTGTTGTGCATTACTATTCTCTATATCAGAGGTGACAAACTCATATCCTGTCTCATTATCTTCAGATGTAAACATCACTTTATGCTCCAGGACAATCAGTCGCTGTACCAGCTTTAATAGCTGAGTCTGCAATGTGCTGCAATTGTCAATTTCATCCTCTGAAAAGTTGATGATACTGTCCTCAGATAAGCCTTCTTCAATGGTCATTACATTTTTCCCAGCAGTTCTCAGATAGTGCCACTTCTGAGCACTGAAGACAGAAGAAAGTAAGCAGTGGAGGACTACCTTCTGAACTTTGCACTTCAGCAGCATATCAGAGATAAAGCTAGCAAAGCCTTTGGCTGAACTTTCAGTCACTTTTGCCAGCTCAGTAAAAAGTAAGGTTAGGATTCGGATACTCACAATTTGCAAATTTCGGTTTCCAGAAAGATCCTGTTGAGTCACTTTTACATGGGCGGGGTAGTAGCTTCTCATAAAGTACAAAGAGAGAGAGATAATGATCTCTATGTACATTGAGCTACGAAAAGCATGGCTGGAATCGAGTGGAATGTGACTATAGAAGTCCCTACCCATGACAGAAATTCGGTGCCTGGCCATAAGATTCTGCAGTAGAGAAAGCTGTGGAGTATAGGTATTATTTACACTCGTGGTGGAAATGGCACTCACAAATCCTATTGGATTTGTTTTCAAGATAGATTCAACAGCAGACAGAGCATGTAAAGCCCTTGTGGAATCACACACTTGAAGATAGAGTAAAACATGCTGATATAAAGGATGAATATGAAATTTTGAAGTTTTCCAGATTCCTGGAGATCCAATATCACTCTCAATTTCAGAAATCTCGCCTTCACCACAGCTGTACCAGTTCTCCAGGTCCATGTTATCTCCAAAGGACACATTAGGTGGCTTCATTTTCTCATTCTGTGCCTTCTTTTTGTCATCTTCCTTCTTTTTGCTTATTTTTATTTTGGGTTTTGCTCCAGGTGGTATAGGAAGATCTTTGATGTCAAGCTCTCTATTAAATGGTTTCATTATCACTTTGCCAATTTGTCCTAAATGGTTACCAAGCGGGTTCATCTTTATCAATTGCATCTCTTCTGTAGAGAGACTGTATTGAGACAAAGGATCTTCAGGTACTGAAATAGTTAGTGAGGATTTGGGTCTACTTAGGCTTCCAAAAATGGTCCCAACATCAGCATCAGTTGAAGCAGACATACTTTCAGAACTGTTACACTTAATAGTTCCATTCAAGGAACTTTTAATACTCAGGCTTTTAGCCTCATTTTGAAAAGAACACTCAGCTGGTTGCAAGTTTTCACTTGATCCCAACATACTAGCTTCAGTCTGAGCTGAAGCCTGAGGCTCTGGAGATTCAAACTCGCTATTTAATCCATTTACAACATTGTTGATCAAATGTGAAACTACTTCTTGCACAATAACATCCACTGAACATTCTGACCAAATTTGTGCATTTCTGTTGGTTTTAGCACTTCCCATACTCAATGGTTCTGCCTCATAACTGCTGTTGTCTCCTGTTGAGGACTGGGAACAGCCAGATTCAGAACTATGAAGGATTTCTGCCTGTTGCTCCTGTAGATCGAAGTCTGACACTCCAAATGGTAATGTTTCACTACTTGTGCTCAGCATTGACAACCTGTCACTCAGAGGATTCACCGTAAAGCTGAAGTTCTCCATTTCTTCTGCACCTAAATGTTTGTTAATCGTTTCTTTAGAAGCTGGGTGTTTTCCAGGGTCAAAGGATAGGTGTCCAAAAACTATGGGATTAACAATATCAGAAAGAAAGTTAACTTTAAACAGCAGTCTTCTTGAGTCAAGCTTCTTAATAAGCTCTAGTATTAGCTATTTGTTTAAAGACTAATTGTGTCTTCAAACTTCATTGCCAAAAAACATGATTCCACTGAACAATTTTCATCCACTTTTCCCCCAGAGATTTATCTTGTGATTTGAAAATCCAAAACACTGTTAATGAAAAATATGACTGAATTCTTACCATTTCCAGTAGATTAGATTTAAGTAATTAATTCAAATTATAATAATTAAGTGAAGAAATCTGCAAAACTCAACACCTCAAAGAAGCAAGAAATTACATAATCTTCAATTGTGAAGTGTGTGGTACCCAACTGGGGAATATTTTCAAACATTTGAAAGGATCACTTTTGCCTGCTGAATACTTTTATTCCAAAAAACTAGGATTCAACAAAAGAAACATATTCAAGTACATCATACTTTTGAGACAGACCAGAGCTGCTCAATTACAGGAAAACATCCAACTTACCAGCAGTGATATGGATTCTAAAGAGATTTTAAACCAAACAGGGATCTAGTTTAGGTTACACCTCAGAATAGTTGAAATTTACACAGCATAGAAAAATCAATATAATGGAAAGTTGATAAAATAAAATTTACATTAGAACAATAAATGACTTTTTTTAATAAAGCATTAATTGAAAGAATACGCACCATCTGTACCATTAATCCCTTGCATGTAAGCAATCGTATCTTCTTCAACAGGTGTATTCTTGGATTTACTTATGTGCCTCTCAATTTGCATTCGTTGAACAGAAATACGCTGAGTTTTTGGGTGGAGTAGCAACAGAAGCAATGGCTCAAGGATCCTTGCAATGTCATGTCTCTGAATACATTGGTTCAGCCAGGACTGAGCCACTGAACAAATGGAGCCATCCATGCTACTCAGGCTATCGAGCATTATTAACAGAGACCTAAACAAAGCAAATTTAACTACTGAGTTAATACCTTTGAAATCCTTTTTAATCAACAGAAATCAAAAACAATTTTGAATCCATTTGCACATCATAGTTAGTTATCAGCTCTCATCAAACAGGAAGCTGTGATTAATTAGCAGGAAGAGAGGATTCCTGTTGCTGGAAGGATGAATAACAGAAAGCAAAGACTACAAGTAACTGGCAAAAGAAGCAATGGTGACCTGGAAAAACTTTGGAGGCACAGTCAACTGAAGCTTTCAAAAGGGAACTGGATTGTTATCTGAAAAGAAACATTTGGCAGGCTATGGGGAAAAGCAACATAGTGGAAACAGGTAAACTGTTCTTTCAGAGGGCCTGCACATATACAATGGAACAAATGGTTACCTTCTGTGCTGTAACCAATCTATTATTTTAATGGCAAGGATTTTGGGTCTGTGATAAATAAATCATGTTTACAGCAGCCCACACACCTTTTGTGGGGTTTTACACAAATTTCTAATAATCAGGAGTTTGGTACAGCACATCATCCTATGCAACGGATCCCAATACCTGAGTGAATACAAAAAGCATCAGTGTGCCTCTTCAATCAGACTGAAGAATCTTCTGAGCCACACAGTGCCCAAGCTAGGAATAATCATTTAAAGAATATAATTCATGGAAGATCCAAGAGTTTAAAACAGATGTGAGGGGATTCTAGAATCAAAACACCAAAAGAATCTTTACTAGACAAATTCAAAAAAACACAAGCTAAAGTAAATAAATAGTTAGTAATTACTTAATAATTCCAAACAATAAGCTTCTACCTTGCACTAACTCCAATAGACATATCCCAACATAATTTACTTTACTATGAATTTCACATCGATGACCTTATAACATTCTCATATCCCTGTTATTCTGGGTTCATCTGCACTAGACAGGATTCGGGTTTCTAACAAATCCATATTGGTTGAGAGGTGGTCAGGACTCAGAGGGTGACTCTTAAAGGGCAACCACCTAACCCTCACCTGCGTTCCCATGTGGGAGCAAATGGAAGCCTTCAGAGTGAGCACGGAGATTGTTGCAGTCCTCAGAAAAATGGTATCGAGTAGTCACTTAATATTCTTAATTGTTGGTGAGTCAAAAAAGCTTCCAAAGGGGTATCACACTCAGCATTTAATTGCTGAGCGTTTCGGACATTACATACATTGAGTCAAGCATCAAAAGACTAAACTATGGATTTACAACAGTATTATTGTAAATCAATAGCACAAAGTGTAGTTTCCACCTTTCCCTTCTGGATCCTTTTGTGATCACACATGGTGTTCAGATCCATTTTGACACATCACTGGTACATATGGAACTTGAAACTGGGTCTTCTGGCCAAGAGCAAGATACTCCCAAGATACCAGCTTTACAAAAAGAAAATCAACTTGTTCAGATATGTTATGACACATCGAGAGAAGACAGGACTTGAAGCCAAGCTTTCCAGGTCAGAAGAGAGATACACAATCACAAGATCCCAATCCAAAAACCTATATCAATGACGTTCTGTATTCAGTCCACCAGAGTTTACTCCTCTAACATTGAATACACCATACTCTATTCCACTTCTATCACTTGGAGATAGTAAGAACTGCAGATGCTGGAGATCAGAGTGGATAAAGTGTGGAGCTAGAAAAAGCACAGCAGTCCTGATGAAAGGTTCCGACCAGAAACATCGACACCCTTCCTCCTTTCATGCTGCTTGACCTGCTGTGCATTTTCCAGATTCACTCTTTATCTACCCCCACTTTTATCACTTACCAGACTGTAGATTTTTTTTAATCAATGTGTTTGGACGTGTTATGTCACATCTATAGGAAAGGTTTGGATGGATATGAGTCAGGAGCGGACAGGTGGGATTCGTTTGGTTTGGGATTATGTTCAGCATGGACTGGTTGAACTGAAGAGTCTGTTTCCATGCTGTATGATGCTATGACCTCTGGAGCAGGTAGAACTTTGAACAGAGGCTTTCCAAAAAAAAATCTATTTGGCGCTCAGTTTGGGATCTGCCAGAGACACCCAGCTCATGTTTCATGACAGATGTTTTTCAAATCAACCTGTTCAATAATATATGAAACACATCTGGTGCAGGTGAGGCTTGAAATTGGGCCTCCTGGCTCAGTGGTAAGGACACTATTACTGTGCCACAATAGCCGTAAACTCAGGGATCGGTAGGGCTGGGACAAAGACCTTCTGCCCCATAGGTATGAAAGCAACTTTACTTTTGAAATACCTCATCACCAAGTTAGCCAGTTACCCTATGAATAAGCAATAAATGACACCAAATGGCATAGTAACAATAACAAAGCGAGTAGGAAAAGAGCGAGGGCCTAAATCAGATTAGAGTTGGAAGAGGAGATAATGCATTCCAGCCCTCATATGATAATTTCTGAACACAGTTTCTGATACTTTCCAATTAAATTTCATTACATATCTCTGGAACAGGTAGGACTTGAACCAGATCTACTGGCTGCCAAGTAGGGACATTAACATTGCACTTGAAGACTATTCTCGGAACCCTGCGAGCTGTTTAAAAAGAAAAATTCAGCCATGTTATGATATACTTCTGAAACAGGCAGGTTATGAACCCATGTCTATTGGCTCAAAGGTAGGGACACTATCATGGCAGCATCAAAAAGGGTGGCACTGGAAATGCACTTCAGGCGGCATCAATGCAGCAGGTCAAAGTTTCAACATAAGCCCTTAATGTCATTCCTGATTAACTGTTTATGCCCAAAACTTTGACTCTCCTACTCCTTGAATGCCTTCTGACGTGCTGTGCTTTTTCAGCGCCACCGTTTTCGACTCTGACTCTCCAGCACCTGCAGTCCTCACTTCTCCACACTACTATGGCAACATAGGAGCCCCCTCCATTTCTTTTTTGCTGTCTTAGTGTCCCACAATACCTTGTAACAATGGGGTTCCAATCGGGATCAGTTCTGTGACTGGAACTGTTTACAACCAGACTAATGCCATTTACAAGTTTGCTGATGACACCACCATAGTCGGTCGAATGTCAGATGGGAATGAAATAGACTACAGATGGGAGGTGGAAGACCTGGAAAAATGGTGCACTGAGAACAACCTAGCTCTCAATGCTGGCAAAACCAAGGAACTCATTATTGATTTTGAGCAGGATGTTACTTATGCCCCCATACACATTAACAGCATGGAGGTGGAACAAGTAGAGAGTGTTAAGCTCCTGGGAGTGGTCATCCACAACAAGCTTTCTTGGACTCTTCCTGTGGATGCACTGGTTACAAAGGCCCAACAATGTTTCCTCTTCCTCAGACATCTGAGGAAATTTGGCATGACGGTGAATACCCATGCAAACTTTTACAGGTGCGCCATCAAGAGCATTCTGTCTGGATGTATCACTACCTGGTAGGGCAACTGTACCATTCAAGATAGGAGACAGTTACAGAGAATGGTGAACTCGGCTCCGACAATCACAAAGGCCAACCTCCCATCTATAGAATCCATCTGCCAGGCCTGCTGCCAAAGAAAGGCGACCAGCATTCTCAAAGATCCATCCCACCCTGGCAATGTTTTTCTACAACCTTTACCATCAGGGAGAAGGTACAGGAGCCTGAACACTCGCAACAGTTTCTTCTCTACTGTTGTTAGAATACTGAATGGCCTCTCAAACTCTTAACATTTGCCTGTACCTGTGTTTTTGTTTTTGCCGCTATTTACCTATTATTTACTTATCTGTGCTACTTAACTCTGATCTGACTGCATTGCATGCAAGACAAAGCTTTTCACTGTGCCTCGGTACATATGATAATTTAATTCAATTTATATTGGTGACTTGGATGAAAGAAGTGAATGCACTGAAGCCAAATTTGCAGAAAACATGAAATTAGGTGCAAAGTCAGGTTGTGCAAACAGTTTACAGAGAGACATTGATAAGTTAAGTAAAGGGCATTAAGTTGGCCAATTGAGTACACTGTAGGAATATGTGAAGTCACTTTGGAAGGGAGAACAAAAGAAGAGTATATTATTTAAATGGGGAAAAACTACAGAAGCTGCAACACAAGAGACTTGGGGGTACTTGTGCACGAAACATAGAAAGCCAGCACTCAGCTACAGTAAGTATACAGGAAGATTAGAAAATGTCTTCTGAGCACAAAAAAAAAATCCTTCCAATAACAGTGGGCACCAACGGTCAATATCTCTGCCCACAACAATGGAGGTGGTTGTCAGGACTGGCTCTGCATAGCCTAGAGGAGTGTAATACCATCTCTATGTTGATTTGAAACTACTTACAAGGTTTCTGAAAGAAGTGGTTGGGCATATGCAGCTGTCTAGGCTACTGTCTACACCTGAGATCTGAACAGGCATAACAGTTGCACCTGAAAGACATTAGGATAACAAGAAATTGGAATAGGTGGGGGCCATTTGACCCGCCAAGACTGATCCTGTACTCAGGATTATGGCAGATCCGATATTCTTAACATTCAGTTTCCTCTCCTTTCCGCGTAACCTTCGATCCCCCTGACTGTTCAAAAATCTATGTCAGCCTTAAAGGACTCTGCTCCCTTAGCTCTCTCTAGCAAAAGACACAAATTATTGAGAGAAGAAATTCCTCCTCATGTCAGTCTTAATTTGGCAGCACCTAATTCTGAGAGTACACCCTCTGGTCCTGAACTTCCATAAGGGGAAAAACATTCTCTTAGCATTTCCTATGTCAAGCTCTGTAAGAATCCTAAATGTTTCAGCGTCATCACATCTGAACCCTTGTAAACTCCAAACGTCTGCACCATACCTGGGATCATCCTAGTGAACCTTCTCTCAACTAGCTCCAATGAAATGGTGCCTTTCCTGAAAAGGCGGACCAAAGTGCTCACAATACTTTAGATGTGGTATCTTGTAGAGTTCAGCAAGATGTCCCTGCACTGATTTCTGTGGAACCCCACTGATTACATTGTGGGATAGTAAAAGATCAAAAAGATTAGATAGATAGGGCTTTTGTAGTGCTATGATAGTGTTTCTACCTCTGATTTGAGTTCAAACCCTAGCTGTTCTAGAAATGCATCATAACGTGAACTTTTTTAAAAAGAACGAGCAGGATTCAGACAAGAGTCTTGTTATTCAAAAGTGTTTGGGCAACCCTAAGGAGCAGGTGGGACACTTTCCTTTCATATGTAGAAATGCTTTTATACATCATTGAACTTTTTTCATACCCAATCACCCATGTGACTTTTCACCTTTATAGTCCACTCCTGAAAAAAAATCACCCATGTTTCTGAATCAATTACTAATTTGCATGTAAAACCCTATCTAAGAGCAGATGGACTTTTTTTTCTAATCAACCCGCTCAGAAAGGTTATTACACATTAAAAAAAAATCCAGAAAAGATTTTCCAGGTAGGACTTTTTAAAAAGTATTTAGAAGTGCCCAAAAAACTGAACATTTTTCTCCCCTCACAAAATCACATGTGGTATCTTTTAATCTAGCAGGTGAGACTTGCTCTTTGCTTATTTTCTAATCAATCTGTTCAGTGCTGCTGAACATGTTTTTCATGTTTTCAACAGTTCACCGCCACCAGTAATCACCTGTGCAATTAGAAGTTTACATGCAAGGCAAAAATGAGAGAGGGGGTCAATGGCGAACAGAAGGGACTAAATCAAAATGGAGTTGGTGGACGTTTTTTCTTACAGCCAAGTGAGACTTGAATCCAGGCCTCCTGTTCCAGGGATAGAGACACTACTGTGCTGCAAGAAGGCCCCAGCAGGTGTACTTTTTTTTTAAACGTAACCATTTTTTTAAAAATTGACTTGTTCAAAAATGTTAGTACAAATCTCTGGAGCAGGTGGGACTTGAACCCAAACACCCTGATTTAGGGGTAGGGTCATTACCTCTGCACTACAAAAGGGCCCCTTAGCAAGTGTACTTGAATACAGAATCCAATAAGCTTTACTTGCTCTCTAATAAATCTGAGGTATTCTGGTTTACCTTACAGGGACCTGCAATTCTGACAAACAAGAACAGAGTATGTTTCTCTCCAGGGATAATCACTTCATTAAGGCCCTTTCTCAATAGCTAGTTGCTACATATTACGTTTGTTGGACTATAAAGTGGGGCATAAGTCACTTCTTAATTACAGTGAGGAAAAATTCAAACAACATGTCAGTAAACTAACATATACTTTTCCCATATGGAAAAAAGTATGAGAAGTATGTGGAAAATGCTAACTCACAACTCCTTAAATCATATCCTTATGATCAGTACATTCAAACCACCAAAATACTTCCCATCATTTTTGTAATTGTTACAAGATGGAATTGCCCTCCATTTCCTCCATCTTGGATGTTCTCTGCCATTTTCTTCTCAATAACTCCACATAGGAGTCCATTATCGAAGAATGCGATCAAAGTTTTATTTTGTTCAGCCCGAAACATTAACCAAAGAGATGAGTTTCCAAATGAAGTTGTTGAGAAATCCACACAGAATATTTTGGCCAGAAATGTCATCTTCTAAGAATCAATTTAGCCCCAAAGAGACCTTCAATACCTGTCACCAAGGATGACAGTCAAAAAGTACGGTGCTGAAAAAGCACAGCTAGTCAGTCAGCATCCCAGGAGCAGGACAGACATTGTTTCAAGCAGGAGTCTTCATCAGGAATTGGCAGAGGCGGCAGAAAAAAAGTTCAATCTCGCAACGTATGTTGAATTCATTGTAGGGGGATGAAGGTGAGGCCTTTACTGAGGACTGACCATTCATCCTCAGTGAGGGGGAGGTCTGGGAGGATAGTAAAAACACAACAGGGCTGGGAGCTAGGATCTGGTGTGGGGCTGGAGTTGGGAGTAGGGGCAGAGACTATCTCTGGAGTGGTGCTGCTATGGGATCGTGGGTGATTTAACCAACGGAAGTGACACTCACAATGGGAGTCAGGGAAGCAGAGATGGTGCCTTTGGTGGCATCCGTGGAGGCAGAAGTGGCGAAACATGTAATGTTCACGATGTTGTGATGTGAGTGACATCGGTAGAGGCGGAAGTGGCTGAGGCAGTGGCAACTACAGGGGTGGAAGTGACATGCGGAGTAGATTTCATGGTGGTTTTGATGGCAGTGGATCTTGCGGTGGTCGCAGAGGCAAGTTGTCTTGCCAGAGATTGCGGAGGCCGTTGTCTTGTTGGTGATTGCGGAGGCGGTATAGTTGGTGGTGGCTGTGGTATGTGGAGCAGCAGAGGCTGAAATAATGTCATCGTTTGCTGTGGGGATGGTGGCTGGAGCATAGCTAATGGCATCTCAGCAGTTCCAGAGGCTGGGAGAAGCTTCTGGGATGTTTGAGCAATTTGAGCTTGGAGGTAAGTACATGAAAGTTGGGTGTACTTACATTTCTTGATGTCCGATATGATGGAAAAAAAGTGTCTGCTGAGTATGTGGGTTCTTCTAAGGAAGAAGAACAACAAAGGTCCTTTGCAAGTCTGGGAGTGTGTGGCCCTGAGCTAGGGCAGGGCTGACTGCAGGGAAAGTAGGTGGCAGCCCATGGCTGCAAGCGTGGAGCAGAGGATCCAGAGGGAGAACAGTTTCTGTATGCTTTGGATTTGCTGTAGGTAGTGGTTGTCCTGGTCAGGTCCAAATTGTGATGGTCTTGATGTAGCCTGGATGAAGAGCTCATGCTTGAAACATAGACTCTCCTGCTCCTTGGATGCTGCCTGACCAGCTGTGCTTTTCCAACACTGCACTTTTTGACTCTGAGCTCCAGCGTTTGCAGTCCTCACTTTCTCCCACGGATGACAGCTTTTTTTTTTAAAATAAAAGTATGTATCCACATAGGCATCACTGGCTGGGACAGCATTCATTGTCCATCCCTCATTGCCCTTGAATTGACTGGCTTGCTATTCCATTTCAGGCAGCAATGCAATTAAGAGTTAAATACATTGTTGTAGGTCTGCTCTCACAAGTAGTTTGGAAAGGTAAGGATGGCAGGTTTTCTTTCCCAAAGGACTAGAACTGGATGTGTATTCATGACAATTGACAATGGTTAAATGGTTACCATTTGACTAGCTTTTAATTCCAAATTTTACTTTTATGGCTATCAAATTTCATCATTTGACATGTCAGATTCAAGCCTCTGTTCCCAGAACATTAGACTGAGATTTTATGAGTGAAATCTTACTTTTATTCTGCTAAGTTCAGGTTGCATTCAGTTTTTGATGATTTTTTTTGCTGCAAGGCCTAGCATGGTCTCTTACCCTATCTTACCAAAATTCCCACATTAATTATCTTACATAGATTCTCCCTTATTAGATTCTGTCTCCTTCTTAATAGGGCTGAAAGACTTCACGTACGTGTAGGACTGTCCAACATTCAGCTCCTCACCCTTTAAATGAAAGGCATCCTGATTGACCAATTCTAAGCATATGGGCTGCCACTAAAGATACCCTCGACATACTATGCTGGGACACCCTGATTGCTGGCTATTTCACCTTGACTTGATTGAGGTCTACTGATAACCACATCAACGGTCCTTCTTTTGCGTCTACACTAAATGGCATGGCAAGACAGAAGTAATATAAACCTGATATCTCCAACCGAAGAGGTGGGGGGCAAAGTCCAAAAAAGCACGGCAAGGCCATGCAAAGGCGGCATAGTCATTAACATTGCAGTCTCATATTGCTAGGGACCCAGATTCTATTCTAACCTCAGGCAACTATATGAAGTTTGCATATGCTCCCTGTGTCTGCATGGGTTTCCAGCCGGTGCTCCAGTTTCTCCCACAGTACAAAGATGTGTAGATTAGATTGGACTAGTCACTATAAATGTGGGGTTACGGAGACTTGGGGCGTATCTGGGTGGGATACTTCTCAAAGGTTAGATGCGGACTTGGTGGGCTGAATGGCCTTTAGTTGGACTTTTATGATTCTCAGGTACGGAAGCTGTAGGTGCTCAGAGCATGTAAGTGCTAAGCAAAGAGCCAAGGTACAGCATGGTTCATTCCAAGAACTGAGTGCATGTTCCTGAGCACACAGAGTCTTTGCAGCAGCATTACAATAATAGTTGCTGGTGTAGCCTTGAAGTGCAGAAGATACTGCAAGAGTATCAGAGATCTCTATGATGATTATTAGAGGCTGATACATTTTGAGTCAGTGTCCATGTAGATGAGACACATGTGGCTGGTGCCCTTGTAACATGCCCTAGGATTTTGTTGCCTGTGTCCAACACGGAGCTTGCTTGGTGCAATAGACAATCTGCATGCAAATCTGAATACTTCTGGTACCTGATCTAATTTCTATGTCAAGTTTTTTTGTTGAAGTGTAGCTTGTTAGCAAGATAGAAAGCAAATTTAATAAGGCAGTTTGGATCATCAACAAGGTGCTTAACAAATAAGAATCCCCCTTAATTAGAATCTTGCCACTACCTAGAGAGAAACTCACTGTGATGTTTTGTAAAAGCATAAAAGATATTGCAAAATGCTCCCAACATCAAGGTGAGCCTTGCCAGACTTCGTCCACTTTGCCACACATTTTCAGCATTACCCACACTGCTCAGAGCCCAATAAACTTTAGTCGAAGATTCAGTTTAGTGACATTACCACTGCATCATCTCTCCCCTTTGCTGACTATTTTGACCATCCTCAAGCAGCTCTGAGTCCTTACTTTAGCAGATATCAGGAACTCACAACTCTAGTGAAATTGTGAGTACTTGCTCAAAAGTCAGTTCAGTCCATAATAACATATTCCAGCATTTCCATCTGGCTTTGGCATCAACTGTTTGAAAATCTGCAATTCAACCATGATAGGCAAAAAACACCATATAAACATGCACATCTGTTTTTCTAACTCCAAGCTGAATAACGTTTTAAATGTAATGTAGCTTTTAATTGTACCAACCTGTCAAAAGTACGATTAAAGGAGGAAGACTTGTTGATAAGTAGGTCTCGTGTAATGTGCCAAAGTACTGAAAAATTGACGTGTGCTTCCGTACGTATTTTCTACAATAAAAGATAATCAATATTTCAAACTAAGCATTCACTTTATTTGTACACTTAACTTTTCATCCTTGAACTGGAATAGTATTAGTTTAGCTGAAAACTTGTCCAAGTTTGCTCTCTGAATTCAAAGCCAACTACATCCATTAGAATTTCAAGTGGCAGAAGGAATGGTCATGGGTCAGATAAGATCCCACTGAATGACAGAATAGATTCTACTAACAAAATGGTTCTGCATTTCTATGAATGAGGAGATACAGGAAATCTTCCGAATCTTTCAGGCCTGAGAGCGAAAGAATGGGCAAACAAGAGAGTTGAAAGCTAAGCGAGACTGGCAGGAAGATGAAAGAACTGTGTGGAAAATTTGAATTAAAACCCAGCAATTTGGGAAAAAAGTCAAGGTGTTTCATCACAAAGAGCAGGTCTGTAATTCGGGACAAAAATAGAAATTGCTGGCAAGCTTGGCAGGTCTGGCAGCATCTGTGGACAGAAATCAGAGTTAATGTTTCAGGTTGAATGACCCTTCCTCAGAACCTAGCAACAGTGAAATTAATGATGGTGGATACAGAAAAGGTTGGAATAGAAATCCTGTCAGAGACAGTAGCAAAACGTCTTCAAGGTGGGCATGCCGAGAAGAGAAGTGGTGGGGAGTTAAAGACTAAATAAAAACCGAAAGAACTGTGGATGCTGTAAATCAGATAAAAATATAAATTGCTGGAAAGCTCAGCAAGTCTGGCAGCGTCTGTGCAGAGAAATCAGGGTTAACATATCAGGTTGAGTGACCCTTCTTCAGAACTGTGATTGGTTTGTGAGCAGTTAGTTTTCACTTTTTAAATTAGGGCATTTGTTCAAAATTAGGAGGTGAGAAGTTGAAACTTTCAAATCAGGCTAAGTGAATGAGTGAATTAATGAAAGCACATTGGGGTATTAATTTAAATTAATTATCTTAAATAAGTTTGTGGGTGTAGATTATTAAAGTGGGATTTCTTTCGATCATGAATAGGTGTCAGAGAATTCAAATCCTGTGCTCACGTAGGAACTTTATGACATTCCATGTGTGTTGAGGGACCACATTTGTAGGAGGTGTCTCGAGATAAAGATTTCTGAGTGTGAAAGACAGATGGAATGATTGTGATACATCAGGGAACATGAGTATATCATGAATCAAACATCCAATATGTAGTCAGTGAGTAAGTTCAGAATAATAAATAGGTAGCAACTGATAAAAGTAGAAAGATGAACAAAGTACAGGAAACTTTTGGGGGTGGCGCATTCCAAAACAGATACTGCTGAGAACAATACCATCAAAGGATGCAGTCCTGACCACGGATCAAAACATCTAGTTCAGTGAAACAGGAAGTTAAATTGGAGGATTCTAGACTCATTGATACATCATACTGGCTAACCGGTCGAAGGCAGAGAGTGGTGGTAGATGGTAAATATTCAGCCTGGAGCCCAGTTACAAGTGGAGTTCCGCAGGGATCAGTTCTGGGTCCTCTGCTGTTTGTAATTTAGGTGAGGGAGTCGAAGGGTAGGTCAGTAAATTTGCAGATGATACGAAGATAGGTGGAGTTGTGGACAGTGAGGAGGGCTGTTGTCGGCTACAGAGGGACTTAGATATGATGCAGAGCTGGGCTGAGGAGTGGCAGATGGAGTTCAACCCTGCCAAGTGTGAGGTTGTCCATTTTGGAAGAACAAATAAGAATGCGGAATACAGGGTTAATGGTAGGGTTCTTAGTCAGGTGGAGGAACAGAGGGATCTTGGGGTCTATGTACATAGATCTTTGAAGGTTGCCACTCAGGTGGATAGAGTTTGTAAGAAGGCCTATGGAGTATTATCGTTCATTAGCAGAGGGATTGAATTCAAGAGTCGTGAAGTGATGTTGCAGCTGTACAGGACTTTGGTTAGGCCACAGTTGGAGTACTGTGTGCAGTTCTGGTCGCCTCACTTTAGGAAAGATGTGGAAGCTTTGGAGAGGGTGCAGAGAAGATTTACCAGGATGTTGCCTGGAATGGAGAGGAAGTCGTACGAGGATAGGTTGAGAGTTCTCGGCCTTTTCTAGTTGGAACGGCGAAGGATGAGGGGTGACTTGATAGAGGTTTATAAGATCATCAGAGGAATAGATAGATAGAGTAGACAGTCAGAAACTTTTTCCCCGGGTACAACAGAGTGTTACAAGGGGACATAAATTTAAGGTGAAGGGTGGAAGGTATAGGGGAGATGTCAGGGGTGGGTTCTTTACCCAGAGAGTGGTGGGGGCATGGAATGCGCTGCCCGTGGGAGTGGTAGAGTCGGAATCATTGGCGACCTTTAAGCGGCATTTGGATAGGTACATGGATGGGTACTTAATCTAGGTTAGAAGTTCGGCACAACATCGTGGGCCGAAGGGCCTGTTCTGTGCTGTATTGTTCTATGTTCTATACCAATCTATTTGCTCAGAAGCAGAGTTAAAGGAATAAATCAATCTTCTCAATAATTACAAACCATCCATTAAATTTAAGCCACAACCAAAAAAAAAAATGCATTAATTTCATAGACAGCACAGTATTTAAACTGATAAAAGACAACTGGTGTACATTAACCCTCCCCAAATTTCAACTTGGAGCTTCCTTCCGATCACACTCTCTTGGAACCTCCTCATAACCCTTTACATCCACCCCTCTGGAACCCCCATCACTCTGCTCATTCTTCTTATAAAATCACTCCCCAGTCCTCTTGCACTCTCGTTCTCTGCTGCAAATGGCACCCTCCCATGCCAGGTATCTGGTTGACCACCAAAGACTGGTAAAGACCGCCCAAGCGATTCGTTTGATTGGGAGGTGCAGCTCCTCAGCTTTCAATTTTATTTATAGAAGTCACCTTTCTGATCTGTCACTCATTGTTGTGGGCAAATTGGGGGCAGAGTGAAAACTGAGGGTGGAAGTACTGGAAACGCTGGTAGATATTGAGCCTAGATCCCAGATAACTAAAAGGTATTGAGATGTAGAAGAACTTGCCAAAATCTTCCAAGTGTCCTTAGGTACCAGAGAGATGCCAGAGGATCAGGAATGTCAAATGTGATGCACTTTTTCAAGAAAGGATACAAGATCATTTCTGCCATCTTATGGGCCAAGGTTATAGACCAAATGGCTTATTTGGAAGCACTGGTGTTGTGTGATTTTTAACTTTGTACACCCCCGTCCAACACCAGCATCTCCAAATTTATGGGCCAGTTTAACATCAGTTATACATGAAGTTTTAATAACAACCACAGAGATCAAGAAATCAAAAGGCACTTGGAGAGGTTTGAGTTAACAATGGATAGACAGCAGAGTTGTAACAGGCAAATCACACTTGCCAAGGTGAATCCTTTTTTTAAATAGTAACAAAGAAGGTTGAAAAAGGGGTCATGAATGATGTCTAAGTAAATTTCAAGAAAATGAACAAGAGGTTGGTTAAAACATTTGAAAGTTACAGAACAGAAGCATCAGCATGTGATTGAATCATAAATTGACTGAAGGACAAAATACACAGTCATGGTAAATGGTTATTTTTCAGCTTATGAGACATGAGACAATGATATTCCCAAGAGATCAGAGCAAAAACACTTTTTAAATGTATATTAAAGAATTGGCTACTAGAATTCAGAGCAAAATTTCAAAAATTGCCAATGAGACCAAACTTGAAAGAATGGAAGACAGCGAAGACAGATATTGATAAGAATGCCTACAGTGTGGAAACGGGCCCTTCGGCCCAACAAGTCCACACCATCCCTCCAAAGGGTATCCCACTCAGAACCATTCCCCTATCCTACTACTTTACATTTATCTCTTACTAATATAGCTATGTACACACCCCTGAAAACTTAGTATGGCCAACTCACCCAACCTGCACATCTTTGGATTGTGGAAGGAAACTGGAGCACCCGGAGAAAACACACACGGACACAGGGAGAACGTGCAAACTCCACACAGACAGTCACCCAAGGCTGGAATCGAACCTGGGTCCCTGGCACTGTGAGGCAGCAGTGCTAACCACTGAGCCACCATGACTTTAGATAAGCTAGTAGAAGTAATAGACAAACAAAGGATGGGGATTTAATAGAGTGACATGTGGAGCAATGCGTTTTGGATCAACTGTTAGGGAGACGAAATACAAACTTAAAACTCAATTCTAAAGTATACAGGGTAAAAAGAAAAGGACCTCAGGTTCCATGCATATTGATCTTTGAAGAAGACAGTATACAGACAGCTAGTGAGTAAACTTATGGAATTTTGTACTTCATAAAAACTGTTAATACAAAAGCAGCGAGGGCATGCTGAAGCCATTCAACTCTAGTTAGGCACAAGTACAATTTTGCATCAAGTTCTTGTCACCAAAATTTAGGAAGCATGAGGGGGCCTTGGGAAAATGCAAAGCAGTTTTGGGGATGGGACATTTATGCTCCAATACATTTTTAAAAAACTATTCACTGGTTACAGCAGCATTTATTGCCCATTCCTTCTTAACTTTGGGACAATTGTGCTGAGCTCTCTTCTTGAACTATTGCCATTCAATTGTGAGCAGATCCACAATGCTGTCAGGGAGGGTGTTCCAGGGTTTTGACACAGCGAAGCTGAAAAGAACAGTAATATGTTTTCAAGGAAGGATGGGAGCGGCTTGGAGGAAAACTTGCACAGGTTGTGTTTCCAGTTATCTACAGCCAGTGTCCATTTAGGTGGTTTAGGCACAGCATGGGAACGTGTTCAGAAACTTTGGTGAATTTCTGTAGTGCATTTTTAGGTGTTACATACTGTTCCTACTGGTTGGTGGTGGTGGAGGGAGTGAAGGTTTGTAAATGTGGTGTGAATCAAGAGGTTTTATTTTGTCCTAAATTATGTTGGTGTCAAGCTTGTTGAGTGTTGTTGAAGCTGCACTCAATTAGGCAATTGGGGAATATTCCATCACTGTCTGACTTGGACCTTGTAGATAATGAACAAGCTCTGGGGATTCGGGAGGTGAATTACTCACTGCAATATTCCTAGCCTCTGACCTGGCCTTGTAGCCACAGTATTCATCTGGCTAGTCCCGTTCAGATTCTGATTAATGGTAACCCCCAGTACCTCGATAGTGGGGATTAAGTTAAGGTAATGCAATTGAATGTGACGGTTAGATTCTTCATGATTGGAGATGGTCATTGCCTGGTATTGTCTAGGTCTTGCTGCATTTGGACATTAGAATTAGAATTAGAATCCCTACAGTGTGGGAATAGGCCCTTCGGTCCAACACGTCCACACTGACCCTCCGAAGAGTAACCAACCTGGACCCATTCCCTTACCCTATATTTACCCCTGACTAATGCACTTAATACAATGGGCAATTTAGCTTGGCCAATTCACCTGACCTGCACATCTTTGGATTGTGGGAGGAAACCCATGCAGACACAGAAGAATGTGCAAACTCCACACAAACATTCGCCCGAGACGGGAATTGAACCCAGGTCTCTAGCGCTGTGATGGAGCAGTGGTAACTACTGAGCCACCATACCGCCCATGGAACACTTTAGTACCTAAGTAGTACTGAATGGTGCTGAACATTGTACAATCAACCGCCAACACCCACGCTTCTGATATTATAACTGACAGAATGTTATCGTGAAGCAGGTGAAGACAGCTGGGCCAAGGACACTACGGTTTGAGGCGAGAGCAGTTTCCTTGCAGCAAAGTAAATGGAGTGGAGTTTTCACAGGTTTGAATAAGATAGACAAGGAAAATTTGCTATATTAACCAAGAATGTAAGAAACAGCGATGCAATATTTTAGACAAGATATGCAGGGTGACCATATGTTGATCAGGAGGCTTTGCCCAAGCAGTTGGGACAGAGCATATCCTGAGTGAGCCACAGCCCTGGTGAGGTTGTTTCTGGGAACTTGCAGCGCTGAGAGATTTTGGCGCAGAGAGGAAATGGTGCTTTTTACTTCTTTTTTGGGTTCATAGTTTTTAAGGCTTTATGTGGTTTTAAGTTTGTAAGGCTGTATTCTTCAGCTTTGACTGAACAGATGAAGGAAATCAGCAACAGAATAAATGAGTCCCAGGACCAGGAGCTCAGCAGTTCAGATTCAATACAGCAGAGAGAAGGGAGTCCTAGTTTAATAGTTGCAGTTTCAAGGGCCTACTGATTAGGAAAATAAATCCATTAATGACATGATAGGAAAATGAGGGTGTTGTTTGGTTTATGATTTTAAAAGGTATATTTTGTTGGCAGAGCATATATTAACTGAGAAACAACACAAATAAATGGAAGTTAGGGTTAAGATAGTAAAGCAATATGAGTAAGCAAAATGGAGTAAGCATAAGAGACATTAGTTATTAATATCTAATGTAAACAAATTTTATTTTAAAAATGGAGTAACTAAAGGACTTAAAATAAGTCATGGCAGCAGGCCTCGCATTGTGATATGCTCCTCCTGTGCTCAGTAGCAAACTACAGAAGTTTCAGTTCTCCCTCATGGCTACTGATTCATTTCATTTTAGAGCTGGAGCAGATGAATTCACTATGAGGCATCTGTGATGCTGACATGTTGGGGGTAGCACATTCAGGAAGTTATTAAACTGCAGTGCTCTGATCACCCTCCTTTATAATATATACCATTTTGGATACTAATGGGGGGGGAACAAAGAGGGATTATGGGACTGGAAAAAGTCATGACAGCCAACTTCAATGCACTATGAAATGATTGAGCAACTAAATACATACTTTGGTTCTGTCTTCACAAAAAAGAGGACAGAAATCAGATACCAGAAATGTTGGAAAATGTACAATTTAGTGAGAGGGAAAAACAGAGGGAGATCAATATTAGTAGTGAAATGGTGCTGGGAAAATTGATGGGATTGAAGGCGGATAAATTCCCAGGACCTGAATATCTACATGCCAGAGTACTTAACAAAGTAGCTCTAGAAATAGTAGATGCATTCATGGTCACATTCCAGGATTCTATAGACTCTGGAACAGTCCCTGCAGATTGGAAGGTAGTTAATGTCACTCCAATATTCAAAAAGGAGGATGGGGAGAAAACAGAATTATCGACCTCCAATCCATTATCAAGGACTTTATAGCAGAGTTTTTAAAAAAGCAGTGGCAGGATCAGGCAGAATTAGCATAGATTTATGAATGGGAAACAATGCTTGACAAATTTATTGAAATTCTATGAAGATGTAACTAGTACAATTGACAAGGGGGAGCCAGTTGAAGTGGCATATTTGGACTTTCAGAAAGCATTTAACAAAGTCCTGATGAATTCCTGATGAACAGCTTTTGCCTGAAACATCAAAATTCCTGCTCCTCGGATGCTGCCTGACCTTCTGTGCTTTCCAGCACCACTCTAATCTTGACTCTGATCTCCAGCATCTGCAGTCCTCATTTTCGCCCAAGAGATTACTGTGCAAGATTAAAAGGGATGGGATTGGGGGAAGTGTATTAAGACAGATTTTTTAAAAACTGGTTGGCAGAGAAGAACCAAAGAATAGGAATTAATGGGACCATTTCAAATTGGCAGGCAGTAAATAATGCGGTGCCACAGGGATCAGCACTGGGACTCCAATATCATTAATGATTTGATGAGGGGGAAAAAAAACTAACATCGCAAAATTTGTAGATGATATCAAGTTTGAGGGTGAGCTATGATGAGAATGCAGAGATCCTTCAGCATGATCTGGACAGGTTGGGTGTGTGGACAAATCAATGACAAATGCAGTATAGTTTGATAAATGTGATGTTATTCACTTTGGAAGAAAAAACATGGAGGCAGATTTCAAACCTGAATGGCTGTAAATTGGAGGAGGGGAATGTGCAACAGGATCTGGGTGTCCTTGTGCACAGTCGTTGAAGGTAAGCATGCAGATGTAGCAGGCATAAAGAAGGTAAATGATATGCTTGCCTTCACTGAAAGAGGTTCTGAGTACGGGAGCAGGGATGCATTGTTGGTGAGTCCACACCTTGAATATAGTGTTAAGCTTTGGTCTCCTTTTCTGAAGAAGGATATGCATGCTTTCAAGGGAGTGCAGTGAAGGTTTACCAGGCTGATCCCAGGGATGGTGGGACTGACGTATGAGGAGAGATTGACTAGGTTAGGATTGCTTTCACTGCAGTTCAGACGAATGGGGTGGGGGGAATCTCAGAGATTCTAAATGGACTAGATAGGGTAGATGCAGGGTCGATGTTGCCGATGGTGGGTGTGTCCAGAATCAGGGGTGACAGTCTGAGGATTCAGGTAGACAATTTAGGACGGAGAGGAGGAGACAAGGAATGGTGAGCCTGTGGAATTCATTACCACAGGAAGCAGTTGATGCCAAATCATTGAATGTATTCAAGAGGTGGCTAGATATAGCATTTGGGGCAAATGAGATCAAAAGTTATGGGGAGAAAGCAGGATTAGGTTCTTGAGTTGGATGATCAGCCATGATCATGATGAATGGCAGAGCATGCTCAAAGAGCTGAATGGCCTCCTCTTGCTCTTATGTGTCTGTGTTTATGTTTTGCTATGGGTGGCCCTGTTCCACAAGAGGGGAGGGGAATGAACAGCTGGGCTTCAGTGGAATAGGATCCAATTGCAAGGGTAACAATCCAGGGTTTCTATGACCGCACAAGGGACATTGCCTCCCTAATGCTAGGGTCAGGGATGTCACTAAGCAGAAAAAGAGAGGAGGTCCTGCAGGTAGAATTTAGGGAGTAAAGTACTGCATTAAAGAATAGGACCCAAAACTCTTATTCACTAGACTATTTCTGGTGCTGCATGCTAGTGAGTCTAGAAATCGAGGTTAGTCCAGACAAACGCGTGGCTGGAGAGAGGGTGCGGGATGGAGGGCTTTAGGTTTCTGGGACAGTTTTTGGGGGCAGAGGGATCTGTACAAAATAAATAGCTTGCACCTGAACCAAAATGGGACTAACATCCATTTGGTGTTGGAGGGTTTAAGCTAACTTAACTGAGGGGTGGGATCTTGACATAAGGTTCATCAAGGGCGGACGAATGGTCAAAATTCAGAGACAACAAAGGAGTCAAGTAAGCATAGAAATTAAAGGCCGGTTAAGACATAAGGGAGTTTGGCAAAGGTGGATGGTATTTATTTTTATACAAGATGACATACAGCACGATGATTTGAGAGCACAGATTTAAACATGGGGTGTGGTATGATTGTTATCACTGAGTCAAAATTGAGAGGGGGGCTGGCCTGGTAGTTCAATATTGCAGGATACAGGGTCGTCAGGTGAGATGGGGTGGAGGAAATGTTGCAATAATGATCACAAAATCAATTAGAGCAGTAAGCAGGGATGACATCTTAGAAGGAGCCTCAAACAAAGCCATATGGGTGGAATTTAAAAACCAAAGAGGAGCAAACAGAGATTTACTACCCTCTGACAGAAAAACGTTCCTCCTCATGTCTACCTTAATTAATAACCCCTCATTCAAGAGGCCTGGGTTCAATTCCCGCCTCAGGCGACTGTCTGTGTGGTGTTTGCACATTCTCCCCGTATCTGCGTGGGTTTCCTCCGGTTTCCTCCCACAGTCCAAAAATGTGCAGGTTAAGTGACTTGGCCATTCTAAATTGCCCGTAGTGTTAGGTGAAGGGGTAAATGTAGGGGAATGGGTCTGGGTGGGTTGCGCTTCGGCAGGTCGGTTTGGACTTGTTGGGCTGAAGGGCCTGTTTCCACATTTAAGTAATCTAATCTAATCTAATGCCCTCTGGTCCCAGACTCTCCTACAAGGGGAAACAACTTTTCTGCATCTACCCTGTCAAGCCTTCTAAGAATCCTCTATGTTTCAATAAGATTTCCTCTCATTCCTCTAAATGCCAATGAGCACAAGCCCAACCTACTCAAACTCTCCTGATAACATTTTTCACTCCATACCCAGAATCAACCTAATAACAGTTTTCTGAACTGCCTCCAATGCCAGTATATTGATGCCATATACAGGAAAACAAAACTGTTCACACCATCGTGGATAACGTGAAAATTGGCCAGCTGGCTGACAGTAAAGAAATCAATGTTAGATTACAGGAGGATATAGGTGGATAGTTGATTGGCAAATCAGTGGAAGATGGAATTTAACCAGGCTAACAGAGATGATGCACTGTGGAAGGCTTAACAACACAAGGGAATACTTAATGATAGCAATCCACTCAGAAGCTCAGAGGAATAGAGGGTTCTTGTCCACAAATTCCTGAAGGTGACAGGATTAGTAGATAAAGTGGTTAAGAAAGCAGGTGGGGAACTCGCCTTTATCAATCGACGTGTAGACTATAAGTGCAGGGAGGTTATGATTAGATTAGATTAGATTACTTACAGTGTGGAAACAGGCCCTTCGGCCCAACAAGTCCACACCGCCCCGCCGAAGCGTAACCCACCCATACCCCTACATTTACCCCTTTTAACCTAACACTACGGGCAATTTAGCACGGCCAATTCACCTGATCTGCACATTTTTGGACTGTGGGAGGAAACCGGAGCACCCGGAGGAAACCCACGCAGACACGGGGAGAACGTGCAAACTCCACACAGTCAGTCACCTGAGGCAGGAATTGAATCCGGGTCTCTGGCGCTGAGGCAGCAGTGCTAACCACTGTGCCACCGTGCTGCCCACGGTTATGGTGAAGCTGTACTGGAATCTGATTAGGCCACAGCTGGAGTACTCTGTGTGGTTCTGGTCATCACACTATAGGAAGGATGTGGATGCACCGGAGAAGGAACAGAAGCAATTCGCCAGGTTCCTAGGATGGAGCATCTCAGTTACAAATAGAGACTATATAAGCTCAAGTTTTCCTCTTTGGAATAGAGGAGGTTAAGGGAGAACCCTGTAGAGATATGTATAAGATAATGGGCAGCATGGACAGGGTGGATCCAGAAAGCAGCCATTCCCCTTACTTGAAATAACAAGGGGATATAATTTTAAGGTAGGAGATTTACAAGATATTTGAGGAAATCTCGTTTGTCCAGACAGTAATAGGTTCTGGAATGCATTGTCTGGGTGGGTAGCTGAGATGTTGAACCTTTAAAAAGGTACTTGAATAAGCACTTGAAATGTTATAATATTCAAAGGCTATGGGCCCAATCCTGGAAAGTAGAACTAGTGTAGATTTAGTGTATTTTTAGTGATACAGTCTTGATGGGCTGAAGGGCCTCTAGTGTACTGTATGATTACATCCCACTGTGGTTCGAGTAATGTCTTGTATAGTTTTAGCAAGACGTCCTAACATTTATTGCCAATTTTCATTGAAACAAGGGGCAACATTCCATTTGCCTTCCCTATTTCCTGGTGAACTTGGATGCTAGCTTTTGGTGACTCATGCACTGCAACTCAAATTCATCTGTGCCAATTTTTTCCATTTAAAAAGCATTCAGCTCTTCTATTCTTCCTGTCAAAGTGCACACCGTTACATTTTCTCACATCATATTCTTTCTGCCAGGTTTTCATCTACTCACTGAATCTGTCTATATTCCTCAATTGACTCGTTATTTTATCCTCAGTACTTGCTTTTCCACCTATTTTTGTGTCAACCACAAACTTGACAATAGTTACTTATGTCATCGAAGCCATTAATATATATTGCAAATAATCACGGCTCCAGTACTGATCTGTGTGGTACTCAAAATTGTGAAATTTCACAGATTGCAATCCTGAAAATCGTTTATCTAACATTTCTACCTTCTCTTAGTTAACCGATCCCCTACCCATGCTAATATACCACCCCAAACATCTTAAGAAGTAGTCTTGTGTGAAATACCTTATTGAATGCATTTTAAAACTCCAAATATGTTACACTTATGTTCCTTTTTATCTATCCTGCTTGCTACCTCCTCAGAGAATGTGAGGAAGAACTGTATTTCACAGTGAGTGGAAATGACCTTGAAAATCCCAGCCATTATGGACTGTGGAAGCATAAACAATCAATGATGTTAAAAGGATATTGGATTAAAACTCAGAAGTAACTACACTAACATGGCTAGGGAGTACAGCAAGGAATGGGATTGACTGAGTTCTGAGGAAGGGTCACTCGACCCAAAACATTAACTCTGATTTCTCTCCACAGATGCTGCAGATCTGCTGAACTTTTCCAGCAATTTGTTTTGGTTGTGTATGGGATTCATTGGATTGCTCTACAGAAAGTATAATGAGCTGAATGGTCTCTTTTGATGATATAAATGATTCCCTTAGTCAGGCATTATAGACGTGATCTATATGGACTTCAGTAAGGTGTTCGACAAGGTTCCCCATGGGAGACTGATTAGCAAGGTATACAGGGAGTACACCGAGATACACGGAGAACTAGCCATTTGGATACAGAATTGAGTCAAAGGTAGAAGACAGAGGGGGGTGGTGGAGGGTTGTTTTTCAGACTGGAGGCCTGTGACCAGTGGAGTGCCACAAGGATCAGTGCTGGGTCCTCTACTTTTTGTCACTTACATAAATGATTTGGATGTGAGCATAAGAGGTACAGTTAGTAAGTTTGCAGATGGCACCAAAATTGGAGGTGTAGTGGACAGCGAAAAGGGTTACCTCAGATTACAACAGGATCTTGACCAGATGGCCCAATGGGATGAGAAGTGGCAGATGGAGTTTAATTCAGATATGACTCTATAAATTCCCCAACTTCTATCAAAACAAGTAAGTTTTGCTTATTAACCTACTGGTTTTAGGAAGGGATAAACTTCCAGATGCAGACGCCTCATGACCTATCTTACAATGTGCAACTTTTACTACCAGAAGGTGATACTGTCCAAGATATAGGTGAAATAATTATTCCTTCCATCTCAACATTCAGCCAATTGATTTGCCTTCAATAATGCAGCTGTTATCTGAAGTTGGTAGCAATGTTTGATCAGATATATCAAGGTAACACAGGTCCTTTATTTCCACACGCAAAACACCCCACATCTCCTTCAGACATGGGTAAAAGATGCTCACCAATTTTTGCCCTAGCCAGTATAATGGATACTCTATTCAGAAGCTTTCATAGTTATGTAAAATCTGGTTTAAAAAAAAAGCTCAATGTCACTCCAGGAACAGCAATTTCCACTATGGTGGAAACACAGTAGCAACTGCTA